>NC_080180.1:49859334-50159334 GCF_950295315.1 Erinaceus europaeus | reverse complement strand
CAGAATATTTTTATATCATATTTATGTATTCACTTATTGCTGAGAGACAGAGAGAACCTGAGATGGAAGGGGGAGATAGAGAGAGAGAGAGAGAGACCTTTAGCACTGCTTGACTTGTGAAGCTTTTCCTTGCACCCCCCGCCCAACCACAGGTGGAGACCAGGGGCTTGAACTCGAGTCTTTGCACACTGGAACATAAACCCTCTACCAGGTGCACCCCTAAGAGTAATTTTTTTAGAGGACCATTTGCTTCCTTGTAAGGTTAAGTCTTCTAGAGGCCAGAGAGCTTATATAATGGCCATCCTAAAGGCTTTTAAACTTGAGGCTCCGAGTTCCGTCTCCAGCACCACCATACTTAGGGCTAAGAAGTGCTCAGGTTTGAAAGAGAAAAGTCTCCTAGCATGTGCCCACCGTGTGTGGATAAAATGACTTCCCTCCATCTGCCTGAAAAGGAACAGAAGTGGGAACACCCGCCATTCAGTGGACAGACTTCACTTGCTACTCCAGCTTGCAATTTGATGCACTTCTGTTTCTTGGGGGTCTGTGTGGGTTAGGGTCCCAGATTTCATTTCTTTTCTTGAGAGGAGACTTGTTTAAAATGTAGTTTTTAAAACTATTTACTTAGGCACAGAATGGGGTGTGTGATGGAAGGAGTCCTGTGTTTTTTATCAAGAATGTGGACTCTGCAGCTAGACTGGGTTCAGATGGCGGCTCCCCGGAGACCACGGCCAGCTTTCCGGGGTCCTGCACACAGTGGCTTCATGCTCAGGGTGAATGGTGCAGTGCCCAGGGAGCAAAAGGGCATTTTTGGTTTCGTTATTATTATTGTTGTTGTTGTTGTTATTTTATCAGAGCAGTGGTTAGCTCTGGCTTGTGGTGCTGCCAGGGGATTGCACCTGGGACTTCCGGAGCCTCGGCCATGTGAGTCTCTTTGCATAACCATTATGCTATCTACCCCCATGGGTTTCATTTCTCTTCAACTGTGCTGACCACTTTGTATTTCTAAAATGCTCTTTTATAACCACACAACCAAACTATTGACAGCACAAGTGCAGCCGCACCCATGATCTTTCTACCCAGAATGGCATGGGCTCTCAATGAAGCATTTCATTGTCTACACAGTGCATTTTGGCAATTAACAAAGGAAAAAATCCTGAACACACAGCCCATTGAAGAACTTCCATGGCATGGGGTGGGGGGGTGGTGGTGCCGGGACCAGCTGAAGCATAGAGAGGTGTCCTGAATGATGGCTTTGTGCCACAAAAGGATGTTCACACAAAAAGTTGTTCAGCAAGATAGCAAAGAAGCAATGTTTATCTTGAAGTTGTATTCCTAGTTGCTGCTTGGTTTTACCCCAGGAGTTTCTAGCAAGTTGTTTTCAATTCACCCCCATACTTAGAATTAGCATGGAGTGTTTTCACTGCTCCTGAGTCCCCTTTTCTCTGGAATAAGTGTAAGTCCTTGAGGTTTGGAGAACTCCTACTTCTCAAAGAATTACAGGAAGATGAGCAACTTCCAGGAGCAGAACGCAGGCCAAGAGAGATGCAGAAAAGCCTTCGGTCAAACTTCACAGACCACAGGGATTGAAGACAGAAGAGATAATCTGTCCCCAACCAACTCTGCTGTCAAGGTTTGGTGAAAGGGTCCTGAATCCCGCCACCCGGAATTTCTCTTCTGTAGATTTTTCTGGCTCTGAAGCATAGGAAATGACAAAATATGTGAACATCTGAATAAGATGTGTAAAAAACACACTTTGCAAGATTCATGTGCCTATTTCCTTGTCATTCACCTCACTCTTGAATTTTCTTTTTTTTAATATATATATATTTTTTTAGTATTATCTTTATTTATTGGATAGAGACAGCCAGAAATAGAGAGGGAATGCGGTGATAGAGGGAGAGACAGACAACTGCAGCCCTGCTTTCCCCCCTGCAGGTGGGGACTGGGGGCTCAAACCTGGGTCCTTGCACATTGTAACATGTGCACTCAACCAGGTGTGCCACCACCCGGCCCCCACTCTTGATTTTTTCCATGGCAATTTAGAAGCAGGGAAAATATAGCCAAATGTTTATTAGTTTACATTTTTTAAAAAGGCATTCTAAGTACAAATATTTGCAAAGGTGTTCTGCAACTTTGGCTCCTTTTTTATTTGTTTATAATATCAATTACCCACATTAGGAGAGTGATTAAATTATGCTACATCCATAAAATAGCATATCATTTACACCCACATATTGGCTCATAGGTCTGAGTAAGGGAAGTTATCCATGTTATGCTATTGGCAGGAAAATAAAGAATATATAACTTACAGTGCATTTTTTAAAGGCAGGACTTTTAACACATTTTTTATAGTGATTTAATACTGACTTACAACATTATGAGACAACAGGTATATAACTCCACATCATTCCTACCACCAGAGTTCTGTGTCCCTAATCCCTCCATTGGAAACTGCAGTAGTTTCCCCAGGGTCATAGATATGGGCTGACTGTTATTTCTGTAACTGTATTTACATATATCTGCCCATTTTTCTGTGGTCCTGCCTTCCTTTCTTTTTTCTTTTTTTTTCTTCCCTTCCTTTCTAAGTCACACCTACACCTATTGCTACTTCCAAATGTCCTTCCTTCCCCCCTACCCGCTCCAGATCTTAAGAGTCTTAATAGAATTGGAGTTCAGAGCCCTCTAGTCATCTTCCCCTAACATTTCTCCCCCTTGGGGGTATGGACTAGCATTCTTTTGTGGGTGCAGAAGGTTGAAGTTCTGGCTTCTGTAATTGCTTCTCTGCTGGACATGGATGTTGGCAGATTGATCCCTACCCACAGCCTGTTTCTGTCTTTCCCTAGTGGAGCAGGGCTCTGGAGAGGTGAGGTTCTGGGACAAATTGGTGAAACCATCTACCCAGGGAAGTTAGGATAGAATTATAGTAATACCTGCAATGTGGTGACTGAAAGGTGGCAAGATACAAAGCAAGATAAGACAATAAAATTGAACAATAAATAGGAATGAAAAAGTAGGAACAGAGGAGATGAGATTAGGGATCTTAAAGTGGAGAGAAGCTAGGAAATCTCTTCTAGGTGTTTTTAAAAAATATTTTTTATCTTTATTTATTTATTGGGTAGAGACAGCCAGGAATCAAGAGGAAAGGGGAGACAGAGAGGGACTGAGACAGAGTTGTTAATAGAACTAGAAAGCTGGATTAATGCAAAGAGTATCTCCAAACTTGAAGAAAGTATATTAATACCATTAAATGTGTACCCCATCGATCTGACCCAGGGCCCATATATATATTTATGGAGCTTATGTAACCTCCTAATCCATCAGTCTAAGCTCAGAGCCCAGTCACAGCTAGGAACACTGTAGGCTACACTCATTTCAGGACCGCAAGTGGCAGAGCAATATGACCCAGCTTCCCTCCAGAGAGTGGGGCAGTCCCTACCATTGTTGCTGTACATTGAGGGCAAGGTTCTGGAGAGGTCCACAAGAGGGTTTATGATGACATTTCTGAGGAGATGTCCAGAGATGGTGGAGAGAGGGGTCTGTTAGAGGTCTAGGCCCATACTATCTGTGTGGGAATTTAAGGATCTCCTGACTAGAGCCCCAGATGATGAGGTGGTCTGGTATTGACAAAAAGGCCATCATTAAGTGAACCAATCTCCTGTGCTTATTCAGCTTTTATAGTCCTTTCTTTATCTGATGAGTTTAGAAGTTCTCCCAGTTAAAGTGTTGAGTGTCATTTGTTGTATGTTCTAATACGTTTGTCTAGAAAGCCATTTGGTGTGATGTTAAATCATTAAGCAGTCATTAAACACATTAGGGTAATAAATGATAACTCATTTTTTATTTTTTATTTTTATTTATTTATTTATCTATTTATTTATTTATTTATTTTTACCAGAGCACTACTCAGCTCTGGCTTATGGTAGTATAGGGGACTTTAGAGCCTCATTCATGAGAGTCTTTTTCAGAACCATTATGCTATCTACCTCACCCAGATAAATCAGTTTTGATAAAGAGCATTTATTGCTTTTGAAACTGGGGAGGGCACTTAGCCATAGTGTGACCAAAGTTACAGAAAGTCAGAAGCACAGAATTAGGAGAAAATGACCTTAATAATATGGATACGGAATAATCATGACTGACTGAGATTATGTAGGTACTCTTTGAAATAACTCAGAATGTTGCCTTTCCATGTCCTCAAAGGAAACCAGTTGAACTGATTTAAAGATTCAGGTTTTTCCTTAAATTAGAAAACATAGTGAACTGTAGTGATTTGTTTAATTGGCATGCTGAAAGTTATTTAAAATATATTTGCAAAGTATTGATTTTCCCAGCTCTAATCTATCATTTGCTGTTGAGTTTTTCAAAGATTTCTCATGATGGAAATCCCCTAGCAGTGGAAGAAATCAATCTGTGGTAAAAAGCAGAGAAGTTGCTGTGCCCAGCCCAGCTGAGGGAGAATGTTTCAAGTAGATTATTAAAAGAAATGTGACCGGCTGGAGTCTTAGATTTGAAAGCGTGAGGTCCTGAGCTCAGCCCTCAGCATCATGTGTGCCAGAGTGATACTTGGGTTCCTTATATCTCTCTCTCTCTCTCTCTCTCTCTTGTGTTAATAAATAAAATCATATATATATATATATATATATATATATATATATATATATATCATTAGGCGTTAGCTGCCTTAGGAAATTCATACCCACACACCAGGCTTTACTGCCTGGACTTAACATATATTATTTATTCCAGCTCTGCACATGTTGTCTGAGAGGCAAGAGATATCATAATGGCCATACAGACAGATTTCATGCCTGAGGCTCCAAGATCCCAGGTTCAGTTCCCTGCTCCATCATAAGCCACAGCTGAGCAGTATTCTGGGGAAGGGAAAAAAAAGTGTGTGTGTGTGTGGGGGGCTACTTATCAAATGATTCAAAATGAAACTATGTAATAAGCTCTTCTTATCACTGCCATGCACCTTGGTTGTGTGAATTTTGATTTAATTGTACTTGACTGTTTAAGTCAGCATATTTTCATCTGTCATTTGCTGATATGATTTAACTTTTTAGAAAGGTATGCATATTCATGTGTGTGTGTGTGTGTGTGTGTGTAGTGTGGACATGACTGCATATGTGATTATTGGGCATTTTGCCAACTAGATAGCCCTAAACCATAGTATTTGTAACCACAGCGTTAGAACAGAGCTGGCAGACAGTAGTCTGGGAAGGGTTAGGTGTTCAATGCCCACGTGTCCAAATACAAGCTGATAGAGATCTTTGTCCTGTACATAATTGACATCTTCTCGGGTTAATATTAGGAAGGCTCCCCATGGCCCCTAGCTATAACAACTACAGAGGCACCGAGGGTGTGAGGTATTTCTCCAGTCCTCGAGATAATAATTGGAATGTGTTTGAATTGCCTGTCTGCATGCTTCTATGTGTGGTGTCTCTGCGTCCTCCACATGGTGCCCGTGAGCCTTACCCCTTTTCCCGAGCTAGCAGGGTGCTTGGCACCAGCACAGCACTTGCCCAACCCTGGGGGCGCGCACACACTAGGGCGCATTCTAGCCCCACGGCCACCTGCTAAGCTGTTGTGCGCTGTCCCCAGCCGCTTCTGTGGTGGCCATGGTGGCTGGTACGTTTGAGTCTACTGCAGAGCAAAATACACGCTGGGGTGAATGAGCTGATTGTTGGGGCCAACAATGTTGGCCTTTTAATTAAAAATAAGGGGAGGGAGGGTAGTGAGGAGGAGGGGGAGGAGGAGATCATCTTTTTTTTAATATTTTATTTTTATTTATTTATTCCCTTTTGTTGCCCTTGTTGTTTTATTGTTGTAGTTATTATTGTTGTTGTCATCGTTGTTGGATAGGACAGGGACAAATGGAGAGAGGAGGGGAAGACAGAGAGGAAGAGAGAAAGACAGACACCTGCAGACCTGCTTCACCGCCTGTGAAGCGACTCCCCTGCAGGTGGGGAGCCAGGGCTCGAACCGGGAACCGGGATCATTATGCCAGTCTTATGCTTTGCGCCATATGCGCTTAACCCACTGCCCGACTCCCAAGGAGATAATCTTAAGATAAAGTCTCATCAAGGTCAGTGATGGGGTGACATTCTGAGCCAATGGGGCAGATCAGTCTCTATTAGTGCATTGGTCATCATCCTTGTTGCTGCCGCTCAGGAGGAAGGGGAGAGCATTACACATCTGAGGAATCAATCAGTGGGCTTGCCTGACAGCCCTTGAGCCCTGAGAATGGCTCATTTAAGAGCATCCCAGCTTCAGGCTGATGGTGGCTGGGTGCTCTACTCACGAGGCAACGGAGGAGGCACAGGGTCAGAGGAGCTTAGCTGCAAAACATCTGATATATACAGATAAAGAAAAAAATTAGCAAACAAAAAAACCCACTGTCCTGCTGCAAGAACCCCAGACACAGGGTCCACACCAAATGTGTTTTTTGAATTGTGCTGAATTGTAAGCTAATGCTGCACTGTGATTTCCAGAGCTCTTATCCGTCTCAGGAAGTCTCATGGAGACTCAAGTGGGCTTGGGAAACCCAGACAGAGGCTTTGCCCTTGATGTTCATATCGAACCCTGGGTTGAACCCTCCACAAACAGATCCAGCCAGAGTAAAGTAAAATAGCAATATGCCTAGATTAGCGCCTGCCTCTTCTGTTGATAAAGTCAGTTATAGTATATAGTAATAGCTAACATTAGTATCTGAGTTGACCTTTTGTGATGTTACAGGAAGGGGACCCTTTCATCTCACTGGAGGTTTTGGGACCAGTTCTGAGACACATGCTGAACACAGGAGAGATGCACTTGGCCTTGAACTAGGGTGGGGATGGGGCGCACCTGAAAGTCAGGCCATAGCTCGAAAGCGACCCTTCAAATAGGCAGGTCCCAGTCAGTGCGTTTAGCTGAAGGACACAGGACATAGGAAGTCAGCTGAATGAAAATGTGGAATCTGTGGCTGGAAAGAAAATTCACTTTGAGGTGAGTTCCTGTAGTTCAAAGCCATGTTCTGAGGTCAACTGTAATCCCTGCAGGTGTGGGCCCTCCTTCTCTCATCATCAGGACCCCCAGGGGGCCCCAGCCGGCTCCTGTTAATCCATAATAAGGGTGCAGGCCAGCCCCCAGCAACTCCTCTATAACCATTTACTGGGAACTGGGTGTTTATTCCCATAATGCACTCACCCCTTCCTCTTTGTGATTGTCATCAGTCCAGCAGGTAAGGGAAGACTGAAGTGCAGGAAACAAACTTTGTGACAATGAAGAGGACTCCACTGTCCTTTGCCAACAGGCTCCCCTGCAAGCCCAGCTCTTGGCTACAGACAGAGAAAGTGACAATCAGCTCTCAAGGGTGACTGTATCCCACCTTCCACCTTCTTAGCCATGTACTCAGCTATCGATCCTGCTCAGACAGCCTGGTTTACAGCTGGCTGCTCTTTCCAGGCTTAGAGGAGAGGCATCCCCACGCCTTTGTCAGCACCCATAGTGCTTCCCAGCAGACTGGTCCCACCAGGCAGTCATGGGAAGTGATCTGCATGAGGGAGCTTGTTCACTTTGCAGCCTGCGAAGATGTTCAAGCCCTGCTGCCCCCCCCCCCCAAACACACACTCCCCAGGAGTTTCTCAGCACCAGATGAATCAGAAAAAGGAAAACTTTTTTTCCCTACCATCAGTGTTATCACTGGCCTTAGATTCCTGCACCTCAAATCCACTGCTCCCAGAAAACATTTCTCTCTTTCTCTCACTCTCCCTTTGTTGACAGGGCAGAGAGAAATGGAGAGGCATGAAGAAAGGAGTAGGAGAAAAAGAAAGACACCTGTACCACTATTTTGCCACTTGTAAAGTTTCCCCTCTGATGGTGGGGACTGGGGGGCTTGATCCCAGAACCTTGTGCATGGTAATGCATGTGCTCAGCCTGCACACCCAGCCCCGAGAAACAAATTTAATACTGTGCACAGGGGGCTACAGTGTATATGTTAGTCCCAGTTCTGCAGAAGAGAGGAAGTGTGTGTGAATCCCAGGCTGGGGAACCCTAGTACTAAGGAGAGAGAATGGGGGGGCTTTCACACAAGGAGAGGACGACCTCCACTTTCCTCTGGGAGAGGTATGAGGATGAGAGAGAAGGAGAAGAAGAAGGAGAGAGAGAAACAAGTGCAGATAGGCATAGTGTTACCCTAACCCCAGAGCATCCTGGTCAGAAAAGGGACAGTGATTGCTCCTTCCACTAGGAAAAGCATGAGAGTCTGGGCTATGCACCTTTTTTTTTTTTTTTTTTTTTTTTTGACAGAGAAGGGTCAGAGGGCTAAGACAAAGCAGGAGGTCTGCAGCCTCCAGGGAGTTTCCAAGGCTCTCAGCTCAAAGCCAGCTGCATGGCAGAGCAGGGTGTCTGAGGAGAGTGTCTCTGAGAGCTTTGTGGTGGGCTGGCTCCTGCATCTTCAGCATCTGCCCTGGCAGCTCCCATGAACATGGCGCCAAGAGCTCAGCTAAGCGCTGAAGTCTGACGTGACTGGGACTCAGCACATGCAGTGCTTGATGTTGCAGACGGTTGGTTCCACAAGCCCCTGCAGTTTGTTTTGTTTGTTTGTTTGTTTTTGTTTAGTTTATTGCCACTGGGGTTATCACTGGAGCTTGGTGCCTGCACAAAAAATCCACTGCTCCTCTTGGCTTTTGTATTTGTTTGTTTTAATAGGAATTGAGTAGAAAGGGGAGTTGGTAGGGGGGTGTGGAGAGATGGGGTGGAGGTGGGGGCTCTGTAGACCCGATTTACCACTTGTTAAACTTCCCCCCTGCAGATGGGGACCAGGGGCTTGAACCCTGGTTCTTGTGCATGGTAACCTGTGCGCTCTACTAGGTGTGCCACCACCTTGCGGAGATCATGGCTACTGTTGCTGCTGCTGCTAATTCTCCTTTTTCTTCTTCATCTTTGCAGCAATCTATTATATTGTCAGAAAAGTCATGACATATTTTTCTGTTCAAAAATAAACCATAACTTTTCCAACACATAGTAGAATGAACCAAAGCCCCCACACATGCCCATTACCACTGAGTGACCTTCCTGGCCCAATTTTTAAATTATTTATAATTAGAGAAGGAGGCAGGCACCAAAAGACCACTCTGTCTTCCATGATGTTCCCATTGATGCCTTCCAAGGTGTGCCCGGGTGGCTCTAGGGCTCTGATATATATTCTTCAGCCATGAGCTCAACCCACTGAGCTATCTCATCACTCCCCGCTTGACCTTTAAAGAGCGCTCCACTACTGCCACAGACTCCTCAGCCAGAGTCAGTGTGGGCTTGAAGGAGACCTGCTCAACTGACAACCAACCACAGTGCTTGCTGAATGAAGGCTAATCCCTGAAATGACTTTGGTCTAAGAGGACAAGCTGTTTAAAACAAGGGAGGAGGTGTCTGAATATAGACTCTGGGGCCCTCTGGCTGCCTCCTGTGTTTATGGGGGCAATGAAAGTCAGATTTCCATTATGGCTGGCAGAGAAGAAAGAGACCTGCTTTGTGGGGAAGTTTGTTGTGCTAGTGAGCAATGTGGGTAGCCCCTGAGACGTTGGCTTCTAGGAGGACAATAATGAAAAATGACGCTGGCAAACTGCTTGGAGAATCACATACAATCCTCTTCTCCTGGAGTTGCTGTAAGGGTGCATGCGAGGTTCTCACAAGTTACTTGTGCAGTTTAGCTGTTTAGCTCAGACTTACTGTGACAGCATTCTCTTTTCCCTGGTGACACTTGTTTGTCCCTGTTCCACGGAGCCACCTTGTAAAATGCAGTATCAAGACCTGCTTTGGAGCTGGAAGAAGGCTCACCCAGTCGACACACCTATTACCACGCAGGAGGCCCTGAGGCTGAGCTCTGGCATCACATGGCTGCACCATGGGCAGTGCAGAGGGATGTCTGTCCATGGATGATGGAGTGGTGAATTGGTCTCTCTCTCTCAATCTCTCTCTCTCTCTCTCTGCATCTTTCTCTCCCTCTCATATCCTCTCATTAAACAAATTAAAACAAACAAGAAAAAACTGTGAGTCCTTGAGACTCTTCAGCAGTATCATGTGTGCACAAGGCACTGAGGTCATCACTCAGTATTTCATTAAAATATTGGCGGGGGAGTCAGGCGGTAGTGCAGTGGGTTAAGCGCAGGTGGCGCAAAGCGCAAGGATTGGCGTAAGGATCCCAGTTTGAGCCCCCGGCTTCCCACCTGCAGGGAGGTCGCTTCACAGGCGGTGAAGCAGGTCTGCAGGTGTCTGTCTTTCTCTCCCCCTCTCTGTCTTCCCCTCCGCTCTCCATTTCTCTCTGTCCTATCCAACAAAAGTAGCAATGACAATAACAATAATAACTACAACAATAAAACAACAAGGGCAACAAAAGGGAATAAATAAATATTTTAAAAATATATTGGGGGTGCTGGGTGGTGGCACACTGGGGTTAAGCACACGTAGTACAAAGCACAAGGATCCACAAGGATCCCAGTTCAAGGACCCAGCTCCCCACCTGCAGGGGGACCACTTCACAAGAGGTGAAGCAGGTCTGCAGTTGTCTATCTCTCCCTCCACCAAATTTCTCTGTCCTATCCAAAAAGAAAATGGAAAAAATGCAGGAGCAGTGGATTCATAATGCAGACACAGAGCCCCAGCAGTCACTCTGGAGGCAAAATTAATAATAATAATATGTATATATTCTTTTATAAAAAGAGTGAGGTCCCTCAATGCACAGGACAGATGCCCCCACAAGGAATTATCCACATGGCAGAGCACCAAGGTGAGGCAGCCCAGGGGAGCCCAAGGGAGCGTCTGCAGTCTGGTGTGAGGGTGGGAACTGGATCACTTCAGCTTCCTTGGGTCACCAGGCTCTTATCTCTGAGGTAGTGACCTTGGGCTCCTCTGGCTCTAACTAACTGTGACTCAATGAAGTTAACTGAAATGGGAGATTGAAAATGGGATATGGATGTTTGCAAATGGCTGTTGAGCCTGAAAAAAAATTTTTTTTTTAAAGCAGAAGTAGTAGTAGGAGGAATATGGAGAAATTTAAGGAGGCTTCCTAGGAAATAATACTTAAATCTTAGCTGAAATTCAAAAGTTTATAGCCATTTTTGTCCCCAGAAGGCCTGCAAAAAGATCTGTAGAGACCTCCTTCTCTGCTTTGTCACTAAGGAAGGGGTTCTTATTGGACCTCCAGGAACCTTCTAGAATTACACAGAACTTAAGCAGCTGCACCTGAGAGCTGCTTTTCAAGCTCAGCCCCGGCTGCCAAGTCCCTGAAAGGAGAAGCCCAGTTCTGCCCGGCTGGGCCCTGTCTCTGCACCCCCCTGACTGAAAGCAGCCACACCTTGTCTGCCACCTATCGCTGCACACATCAGAGAAAGTCTGCTCTTCCAGAGGCCAAGAAATGGTGAGAAGGGAACCGAAGAGAGAAAACCCATTTTGCCTTCTCCAGGAAGCTGTCTAGAGAGAGAGTACAGGTTGTCAGAGCTTCAGTGATATTGCATTATTTGGAACTTACCAGAAAGGGTAGTTGGTTCTAGTCACAAATTAAGAGGATGATTTTTATACTACATCAAAAAAGAACATTGTGGCTGGGGAGACGGTCCAGCTGGTTGTGCACAGGACTTGTGTGCCTGAGGCTGCAGGTTCAAACACCGACACTGCATGTACCAGAGTGGCACTCTGGCTCCTGACTTTCTCTCTCTGTCTCTGTATCTATCTCATGTGAAGCTCTCTATTTTTCCCATTTCCCCTTTTTTAAAATATTTATTTATTTATTTATTTATTCCCTTTTTGTTGCCATTGTTGTTTTATTGTTGTAGGTATTGTTGTTATTGATGTCGTTGTTGGATAGGACAAAGAGAAATGAAGAGAGGAGGGGAAGACAGAGAAGGGGAGAGAAAGACAGACACCTGCAGACCTGCTTCACTGCCTGTGAAGCAACCCCCCCTGCAGGTGGGGACCCGGGGGCTTGAACCAGGATCCTTACACCAGTCCTTGCGCTTCACACCATGTGCACTTAACCTGCAGTACTACTGCCTGACTCCCCCATTTTCCCCTTTTGATTTGATAAGACGAGAGAAATTGACGAGGGAGAGGCAGGGAGAAAGAGAAACACCTATAGCGCAACTCATGGAGCTTCTCCCCTGCAGGTGGTAACCAGGGCATTGAATCTGGGTCCTTGCTCATTGTAACGTTCTCAGCCAGGTGCACCACCACCCTAGCACTATCTTCTCCATTTTTATTTTTAGAGAAAAATGAGTGATTAATAATGGTTTACAAGACTATAAGATTATGGGGGTATGGCTCCCCACCACAGCAATAACCCCCAACAATAACTACTAGTCTTAGAAGACAACCAACAGTCTTAGGGACAATTTGGTTATATTTTTAAAGAATATTGAAAATCGGGGCCTGGGCGGTGGCATACCTGGTTGAATGCACATGTTATAGTGCACAAGGAACAGGGACCGAGCCTCCAGACACCAGCTGCAAAGGGAACGCTTTGCAAGTGGTGAGGCAGTGCTGCAGGTATCTCTCTTGCTCTCTCTTTCTTTTATCTCCCCCTACCCTCTCAATTTCTGGCTGTCTCTATCCAATAAATAAAGATAATTTAAAAAAATAACATAAAAAAGGGAAAGTAGAACGTTAAAAATCCAAAGCGAAGCTTGTCAAACATGTTGTGTATATAGAGTAAATTCTCTATGACGATAACTCACTCTTAGGACATATCACCGTGTCATAAATATGATTAATTTGAATTTCAGGATGTTTGTGTTAATATCTCTGGGGAAGTGTCAGGATTTATGTCTAGCTACTCACAGTCACAAATCATGTATCTATGCAGGGCGTCTGCTACAACAGAATGCTGTCTGTATCGATGCAAACATGTTGCAAAAGTCAAGAAGAACGTAGTCCATCAGTGCATCTATCTTAAGCTTTAAAGCAAAACAAGACCATTGGGAAGGGCTTACCAAGGGGTGTGTGTGTGTGACTGTGACCCAAACCCTGCCACCCAACATGGACTTTTCTTGCTTCACTTTGAGACTTCCAGTGTGTGGACTCCATACCCCTCCCTCAACCACCAGCCAAGGGTTAACTGTAGTTAACAATTTCTTTCTTTTTTTTTTTGAAGTTTATTTGTTCTGGACCCTGACATACAAGGAAGCAGGCTGTGCAGACTCCTTTGTGTCTGCCTGTGCATCTGCCCATGCAGATGTGTGTCTGCTGTGTGTTTTGTTTTACTGATCTGTAGAATTCTGCTGACTGATTGACTATACCATTGCATTTTCCTTCCCCTCTTCCAGATATCTGCATTTTTTTTTCTTCTTCCAGATCTGGGCTGTTGTTAGTAAAGTTGTGAGTATTCTTTTACAAATCCTCATATTGGCGTGGTCATCTTTCTTCTGGGAGCATTCCCACCTAGGAGTGGAAATCTCTGTGTTGTGTCATGTCCATGTTTTCACTGCTGAGATGGTTTTCCTGAGTGGTTGTACTAGTCCCACAAACACTATGTGAGAATTCTAGTCGTGTCACATCTTTGAAAACTTTGGGGAACTAGGGAAAGATGGAAACAAGCTGGGGGGTGCGGATCAACCTGCCAACGTGCATGTCCAACGGAAAAACAATCTCAGAAGCCAAACCTTCCACCTTCCGCAACCCATGGAGAATTTTGGTCCATACTCCCAGAGGGATAAAGAATAGGAAGCTTCCAATAGAGGGAATGGGACATGGAATTCTTGTGGTGGGAACTGTACCCCTGTTATCTTATAATCTTGATAATCATTATTAAGTCACTAATTAGAAATGTGAAAAAAGAAAATTTGGGGGAGCCTTGGACTTCTTAAGTTGAGCTAGTCTAGTGATTAGGTAGTGGCATCTCATGACAGTCTTAATTTCTGTTTTCTGGGTGGCTGGTGGTGTTGAGTATCTAGGTGATTATTGGCATTTGCATATTTTCTTTTGTCAATTTCTCCTCCAATGATTTGTCCCATTTTTTACTAAATTATTTGTTCTGATTATTGAACTGTCTAGAGTTCTTCAGAATGTCTTTTTAAATCTAATTTGATAGAACAGAGAAAAATTGAGTGAGGAATGGGGAAATAGAGAAGGTGAGAGAGAAAAAAAGAGGAGAGAGATAGAGAGACAGGTCATAGTGCAGCAGGTTAAGCACACATGGTGCAAAGCACAGGTACCTGTGTAAGGATCCTGATTCGAGATCCCGGCTCCCCACCTGCAGGGGAGTCGCTTCACAGCAGTGAAGCAGGTCTGCAGGTGTCTGTCTTTCTCTCCCCCTCTGTCTTCCCCTCCTCTCTCTGTTTCTCTCCTATCCGACAACAGTAATGACAACAATGACAACAACAATAAATATAACAACAAGGGCAACAAAATGGGGGTGGTGGCCTCCAGGAGTAGTGGATTCATAGTGCAGCCACTGAGCCCCAGCAATAACCCTGGAGGCAAAAAAAAAGGGAGGGAGGGAGAGAGACACCTGTAGTAGCACTTCTCCACCATTCATGAAGCCCACTCCACACACACACACACACACATGTGGTGATCAGGGGCTTGAACTCGGGTCCTTGAGCATGGTAACATATGCACTCAACCAGGTGTGCCACCACCTGGCCCTTCTCCAGATAGTCGTAACGCAAGTTAATTGTCAGACACATGTCACAAATATTTTTTCCAGTCTTATGACTTAAGACTGTCACTTTCTTGACAGTGTCTTCTAGGGAACAGATGTATTTTAAATTTTAATAAAGGTTGATATGACAGTCTTTTTCGCTGTGGTTTGTGTTTTATGTTGTGCAAGACATTTTTAAAAGGTTTACTTAGGTTTACTCGTTAATTAGGGAGAGAATCAAGGCATCACTCTGGCGCATGCAATGCCAGCGATCAAACTCAGGCTCTCATAACGTATCCACTGGCCCAGCTTTAAATTGCTGCTATTGGAAGTACTCAGAAGACATCACTGCTTACTAGTGACTATAAAAGGTACTGAGGATCAGTCTGAGGTTTCATTCAAAGGGTCATGTCATGGGACATCGAGAAAGGGAGAAAACACAGCCAACTAGACAGCCTTCTCCAGGTGAATAACACAACTGAGGATGAACTAGGAGATTGTTAGACTTCGAACATGGTTTAACCAGAATTAATTTAAAGATTACCCATGACTCAGGGACCACAAGGACTCAGTGGAAATCCAGTTGGTGCTATGCAGATGTTCTGTGGTTAGACACTATCTTAGAGATGTTAGATAAGCTGCCTGTTTTTTAGAGTTATTCATTAAAAGCAACTTGCTTCAAGGGGCTGTGTAGTGGCACACCTAGTTAAGTGCATGTGTTACCATCTGCAAGGATCAAGCTTCTGGTCCCCGCCTGCAGGGAAGAATGCTTCACAAGTGTAGAGACACTTCTCTGTTTCCCCCACCATTTCAGTTTATCTCTGCCTCTATTCAATAAATAAAATATTAAAAACCAATTCACTTCATTGTCATTACTTCAAAATAAATCAACCTGAAAAGTAAAAAAACAAACAAAACCAATGTTAGTGTTTTTTTCACATTCTGACTAATTTCAATAACTTTATAGTTCATGAGTCAAATAATCCACAATACTCAGCAAGCTTTCCTCTTAGAAACTAAGCTGCCATGCTGAAAGTTAAGCCTGTTTCCTTCCTGTTTGTTCCCAGAGGAAATGGGGTAGAAGCATCTCTTCCCCAGACTAAACAGTTCCATGCTCCTCTCCTAAAATGCCCCCCCAATTGATTTTTCCAATCCTCTTAGTATCTTGGTTACTCTCTGCTAAGCCCCTCAACTCCCTCCAAATCCCCTTTCCATGTTAAACCCAAATCAAATCAGCCAGGCTGGTGGGGAAGCCCTGAGGGCAGCGAGGGTAGTTCCTAGCCCACTCCTCCCCAAGCTGCACAGGGACAAGGTCTTTGTCTAAGCACAGTGCGAGAGGCTGACTCATTTCATAGGATGCCAGTCACCAGCACTGCACCTGTTTCTGCGCTGTGCTGCTGAGGCTCAGGAGGTAGCACAGGGGAACAGCACAGGCTTGCAGGCACGAGGCTCTGAGCTCACCCCCCTCACCGCATGTGCCAGTGTGCTCAAACGCTCTAGTTCCTTCTCATTCTCGAGCTTTTTTTTTTTTTTTCTTTTCTTTGTGGACCAGAGCACTGCTCAGCTCTGGTTTGTGGTAGTATGGGGGAATTGGAGCCTCAGGTCTTAGAGTCTGTTTGCATAACCACTCTGCTATTTCCCCCATAAGCAGATCTTTAAAAAGAAAATAGAAGGGGGTAGGGTAGATAGCATAATGGTTATGTAAAGAGACTCTCATGCCTGAGACTCCAACGTCTCAGGTTCAATCCCCCACACCACCATAAGCCAGAGCTGAGCAGTTAAAAAGAAAGAAAAGAAAATAGAAGATGTTGAGTTTCTAAATTCACAAAGTCCCAGTCTGCAAATGCTTGAACAGATGGCATCTCCATCAAGACCTAGAGGTTCTAACTTTGGGAAGAACCCAGGAGATTTATTTAAATCCAACACCATGTCCCTGTCACAGCCAGCCAGTTTACAATTGCTGTTAGGAGATGGGGTCCCCTGTGCCTTTGCACTTGGTACTTGCACTGAAATGGATATTCTTTCCCCAGGCAGCTTCCAGGGGCACACTCTCTGCACCACCCCACACCCCACTCTACCACCCCGACCCCTGCCAGGTCTCCTCTGGGTGGGGGTGGAGGGTGTCTGCTCATTGAAACCTTTCTTGTTAATCCTAATTATTCTAACTGCAAGTCCCAGGTTCAGATCAGCCCACTCAGCCTACTTTGGGAAGCCCCTATCCCTCCTCTTAGACTGTTATCTATTTCTCCATGATGCTACCAAATATGGGGTGTATTTTTATTTTTTAATGTTTATTTATTCCCTTTTGTTGCCCTTATTGTTGTAGTTACTGTTGTTGTTGTTGTTGATGTTGTCGTTGTTGGATAGGACAGAGAGAAATGGAGAGAGGAGGGGAAGACAGAGGGGGAGAGAAAGACAGACACTTGCAGACCTGCTTCACTGCCTGTGAAATGACTCCCTGCAGGTGGGGAGCCGGGGGCTAAAACCGGCTCAATGCCGATCCTTGTGCTTTGTGCCACCTGCGCTTAACCTGCTACGCTACCGCCTGGCTCCCTGAGGTGTATTTTTTATGTCTTATTTGTTGGATAGAGATAGAAATTGAGAGGGAATGGGGAGGTAGAGAGAGAAAGAAACCTCCAGCACTACTTCACCGCTCATGAAGCTTCTCCCCTGCAGGTAGGGACTGGGCGCTTGAACCCAGGTCTTTGCACATTGCATGCAACATGTGTGTTGGGGTCAGGCAGTGGCACACCTGGTTAAGCGCACACACTGCACGCAACATGTGTGCCCCATTGGGCGCCCCACTGCCCAGGCCTTGAGCTATATTTTTATACAGACTTAAATCATGGATTATATTCCATGCATTGTCTGTCCTGGAAAGATGTCATTTGTGTGTGTGCTGTGTTCATTGCCTTAATCCCTCGTTCTCAGAAGCGTTCCTGGCACAGAGAGATCCTCAGTCAATTATGTTTGAATGAATAATCTGTGAATGGAAGTGGAATTCTTTGTGATGAGAAAAAGCATGAGCAAGGTGGTCAACACCATTCGAAATTATTCACTTCTACAACTCATTTTATCCTCATGACAATCCTATGAGGTTGGGGACATTTATTGTCCCCAGTAACAGAGGCCCAGTGTGGAATCACAGCTGGTATGTGGCAGCCTGATCCAGTCTCTCAAACACAATCATACTGCCTCCCTTAATTAAATAACTGAAACGTACTTGGCAGAAATACCAGGTTGAACAGATTGGGGCTAGGGCCAAACATAGAATGCTTTCTGGGCAAGATGGACGGAGCAGGATGTTGGAGAGACCATGGCTCACCTCCAAGTGTGGGGAGTTGACGAAAGAAACTAAGAAGTATGCTAGGGAGAGCTGAGCTGTAAAGCACCAGGCAGGCTCTGGCACTGGGAGAGGTTGACCAGGAGTCTGAAGGAACTAAATTAGACCTAAACTGGTGTCCCACAGGGACCCTTTAGTCTGGCTTTTTGGGAGCAAATGAACTAAGGAACAAATGGTCGGTGTTGGGTCAACAGTTCAAGCAGATGAGTTAGTTATTTGGAATAGATGCTATTAAGGTTAGACTTTCTCTTTTTAATATATTACCTATTGGATAGAGACACAAATCAAGAGGGAAGGGAGAAGTTGTGAAGGAGAGAGAAAAACACCTGAAGCACTGCTTCACTGCTCATGAACTCCCCCACCCCCACGCTCCCCCCAAGTGGGAACCAGAGCTTTGAGCACTGGAACAGGTATGCCCTAAGGTTAGACTTTCAAGATGGGATTGTTTGTACTGGAGGAGCATGGTGATGAGCGCCCTTGTAATAGACACAGGAGTCACACAGAGAGGATGCCTATGTGAATGTGTGGAGGAGGAAGTGATTGGAGTGATGGGACTAGAAGCCAAGGGGTGCCAAGGTTCTCTCAGGGCCGCCGGATGCCAGCAGAGAGGCACGGGGTGGATTCTCTTGGAAAAAACTTCACAAAGAATCAACTCTGCCAACATCTAACTTCAGACTAACTAGCCTCCAGAACTGAGAGAACAAATGTCTTACTTTTCTTTTTTGTTTGTAAAAGACTTATTTATTTTTGAGGCCAGAGTATTGCTCAGTTCTGGGATATGGTAGTGCTGACGACTGAACCTTCCATCTCTGGGGCCCTAGGCATGAAAATCTTTTGTGCTAACTACACAATTTCTCCCTTAACCTCTTGCTTCCTTCCTACCCTTCTCTTTCTCAGTTTTTAAAAATTATCTTTATTTATTTATTGGATAGAGACAGCCATAAATCAAGAGGGAAGGGGGTGATAGAGAGAGAAATAATGCAACATTGCTTCACCACTTGTGAGACTTTCCCCCCAGCAGGTGGACCAGGGACACACTGTAATGTATCATCAACCAGGTCCACCACGCAGGCCCTCTCTTTGTTTTTCCTTTTTCTTTTACTATTTTTCTTTTTCTTTTTTTCTTTTTTGTCTCCAGGGTTATTGCTAAGGCTCAATGCCTGCAATACGAATCCACTGCTCCTGGAGGCCATTATTCTCACTTTTACTGCCCTTGTTGTTATCATTATTGTTATTGCTGTTGGGCAGAACAGAGAGAAATCAGATAAGAAGAAAGACAGAGATGGAGAGAGAAAGGTAGACATCTGCAGACCTGCTTCATCGCTTGTGAGGCCACCCCCCTGCAGGTGGGGAGCCTGGGGCTCAAGCCAGGATCTTTATACCAGTCCTTGTGCTTTGTGCCATGAGCACTTAATCTTTCTTTCTTTTTTTTTTTTTCCTTCTCTTCTTTCCTCCTCCTCCTCATCTACTTCTTTCTTAAAGACTCCTTTCATAAGAGTGACCCAGACCCCCACTGTCCTCTAACATATGGTGTCAGGAATCAAACCCAAAGCCTCACTGTCTTAGATGTGTGCTCTATCCACTGGACCACCTTTCTCAGCTACATTTGAGAACAAACTTTTGTTGACTTGAGTTTGTAGTAGGGGCCCAGTGGTGATGAACCTGGTTGAGTGCACACATTTCTGTGCATAATGATCTGAGGTCAAGCCCCTGGTCCCCACCTGCAGTGGGGAAGCTTCACAAGTGGTGAAGCGGGGTTGCAAGTGTCTGTCTCTATCTTCCAATTCCCGCCCCCACCTTCCCTCTCAATTTTTCTCTGTCTCTGTCCACAATAAAAATGCAAATAAGGGCTGGGGTGACAGCATAATGGTTAT
This sequence comes from Erinaceus europaeus, assembly GCF_950295315.1. Classification (NCBI taxonomy): domain Eukaryota; kingdom Metazoa; phylum Chordata; class Mammalia; order Eulipotyphla; family Erinaceidae; genus Erinaceus; species Erinaceus europaeus. Next base: position 50,139,509 of record NC_080180.1, on the reverse strand, counting down.
GCAAAGAGACTTTCATACCTGAGGCTCCAAGGTCCCAAGTTCATTCCCCAGCACCATCATAAGCCAGAGCTGAGCAGTGCTCTGGCCTCTCTCTTCTCAATCTGTATCTCTCATTAAAATAAATAAAATACTTTTTAAATATTCAAATAAAAATATTTTTTAAAAAATCTTGTAGTTATAAAAATGACTGTCCTAGTAAATCAATGCTAGGTACTTTTAGTTCTTGCTTTCTTAATACTACCTCCCCCCCATTTCATTTCTCTAATACACTAATATACATTTTCTTCTATCATAAGTGTTTCTGGGGAAATCACAGCATTGCTCTTAAATCTCATGCGATTCTTGATTATATACCAGCCCTCACATCAGTCTAAATACAGTTTTCAGCAGAGTCCCTCCTGATCTTCCCCTCTTGTTTGAAAACATCTCAGGGACTTAAGTCTGTCCTGAATTAGCTCAACAGACAGGCTGACAGGCAGATGAATTCAAGGCCACTGCTTGGTTTAACATATAACTCTGTTAACTGCCTTTTTTTTCTTTTTTTTTTTAAATTTTTTATTTAAGAAAGGATTAATGAACAAAAACATAAGGTAGGAGGGGTACAACTCCACACAATTCCCACCACCCAGTCCCCATAACCCACCCCTTCCCATGATAGCTTTCCCATTCTCTAGCCTTCTGGAAGCATGGACCTAGGGTCGTTGAGGGTTGCAGAAGGTAGAAGGTCTGGCTTCTGTAATTGCTTCCCCGCTGAACATGGGCGTTGACTGGTCGGTCCATACCCCCAGTCTGCCTCTCTCTTTCCCTAGTAAGGTGTGTCTCTGGGGAAGCTGAGCTCCAGGACACATTGGTGGGGTCTTCAATCCAGGGAAGCCTAGCCAGCATCCTGGTGGCATCTGGAACCTGGTGATTGAAAAGAGAGTTAACATATGAAGCCAAACAATTTGTTGAGCAATCATGGATCCCAAGCTTGGAATAGTGGAGAGGAAGTGTTAGGGAGGTACTCACTGCAAACTTTAGTGTACTTCTGCTTTCAGGTATATATTTTGCAGTAGTTTATGGATACGTGTGCACATAAGCTCTCTCTCACAGAAACTGGTGTATATCTAGGTTATGGGACTTTGTTAGAAAGTGAACCACCTGAGATGAAATTAGAGTGTACTATAAAAGGAAAGGTCTCACCCGAGTAATGAAGCTGAAGGGTTGTCATTCCACACGTGAAGTCTCTGGATACAGTCTGAGGTGAAACATGTTGAGGTGGCAATCGTTGCTTTGGTAGGTTGTGATCGGCGGATGCAATATTATTTGGTTTGGATTGGGAGATGCATATGGGAAAGTGGGCCCTATCCAAGGGTTCCAAGACTGGGGGAAGTAGGGGCTCTATAGTGAAGATGTGAGGTTCCTGCTGTCTTAGGGTTCAAAAAGACAATCGATGGTTAATATTATCATCACATTATTTGTTAATTGGGTTAACTTTGAAAAGTCCCTTTGTTATGGTTTGCTGTACAGTATCCAGTATCTTGTATATAGCTGTGCTATTGGATGCTTCTAATCTACTTGGTCTAGGCTTTTGAGAGAGTCCACATATCAAATACACAGCCTATATATTAAAAAGATTCAGTTTGTCTTTTGAGAAACTTTGAGACATACAATTGATTTCCCCCTCTCATATTAATTAACTACTGATTGATATGTCTACATTTTGCTAGGAGTGTACATAAACACCATTCCCACCACCAAAGGACTGTGACCCATCCCTCCTGCCCACTCCCACCCCCTACTGGCCCAGGAAGCTGCATGTCTACCCCTCACCACTGGGTTTTTACTTTGGTGCCCTTGTTAACTGCCTTTAAGCATCAGTTTGTAAATACGAACGGTTGGTCATTGAGAACAGAGAGAAAGAGTGTAAAACAAACTCTGTCAGCATGGTTGCAACAACAAAAGCACTACCATGCTAATTTGGAGTTAGTAGAGCCTGCTCCATGGCTCAGTTCTAAAGAACTTAACTGTAAGCTCTTCCCTGTCTGAAGTGCAAAGAGGTTATATAGACTAGTAAATATGGAGCGTTCACAGAACTAGTTAGATTTTGCCTTTTCTGCAAAGTGTAAATGCAGTTGAGGATGATAAAAGTTTACCGAAGGGGTCGGGTGGTGGCGCACCTGGTTGAGTGCACATATTGTAATGCACAAGGACCCAGATTCAAGCCCCCAGTCCCCCCCACCTGCAGGGGGAAGCTTTGCGAGTGGTGAAGTTGTGCTGCAGGTGTCTCTCTTTCTTTCAGGTGTCTCTCTGTCTCCTCTTTCCCTCTCAATTTCTGGCTGTCTCCAGCCAATAAATAATTAAATAAATAAAATAAAGCTAATTAAAAAACGTTTAACGAGATGTGTTTAGAGCTTCTCACTTCTGGAACAGGTTGTGGGCTAACCTAATTGAGTGATTTTTTTTCATCCATAGTTTATAATGCATGGAGGAACAGCTAAGCAAAAGAAAAATCAAGCCTTGTCAAGAGCAGTAGGTTTCCTTCTTTGTAGCTACAACAACCTTCCATGTCACTTAAAGTTACATCTTTGATGTTCCCTTGTGATAAAACCATGTTGCCTATGAATTCCTTTTATTTACTTAAAAAAAGTAGATTGGTGGGTGGGTGGCACTCCTGGTTGAGTACACGTGACAGTGTGCAAGGATCTGGGTTTGAGCCCCTGGTTCTCACACCTGCAGGGGGAAAGCTTTGCAAGTGGTGAAGCAGTGCTGCAGGTGTCTCTCTTTCTTTCTCTTTTTTTTTTAATTTCTTTATTAGGGGATTAATGTTGTACAGTCGACAGTAAATACAATAGTTTGTTATGTACATGCATAATACAATAATATAATAGTTTGTTATGTACATACATAACATTCTCAGTTTTCCACAAAACAATACAATTCCTACTAGGTCCTTTGTCATCCTTTCCCAGGACCTTTACTCTCCCTCCCACCCACAACAGAGTCTTTTACTGGGTAGTATATTCATTTTAATGATGTTAATTCTTCCATCCCATGAACATCTTCTTCTAACTTAGTGTTTGTATAGAGGAATTCCACTGACTTTTTTTTTTTTTTTTGCCATTGACTTTTGTATGTTAATTTTGTAGCCTGACACCTTACTGTATTGCCTGATGATTTCTAAAAGCTTCTTGCTGGATTCTTTAGGTTTTTCTATGTATACTTTCATGTCATCTGCAAATAGGGAGAGTTTGACTTCTTCTCTTCCAATCTGTATCCCTTTAATTCATTGCTCCTGCCTGATTACTATGGCAAGAACTTCCAACACTATGTTGAATAGTAATGGTGATAGTAATGGTTGATAGTAATGGGCAGCCCTGTCTAGTACCTGACCTGAGGGGAAATGCTTCCAGTTTTTCACCATTGAGTATGATGTTGGCTGTAGGTTTGCTATATATAGACTCCACTATCTTCAGGAATTTTCCATCTATTCCCATTTTTTGTAGCAATTTGATCATGAAGGGATGTTGTATTTTGTCAAAGGCTTTCTCTGCATCTTTTGATATAACCATGTGGTTTTTGGTCTTGCTTTTGCTGATGTGATGGATCACACTGATTGATTTACGTATATTAAAGCAACCTTGCATGCCTGGGATAAACCCCACTTGGTCATGATGAACAATCTTTTTAATATACTGCTGTATATCCAGTTGGCTAGAATTTTGTTCAATATTTTAGCATCTATGTTCATCAGAGATATTGGTCTGTAGTTTTCTTTTTTGGTTGTGTCCCTGTCTGCTTTTAGTATCAGACTGATGTTGGCTTCATAGAAGCTGAAAGGGAATATTCTAGTGTCTTCAGTCTTCTGGAAGACTTTTAAAAGTAGAGGTATTAACTCTTTCTTGAAGGTTTTGTAGAATTTATTTGTAAAACCATCTGGTCCAGGACTTTTATTCTTGGGAAGGTTTTTTTTTTATATTTATTTTATTTATTTATTCCCTTTTGTTGCCCTTGTTGTTTTATTGTTGTAGTTATTATTGTTGTTATCGTTGTTGGATAGGACAGAGAGAAATGGAGAGAGGAGGGGAAGACAGAGAGGAGGAGAGAAAGATAGACACCTGCAGACCTGCTTCACCGCCTGTGAAGCGACTCCCCTGCAGGTGGGGAGCCGGGGTTCGAACTGGGATCCTTATGCCCGTCCTTGTGCTTTCGGAAGGTTTTTAAGAACTGTTTCATTAGCTGTGATGGGCCTGTTCATATTATCTAGTTCCTCTTTACTTAATTTTGGAAGTTTCTTTTTCTCTCTGAGACAAAAACAACAAACAATCAAACAAAAACAGCCTTAGAGTGTGGTGAAATCAACCAGGTGAGAAACCCAAGCATCAAAATAAACAAATGGGGGGGGGGTGGCAGCGGGTTAAGCGCACGTGGAGTAAAGATCCCGGTTTGAGCCCCCGGGCTTCTCATCTGCAGGGGAGTCGCTTCACAGGCGGTGAAGGAGGTCTGCAGGTGTCTCTCTTTCTCTCCCCCTCTCTGTCTTCCCCTCCTCTGTCCATTTATCTCTGTCCTGTCTAACAACGACGACATCAATAACAGCAACAAAAACTACAGCAACAACAACAACAAAAAAAACAAGGGCAACAAAAGGGAAAATAAATAAATATATAAAAAAAGTCTTATAGCACCACTTACTCTATGCTCTTCACCTGGAAGCCAGTGGCCTAGACTTGCAGTACACAAGAATGAAAAATATATTTCTCTATTTTTCTGAAGTTGACTAATTTCACAGTTCAGTGTTGTCAGTCATAATTAAAGCTGATAACTTTAGCGACAGCAAAGTCTTTTTGTCTTCAGAGGGTCACAAATGAAGGGTGCATAAAACAATTCGTGGCACAGGGCGAGAACAGGAGATGGCAAGTAGGAGGTCGTGAATTCAGTCCTCAGTACGGTATATGCCAGGGCCAGCGTCGGTAATGTGTCTTAAAAGTTATCTTTCTCTCTCTAAAGTGTGATAATTAAAAAAATGGGGGGGGGGGGAAGAAAGAGGTAAAAAGATCCAGGGAGGGAAGAAAGGGAAAGAAGAGAAAGGATTGCTTGCTCTCCATCTCCTGTTCTAAATATTAAGCTAAGTGTCTTTGACCAAGGACTTTTAAATGTGTTTCTTTGAGAACCAGAACATCACTCTTACACATGGAATGCCAGAGATTAAACTAGAACCACATGCTTGAATGCTTAGCACTGTGTCCACTGTGCCACCCCCAGGGAAGCTTTTTTGTTTGTTTTTTCTTCAAGGACTTTTTAAGTTTTTTTATTTTTTTAAAAAATATTTATTTATTTTCCCTTTTGTTTTCCTTGTTGTTTAACATTGTTGTGGTTATTTATGTCATCCCAGGTGATCTCCTTTGATCTTGCTAGTTGACCTGGGAGAGAGGAGAGAAACACAGCTGCTGCTGCTCCGTAGCCCTGACTCCGGAAATCTCTCTCTTTCTCTCTTGCCAGGGTGCCTCTTCTGGGTCAAGTGCTCTCTGGGTTGGAGAGAACTCGACCAGAGCCAGCCTGGGCTGCTACTCACTCAGTGACACGAGAGAGATGACTCAAGGACTGTGGCAGAGTGGCAGTGCAATGTCTTTATTGATCAGAGAGCCATCGCTTTTAAACGGTAGACCCAGAAGTGGCAAGTCGGAAATGGAAATGGCTAGTCAGGGACTGGAAAGGTAGGAACTTCCTTAGCAACTGTGGCAAGGGTTTTAACTGGTAGGATTAATATGACCCTACAGACAGGGAGGGTCTCGAGGTAGAAAGAAGATAGATCAAAGGAATGGAATGGGTGGGGATCTCTCAGGCAAAACCATGATTATGTAGATAGGCCATATTATCAGGAATGCAGGGTGCTTTTTGAGTCTCCTCACAATTACTGGACACTCTCTGACTCCTCTTCCCTCTCAATTTCTGGCTGTCTCTATCCAATAAAGACAATAATTTAAAAAATTTTTTTAAGTAGATAAGGGAAGGGGGATAGTATCATGGATATGTGAAAGGCTTTCATGCTTGAGGCTCTGAAGTCCCAGGTTCAATGCCCTGGAACTACAAGCCAGAACTGAGCAGTTGTTCTGGTCTTAAAATATATATATATATGACATCATATTATATTAAACTTAGAGGCCTCCAGAATCATCTGAGAAGACTTAAGAGATATGCTCCTAGATCTACATAGTATCCAAAGAACCTCTGTTACAATTTCACTCAGGTTCCATTAACCAGATCATTACATGTTATTTATTTATTTATTTTATTTATTCCCTTTTGTTGCCCTTGTTTAAATGTTATTTTTTAAATATTTATTTATTTATTCCCTTTTGTTGCCCTTGTTGTCTTATTGTTGTAGTTATTATTATAGTTGTCGTTGTTAGATAGGACAGAGAGAAATGGAGAGAGGAGGGGAAGACAGAGAGGGGGAGAGAAAGACAGACACCTGCAGACCTGCTTCACCGCTTGTGAAGCGACTCCCCCTGCAGATGGGGAGCCGGGGTGCTTGAGCCAGGGTCCTTACGCTGGGTCCTTGCACTTTGCGCCACCTGTGCTTAACCCACTGCGCAACCACCTGTCTCCCTTCATTACATGTTCTTTTGACGTGAGAATATAGTATTTGGGTGTATCGCTTTTTGAAAATATCAGCAGGCAGTTGACTGTTTTCCCTGTAGTGCAGTGGTGTGTGTTGGCATATCAGGACTTGACAGTGGCTGTATTATAGGGTGTTAATAAGCATGAGGCTCTAGCTCTTTAGAAGGTCTGGGTTAAACTGCGCATGGATGACTGAAGCTTCGTCTTGCCAAGAGGTGGGTGACTAAGAGGTAGCTGTTTTGGTTCAAGAGCAAAATTTTAATTGGATGATGAGCATTCTCAAAGGACATAGAGTAATTTCCTGAATTGCATAATCTAGTAGGTTGAAATTTAGAAAGTAGTGGCATCTTCTCCATCATCTTTTCAAAGAACATCCATCTGCCTCTGTAATTATTTTGTGTGTTGCCTTTGATACTTATAACATATAATTATAAGGGCTAAGGGGTAGGCTGGTCGGGAAGGAAATATGGACCTCAGGGAAGCATGGAATTGTTGTCTCAGAGTTTCAGCCCCATGTAGCTATGTTTTCCTCCTGAAGTTTCTGGCAAAGTCTCCTGTATTTTCAGAGCTGCCACCTCCATGTTTTCAGTCCATTCCCTGTACTAAGTTTTCCAGAGGTGTTTGCCTGTGTTAAAATGAACAGTGTTCACATATAGCCCTGTCGGCACTACAGCTTGCTGATCACCCTTTCGCTCTTACTAGCCTTTAGCCAAGCATACAGTGACAGAAATGATAAACTCACTGAGAATGTTCAACTTCCTTTAGGACACTGCAGACTGGAAGGTAGTAGACAGCAGTAATTATGTCTAGTACTGGTAAAATGAAGAGGGGAAGAATTTGAGCTCTCTCAGTAAAAGATTAACCCAGAATTGGTTTCTTATTTTTATTTTATTTTATTTTATTTTTTGCATTGTGTGCTAGAAAGAACTCTGGGGTAGGAGTTAAGAGACATGGATCCTAAGCCCTCTGCTATCCTGCTATATAATCTGGACAAGCTATTTCGTTTTGGACAAGGTTGAATTTCCCATCTGTCAAAGGATATTACCATAACCATATAACTTGGAAAAAATCCTTCTGTTTTTCAAATTCTGTGGTGGTTTTCTCAAAATGAAATATTCTAAGTGTTCAACAGTGGCTTTGGCTTTCTCCTCATTTGTGTTACTCATCTCAGTTGAAAGGGAGCTATTGATACATTGCTCTTTTAAACATCTTGATGCTTCTTAGTACATTCTAGTGAGTTATTCTTCCTGTTGTGTTGGGAAGCAACTTTCCCCAGTGGATATGTCTGCTTGAGAAAGCACCATGTAGTAGAAAGGAAAAGAAAAAGAGCCTGGCTTCATTACCTGTAGGCTAGGAGGCTGTGGGAAGTGAACTGAGCTGTCTGATTCTCAGTTTCTGTGTGGAATTTATTAGTTCCATCTTATATTAATAAACAAAGTGGTGAAGCAGTGCTGTAGGTGTCTGTTTTTCATTCGCCCTCTCTACCTCCCCCTTCCCTCTTGATTTCTGTCTCTACCCAAAATGAATAAATAAATAACATTTTTTTTTGAAATTTTTTTTCTTTTTTTCTTTTTTTTGGTAATTGTTATTTATTTATCTTCCCTTTTGTTGCCCTTGTTGTCTTTTTATTGTTGTTGTAGTTGATGTCGTCGTTGTTGGATAGGACAGAGAGAAATGGAGAGAGGAGGGGAAGACAGAGAGGAGGAGAGAAAGACAGACACCTGCAGATCTGCTTCACCGCCTGTGAAGCGATTCCCCTGCAGGTGGGGAGCGGGGGCTCAAACCGGGATCCTCATGCCGGTCGCCGGTCCTTGCACTTAGCGCCACCTGCGCTTAACCCGCTGCGCTACCGCCCGGCTCCCAATAAATAACATTTTTTAAAAGTCCTTCCACTACCACCACCACTCCAGGTGGTTTTGAGTCATGAGAGAACAAGCATGAGCTGGCCTAGCATGTAGCAGCTACTTAGCAGATATTAATCCCCTTGCTGTCCTGGTCACTTTTCTTTCCTCAGTAGATGGTCCTTCAATAGAGAGGGTAGGGTACAAGTGGGTCTCCTGGCAACTGGCTCCCCCACAGAGTCTGGGACTTAAAATCTTTTGATCATTACATTACTATTGAATGAGTGAGTGGATACATGGATGGACAGAACAAATTCTTAAAATAAATAAATAAATAAATAAATACAGTATCTTTAGTAAACTCAAAGAATGACCAGACAAAGAAGATTCCTGTTGAACCCAGAACAAGATTCTGAAGCTTTTAAAATAAATAAACAAATAAACAAACAAACAAATAAATAAATAAAATCAGCCATTTTAAAGTGAACAATTAGTGGAATATAGTCCATTTGAAATATGTCCAGAATGAAGCTCTACAGCCTAGCAAACAGTTTCTCCCTGTTTTCCCTCCTTCTGGTCTCTGCGACCACTGGTTATGTTTTGTCTCTGAATTTATTTATCCTAGATATTTCACTTACTTATGCAATCTGTGACCTTCTTTGTCTGGTTTCTTTCACTGAATGTGATCTCAGGGCTCAGCCTCAGTGTAGCCATTTCTTTCTGTGCCATGCTACTGTTTGAATGGGCATATATGCCACCATTTGCTTACTCATTTATCTATTTATGGTCATTTAGATTGTTCCCATCTTTGAGCTAGCTTGAATAATGTTGTTATAAGTAGGGGTATATATATGTATTTGTTTGAACACCTTTTTTAATTCTTTCTTGGATATTTACCCAGGAGTGAAATGGCTGGGTCATGGCCAATTCTATGCTTAATGTTCTGAAGAACCTCAACTTGATTTTATATTCTCACCAGCAAAGTACATAAGGGTTCCTCTGTCTCCATCTCCCTCTCCCAGAAAACACTGTGTGTCTTCTGATTTTGTTGTTGTGTGCTAGTGAGTGTGAAGCCATACCGCCTTGTGTTTTGATTTGAAGTTCCCTCGTGACTAATGAAGCTGAGAAGAGAAGCTTTTCCTGTGTCAGCTGCTATTTCCACATCAGTCTTGGAGAAATATCTATTTTAGACCTTTGCCCATTTTTTTTAGCTAATTTGTTGAGTCCTTTTTTTTGTCACTGAATTTTAATTCTCTCTATATTCTATTTGCTAGACTCTTGTCAAATAGTTCACAAATACTTGCTCCTATTCTGTAGGTTATCATCTGTATACTTATTGTGTGTGTGGTGTGTGTGTGTGAGAGAGAGAGAGAGAGAGAGAGCCTACCCCAGGTTGTTATGACTGTACTTTTCTCAAAGTTTGTATGCCTGTAATTTTGTCAGTGCCGCAAATCAACCGAATGGCTCTTGACTTTGTTTTTACCTTGGTATATTATTTAGAAGTATGTCAGGAGGGGAAAAAAAAGGCACTGTTTGTTTTCTTGCTTGAATACTGTCACAGGTTACTGAAAGGGTAGACTGGATTGGAAGCTCTTAAAAAAACTTGAGTGCAGTTAAGAGAGAGAAGGCCATGACTAACTGTCCTGCCTTGTGCTTCCAAACACACCGCACTGCTCTCCGTCTTGTTTGCAGATGATAGGACCATTCGAGTCAGATGACATAGCAACTACATGCGCAGGTTATAAAAGCATCTTCCTCAGACTTTGCTCTCTGATTGACAAACTCTTTATCTATTGTATGGAACACTACACCTATTAACCCGCAAAGATCAGAGACTTCTAGTGCCAACACAAATGTGCATGACCTTGATTTTATGTAAAGGTTAAATAAAATAAAAATTATTGTTTTTCCCTTTTTTTCCTTTGGTCTCAGTCCCATATAAGATTATTATATTTTAAATATTTACTTTTATTTATTTCTGGGAGATAAAGTGTTACAATGAACGAGAGAGAGAGAGAGAGAGAGGCGCAGGCCAGGGCACCCCTCCAGTAAACGTGGCACCAGATCTTGAGCCAGGAGCCACAGATGTGAGAGTCCATTCCTCTACTAGTTGAGCTGTCTTCCCAGCAGCTGTGTGTGAATTTCAAGGTACACTTGGCCATTAAACAATAAAGGGGTTGGGGGACTGTGGGGACAGTATAATGGTGATGCAAAAGACATAAGAGGGTCTGGGGTCTCAGGTTCAATCCCCAGCACTACCATAATCCAGAGCTGAGCAGTGTTCTGGTCTATCTATCTCTTCCTCTGTATCTCTCTCTCTCCCTCATTAAAAGAAAATAAATACCATTTAAAAATCAATTGAGGTGCTGACTCTGAAGGTAGTCAAAAATCTACACATAACTTTTGACTTCTCCCAAAAGTTTACCTGCTACCTGCTGTCACCAAAACACAGTGGATTCATACCTATGATACCTGCTGTGTGTATTATAAACTGTCTTCTTGCCATGAAACAGACCAGAGGGGAAAAAATATTATCAAGAAAGTCAGGGGGAAGAGAAAATACAGTCACAGTACGGAATGGAGTACTACCCCTTAACTCTGTAAGTTTCCGAGATAAAACCATCACTTTGCCCAGGGAACATTGCCTTACACATAATATAGACGACGGGTCTGCAGACAGCCTTCTGCAGACAACCTTCCTTCCTGAGGCTCTGCGTTCGGAGGCTCAGCTAGACCCACCAACAAAGAAACCACTGTAGATGTGATTTATAACGCTCACCTCTGGCATTAACAGGGAAAGAAAAATATGAACAAGAAATCCGTATCACTTACAGGTAAAATGCTTTCTGCATCTGTCATATTTGTTGAAAACAAAAAGCCCTGGTACAGGTGGACACACGCACAGCTCCGAGCCCTGCTGTGTGTATTCTCACGTGTCTGGCCTGCAGACTCATCCCTGAAACCCTCTTCTGCAAACTGTGACTGAACTTTTCACCTCGATCCCCTTCCCTCTACTGCGGGCTCCCCCTTTGAGGCTCCTAGGCCTCCTCCTTTACTTGGGAAGGAAACCGGATATCTTAAGCTAACAGAGGCGGGAGAGGCCAACCGCGGGCGCCCTGTCCGGGGATACTGCAGCCCCGCCCCTCCAGCCTGTGGACTGTGCAAGGGCCACCGGGGCGGAGACTCCAATGGGCTGATTGTCTGCGGGTGGCGGAAAGCGGGGTCCCCACACCCGGGGAGGCCGAGACCAGGATGCGAGGAGCAGCATTGACAGACATGGGGCGCAGGTAAGGACTCCCTCCCCCCCACACCCCCCCACACCCCCCCACCCCCCCCACCCCCCGCCTCCGCTTCTGCGCTGGCTACCATGGGGCTGCACTTGGAGCTCTGCTTGCTGAGAGAGAGGGAGAAGGAGAGGGAGAGGGAGAGGGAGAAGGGAGAGCGAGGGAGAGAGAGGTATTGAGAGAAGAGAGGAGAGGGGAGGAGAGGGGAGGGGAGGGGAGGGGAGGAGAGGAGAGGAGAGGAGAGGAGAGGAGAGGAGAGGAGAGGAGAGGAGAGGAGAGGAGAGGAGAGGAGAGGAGAGGAGAGGAGAGGAGAGGAGGGGAGAGGGAAATACTGGGTTCTGGCATTTGCTGCCCAAATCCTAGGCAGAGAAAAAAAAAAAAAACTTAAGGGTGAGAGTCAAGCTGGCTTTGGTCCCCGAAACATCAAGGAAAACGCCATGGTGCTCTGTGCACAGCTGGTTTGGCATGGCCCCTAGTCCCTGCGTGCCAGCTGTTCGCCAGTGCAGCCAGATGGACCCGGTTTGGAGGTGGGGAGGGGGATTGGAGGAGCGTCTGGTTTCTGCTGATATTTTCAGAGGGGGCCCATCGGTGGCGGTAGTCTTGTATGTCACAGATATTGATAGTTATGTTCAGAACCGCAGGGAGGCTTGGACCCCGCAGGCTGTAAAGTTTTACAGCCCATAAAAGTGCTCAAAGGGTAGCCCTGAGTCTGCAGGGGGGTACCGGGCGGTGAGAGCTTTTGTGCCTCTACCGGGAGAGATGGTGGAGTCACAGAGGGCGTGACCAGCCCACCTTGGGTTCAGACTGCTAGGACCCAGCTGGTGTTGTGTGCCTGGTTTTTCTGTCTTCATCGCCCCTTGTGGCATGGAGTAAGACACTTTTCCTAGAGTGAAGGGCACAGGAAGTGAAGAGTGGTGTGTGTGTGTGTGTGTTGTCTTTTTATTTGTTTGTTTTAAGGAGGGAGGGAGGGGGAGAGGGAGAGAGATCAGAGCACTGCTCAGCTCTGGCTTAGTGTGGTGCTGAGGATTGAACCTAGGACCTCGGAGCCTCAAGCCAGAAAGGATTTCACAGAACCACGATGCTGTCTGTCTCCCCAGCCTATCTTCAGGACCTCAGGTGGGCGAGTGCTAAGGAACGTGTCTAAAACTCCAAGCACTGATTTGAGGGTTCCTGTGCCATGCTGAGCAGAAAGTAACAGTGGCAGCTTTATTTATTATTATTATCTTTAGATTTATCCATCTACTTATTTTTGTGTGAGAGAGGAGAATGAGACCAAAGGAAGAGAGACCAGAGCTCTGCCACCTCTGGCTTTGCACCTGCACAGTTCCACTGCCCGCTGTGCACTTTTGTTAACAGATGGAGGAGGAGACAGAGAGAAAAAGAGAGGCACTGCTCCACCTCTCCACTGCTCGTGAAGCTCCTCTGTACAGGTGCTTCTATGTGGCAGCTGGGGGTGGGGGGGCTTGAACCTGGGTCTTCTAAGTGCTTTGGTCAGGGAATTTCATCCTTTCCTTTCCAGTGAACGTCCTACAGTGTGAAGGCAGGGAACCCCATCTGTGTTGGGAACAAATGGCAAAACCTGGGAAGCTGAAGAGCTGTGTGCTCCTTTTCAGATAAAGCTCTAGGGGGAGCATGTAAGTCTAGGGCTTCCTAAATCTCCCCTTGTGCTCCTGATCACCGGACTCCACCTCTGTTAACCCCATTCTTTTTGTAAAAGAGCATGACTGTTTCCAGGCAGTGCAGGAAAACTCCAGGTGGCTTCTAAATGAGGCCAAGCTCTCTCATCAGTGATCTGAGAGCCTGGTGGGTGAGGGTGAGTTGCCCCACTGGGGGGTAGGGGGTCTTGTTAGAGGAAAGGAACTTGATTCTGCAGTGCTGCCCATCTGTGTGTAGTGGAAGTTGGCCAAGGAGAGGCACATCTGCAGCATCTGGCCCTTTCCCCTCCCCTGTGAGCCCCCAGGTCACAGAAGGACAGAAGAACAAAGAGGAGGTCCAAGTGGGAGGCTTCCTCTTCTGCCAGAGCACCTCCATGTGGCTTGGGGGCTCAAAGCCTGGGCAGGACTCATAGCAAGACATGCACCCTACCTGTGAGCTATCTCTGGCCCAGGAAAGTTTTTTTGGTTTTTTTTTGTTGTTGTTTATTTGTTTTTTGCCTCCAGGGTTATTGCTGGGGCTCAGTGCCTACACTACAAATCCACTGCTCCTGGAGGCCTTTTTTCCCATTTTGTTGCCATTGTTGTCATTATTGTTGCCACTGATGTTGTTGGATAGGACAGAGAGAAATCAAGAGAGGAGGGGAAACAGAGGGGGAGAGAAAGATAGACACCTGCAGACCTGCTTCCCTGCAGGTGAGGAGTGGGGGCTCAAACCAGGATCCTTTCACTGGTCCTTGGCTCAAAGCCCACTGCACTACCACCCAAACCCTAGTTTCTTTACTTTTTATTATCTTAATTTATTAGATCGAGGTAGCCAGAAGTCAAGAGGGTAGGGAGAGGTAGAGAGGGAGAAGGAAAGAGGGATATCCCGAAAGGTTTCTAAATTGGAATTACTAAGGCACAGAATGTAGAGATTTTGGGAGAGTTTGGATTTGTATCACAGAAATGACTCTCTAGTGACACTGCTGGGTTTTGTTCACTTATATTCCCGTGAGCACCATGCACTTGCAAGAAGTTCAAGACGAGATGAGCTTCAAGTATGTGGGGCTGTCTGTGAACCCTGAGCACTGTACCCATAAGCCGCATTTGGTTTTTGCAGGCTGATCCTGGGCACTGACCACCATTAATAATGTAACTTGGGAGTCGGGCGGTAGGTAGCACAGCGGGTTAAGCGCACATGGTGTGAAGTGCATGGACCGGCATAAGGATCTCAGTTTGAGCCCCTGGCTCCCCACCTGCAGGGGAGTCACTTCACAAGCAGTGAAGCAGGTTTGCAGGTGTCTATCTTTCTCTCCCCCTCTCTATCTTCCCCTCTCCATTTCTCTCTGTCCTATCTAATGACGACATCAATAACAACAATAATAACTACAACGACAATAAAAAACAAGGGTAACAAAAGGGAAAATAAATACATATTTTTTAATAATGTAACTTGATGTTATATTATGTAGGGGCTGAAGCATAGCTCACCCAGAACAAAACATGTTCTCATGCCCAACACCCTGGGTTCAAGCCCTAGAAGCCCATGAGAACACTATACCAGAGGGAATTTCATGGATGATGGAGTAGTGCTGTGATGTCTCTCTCTCCTCTGTTTCTTACTCTCTCAAACAAAAAATAAAATGATAAGGGGTCAGGCAGTGGCACACCTTGTTGAGCTCACACATTACAGTGCACAGGGATCCAAGTTCAAGCCCTCAACCCCCATCTGCGAAGGGAAGCTTCATGAGAGGTGGAACAGTGCTGCAGGTGTCTCCTTCTCTATCTCCCCTCTTCATTCTGGATTCTCTGTGTCTAAATAAATAACATTAAATTGAATACAATCCTAAACACACCACCAAGAGTCAAAGGATTGGCTCTGGGAGGATCCTCAGTAGTACAGATTGAGACCCTAGGCTCACTCCCCGGCACTGCAGTATGTGTAAATCTCACAGGAAAGCACATGCTTGGCTTAAAGTGACATTAAGAGGGAACATCTGGAGTGCTGCTCACATTCTGTTTGCTGCTCTGCATGGTGTCTACCTTGTTGTGGCTTCTATCTGATAAATCGCTGGACCGTTGCCTTGGGGACTTGTGTACTTTTCTGCTTATACTTTATCCATGCTAGAGGGCTTTTTGTTTGTTATTTTTTTGTTTCTCTAAATAACCTTCCAAATGAAGCTTTTAAAAGTTAGAAGTAGAGGGGGGTTGGGTGGTTACACACCTGTAGAGAGTAGGTACTACAGTGCACAAGGACCCAAGTTCAAGCCCCCTGTCTTCACCTACAGGGGGAAAGCTTCATGAATGGTAAAGCAAGTGCTCCAGGTGTCTCTCTGTCTCTCTCCCTCTCTATCTCCCCCCTCCCTTTCAACTCCTGTCTCACATCTGTTCAGTAAATGAAAAAAATATTTTTCAAAAAAGGGATGTCAAAGATCAGAGAAAACTTCAATTTTGATGAGAAGAATAGTCTTTAGTTATAAGGAGAAGAAGTTAGGCGTAAACGTGGAATTTTGAGAATTTGCAAAAGAAACAGAAGCAAGCAAACTGCTTCTAAGACTTGTGAGAACTATAGTGGTAAGTTGTCTTTGGGAGGTGGGAGGGTGGGGGACACAGAGATTTGGTGGTGGGTGTGGTGTGAAACTGTACATTGTCATCTTAAAATCTTGTAACCCATTATTAATCACAACTAATTTTTTATTTTATTTATTATTGGAGAAAAACTGAGGGGGAGAGATGGAAAGACACCTGCAGCCCTGCTTCACCACTTGGAAAGCTTCGTAGGTAGCTCCTTTGTAGGTGGGAACCAGGGGCTTGAACCAGGGTCCTTCTTCTTCTTCTAGCGTTTGCCCTTCTTCCGTAGCCAGTCAATAGCGTCAGGTTGAAAGCTGTCAGGAGCTGCTTGTTGCTGGCTTTGAAAGTGACTGGGATCCATGTGGATTCAGTCAGCTAGGAAGGATCGTCAGTTTCCCCAATGAATGGGTACTCACGGGATGCACCACGGGAAGGTCTATCCAATGCAATCCATTCAGGGTCCTTGCACACTGTGATGTGAGTGCTTAACCAGGTATGCCACTGCCTGACCCCCACAAATAATTTTTTTTAAAAAAGAAGTTAGGAGTAGAGTACATTGAAAATTCTTGCAGAGAATAAGCCTACCTAGCTGTTCCCAGACTTTGTCCACCTGTTGAGTAAAAGAAGACTGTGAAAGGGGCCAGGTGGTGGTGCACCTGGTTAAGCACACACATTACAGTGTGCAAGAACCCACGTGTTCAAGCCCCTGGTCTCCACCTGCAGGGGGAAAGCTTCACAAGTGGTGAGGCAGGCCTCCAGATGTTTCCCTCTTTCCCTCTCTCTCCCCACACACCTCTCAGTCTGTCTGTCTCTATCCAATAATACATAAATAAGATGTTTTTCAAAGGAGATTGTATGAAATACATCTTCATGGTTCCCATTTGCATCTCCAATGCAAAAATTGGACAGGCATTAAATCCTAATAGTTTTAAATACAGTAATGAAATTGTCTTTTGCATTCTGTATGAAACTGTAGGTACATGACATTTAATGAAAATATGAAGCATTGTGATGAGTGAACTGAGTCATGACTTGAGAACAGCAACTACAACCCTAGAGGGAGCTGTTCTCTTTCTTGTCGTGGCTTTCTGATGTACTTTATTCCCCTCAGTAGCTGGCTTTGAAGAGCTCTATGGTCCTATGATATGGCCTGGTTCCTGTATTGTATGACATCCTGGGGACTCAGGGACAACTTTCCTTGGCTGGCAGGTCAGAAGTTCAATGTGCCACCATTTCTGAAGACTTCAAGAGAAATTATACTCATTCTAATAGATGCAAGTAGCAACTTTCTTGTCAGTTTGCCAGTTGTTTTCAAGTACTAGTCTGGTGTTTATGTCCCTCTGTTGACATTGTGTTTGATCTAAGATGATCCATTTAGTCCCATTCAGTTTCTTAGTTCCTGGACTCCAGCTGTCATTGTTACCAGTTTTCACTCTTCTTCTATTGAATGCTTAAGTAGTTGAAATAAGAGGAATCTAGTGACTTTTGTAATGAGACAAAGGAAGGGATGTCTGTCAACTCTTCCTTTAGTTGTTACCCCAAAACAGTCTCCCCATTCATCTCAACGAGGCCCTTGACTGTGTTATTAATATTCCTGTGTTGAGACTGACTTTCTCCCATTTCTCCCTAACATCCTGCCACTACCTACGTACTAGTCAGTCCTGTTGACTGTAACAGAATGGCCTCAGGTAGGTGGCAATAGAAATGTATTTTCTCACAGTTCTGGAGACTTGAAGTCCAGGGTTCAGACACCCCAAACTGGCAGTCTTCTCTCTCATCTTTACCTGCCCCCCCCTTTTTCCCCCATGTAGGTTAGTTCCTTCCTCTTCTTCTCAGGACATTGATCCTAGTGGATTAATGATTTCAGATTTTATTTCATCTTCATTGCTTCCTTAATGGCCCTATTTCCAAATACCCTTAACATGGTGCTGGTCATGGGGACATGGTTGGGACTTCAACTGAATGTGAATTTGAACTATTCTGTCTGCTATTACCTCAATCAAGACAGCTAAAACTGTGCTTTGTTTTACCTTTCAAAGCACTCTTCCTCCCAGTGTTTTGTTGTTATTGTTGCTTTGTTTTTGTTAAATATGTTTATAATCTGTAAAAACATTGTGGGGTTTCTGCTAAATGTACTGTGGGATTCCAGATATACAAAAGTCCCAACTCAAGAGAGTCTACTCAGGGAGTCCAGACTATAATGAAGGAGATAAATTGTATGCACAGATTACAGGAACTCCTGGGAAGAGACTAGGTTCTGAAAGCAGAACTTAGGAAATCATAGGTGCCCCAAGAGGTAGTAGAGTGGCTACAGTGTTGGGCTTGAAAGCAGGGGGTCCCGAGTTCAGTCCCCAGCGTTACTTTACCAAAGTGATGCACTGGTCTTCTCTCTTTCTCCCCTTCTCTGTATTTTTTTTTTAATAAATGAATGAATCTTGGGGAAAAGACTGTCCTGTAAATTATTATTTCTTCCTATAAGATGAGAGAATCACAGTGACTAAATAGCTTTTGGCAGTCTTTTTAAAATTCCGTATCCTTAGAGAAAAAGAAGACACGCACACACACACACACACACACACACACACACACACACGGAGACAGAGATATCACAGCCCCCAAAGGTGAGGTGATGCCAGTGGCACCCAGGGCCGAGTCCACCACGGACACACATTTTAGATAGGTGGTTTTCAGCTGCCATGCTTCCCCTTCTCGCCGGGTCCTGAGAATGTTATCTGTGAAGTCTTCCCATAAATGGTCTTGTAGAATAAAAAACATTAAAAACAACAACAACAACTTAATCTGTGGAAGGGGCCAGATGGTGGCGCACCCAGTAGAGCACATACATTACCATGCACAACCGGCTTCAAGTCCCCAGCCCCCACCTGTAAGGAGGCAGCCTCACATGTAGTGAAACAATAGTGCAGATCTCCGTCTCTCTCTCTCTCTCTCTCTCTCTACATATATATATATATACACACACACACACACACACACACACACACACACATATATATATATCCCCTTCACTTTTTAATTTCTGTCTCTAAAAGAAAATTAATTATGGACATACAGACCTAGGCAGTCTGAGCCCCAATGCCTATCTGTCAGTATCTGTGCAGGCCGAGGGGCGGGGAGCAGGGCTGTAGGCGGGGCTTCCCCTTTCTCTGCACCCCACCCCCGCCCCCGCCCCCGCTCTGCGATTGGCCCTTCCCGGAAGGCTGGGCCTCGTCCCCAGGCCGGGAGCCCTCCCTCCGAGACCCGCCTCTGCTCCCCAGTCAGGCGATGCGGCAAGGTCCGGGACCCGGGGTGCATGGATCGCGGACCGCCCTGCGCCCGAGTCCGAGCGCGCACCGGCCATGAGCCAGCCCGCTGCCGGGGGGCCCCGAGGACGCCGAGCCCAGGCCCCGCCGAGCCCGGCCGAGGGGCAGCCTGCCCTGCGCGCCCAGGTCCCCGCGGGCCACTGAGCTCCGGTCCCCCACAACGGAGGGGCAGGATACACCCCGGCCTTGGGGTCCCGGAGCCCCGCGGCCTCCTCCCGGGACGCAGCCAGACGCTGTCTCGCAGTAAGTGAGGTGCTGGGTGCGCTGCGGTCACAGGCCGGCCCAGCCCACTGGGAACCTTACCTGGGGCCAAAGTCCGCGGGGGTGTGAAGAGCTTAAAGGCTTGGGCTCCAGATGCAAAAGGTGCTCTGCAGTCTTCAGGCCTTGGCTCTAATGATTCCTGCAAAGATGGGTTGTCTCTCTGTGTGTCTGTCTCCGTCTCTCCTCTAAACCCCAGCCCACATTGATGCCGCACTGCTGGCTAACTGCAGGTTCTTTTTGCCCCGTGTGTGTATTATAAAAACAGCATGCAGACTATTGGAAAGTGCGGACAGGTGAGGGGAGAGGCCGAGGCTGGGGGAATGGCTTTGTAGCTTGAGACAATGTGTCAGGGCCAGAGCCTTCTGGAAACCCAAATTCCTTCCCTCCCCTCATCTGACTCTGCAGACCAACCACCTGATTCTTTCCCCTTGCCCCCCTCACCAGCCTTAATTTGTGGACTGGAGGCAGCTCAAGATTCATGCCAATGTGTTCATCGAAGAAATGGAGAGTTTAGCCAGATGTGTAAAGCCAGAGAGAGTCCCAGGGCTGGAACAGTTAGAACAGCATGTACTTCAAGGATTTTTTTTTTTTTTTTTAAGGAGCAAACAGTTTCTAGTCTGCTTTCTTAAAAAAAAAAAAAGTCACTTTTACAGGGAGGTGTTTAGAAAATAATTAAGAGGTGGAGGCGAGACAACTTGTATTTCCAGTTTTCCTCTGCCCCTGGTGGGCCGGTGGGAGGAGGTTCTGAACTAGGATCACCACTCCAGGCTCCACTTGACCTCTCATCTCAGATTTCCACTTGATTTCTTCCTCCGCAGATGTGGCACCTGCCCTTCAGCCCAAAGACACAAAAGAGCAGGAATAATTCAAAAGCATTAGGCCATCGCAGGCTTAGCAAGGCAATTTGCCTCTTTGAATTCTGTGTGACACACTGGACAGACATTTCCTTCCTCTTCAGGCTTGGGTGCTTCTGAGCATTTGAGGGTTCGGTGAAGACAAACAAAATATGCCGTGTTCCTCCTCTCCTGGGGCTAAAGTGGGTTTGGCCGAGAGCAGGGCCACCTCCACTGAGGGGGACGTCTTCACATAGAGCTCATGCAGTCATGTTCTGGGCTGGGCACACCAGGGTTAACACACTCACCCTCATGTTTGTGTACTCTTCGTTCCCATGGCTTAGGGCCCTTCCGCTTAGGTCTCCACCATGACTGATTTGAGACATGGAATCTAGGATGGCTTTGCCATTCCGGGCCCAGGTTTGTTGGGATGATAGTGCTCCTTATCGGCATACTTGACCACGCCCCCAAGCCTTGCCTGTTATTATCCTGAAAATGCAATGCTGATTAAATGCCCCACTGGCAGTCCCATTGTGTCTTTCTAAAGCAACCATGGCACCTCCATCTTGACTGGTCTTTTTTTTTCCTTGCATCTCATTAATGTTGGCATGGCTGGTGTCCTGGTTGTTTGCCCAGCTGACTTCTGCCTGGTAAGCAGACAGAAATGGAAGGAGCTTCTCTTAAAACGCTGATTATAGATGGAGCAGAAAGTCTCCTGAGAGTTGACAGCATGCATCTTTTCTTTAGCCTGCCCTTGATTTGAATGCTGTCCTTGCATTCCATCTGCTGACTCTTCTAGAAAGAGGTTGGGAGCTAGGGAGATAGCACAATCATTATACAAAGAGACTTTCTTCCCTGAAGCACTAAGCTCAGGTTTATTCCCCAGCACCACCCATCACAAGCCAGAGGTGAACAGTGTTCTGGTCTCTCTCTGAGTATCTTTCTGTATCTCTCTCATTAAAGTAAATCAATAAAATATTAAGAAAAGAAAGGTTTGCTCACAGGCCTGTGAGTGAGCATCTAGTCTACCCAGAAGAGGTCCACAACTGGGTAACAAATCAGTGACCAAGGAAACTCTGAACAAACCATCCTGAAATCATTATCAGAGTTTTCTCCTTCTCTCCCCTCTCCAGTACACAGCTTCCTTGACACCGAACCCCTCTTGGATGATAAATTCTCAGAGGACAGTGAGGAAGAACTTGATTCTTAGTGGCTCTGAAAGCTGATGTCAGCAGGTACTGGCAAGAGGGTCCTACTTCTCTCCCCTCTTCCCCTCTCCCTCCCCCCTCCTTCTCCTCATCTGACTTATTGTGTTGACTATGTATGAGAGATAGAAGAGGGTGGGTGGGAGAGAGGAACCAGAGTACCATTCCCACACTGCAGTGCTGGGTATCTAACCAGCAAACCCAGGCATGTAAGCCCAGTGCCCCACCGGTGGGGTCATCTCCCCAGCCTCTTTTATTGTTGTTTCTGATGGTGCTCACGATGGAGACAGGGACAGCTTTCCTTGTGAGAAGGTCTAGTCGAGAATGTCTGTTTGATGGGCCCTAGTCTGAGACACTTGGGCTAAAAGACCTCAAACTCCACTGGCAGCATTATGTCCAGTGCTCTCGTGTGCTCCATCCTAGTGCTCACCCGATGGTTGGCAGGCCCCGCAAGGCCTCTGCAAGTTTGGTTCATTGTTTTCTCTGGAAGAAAAGGGTAGTTCTTCATGATGGGCAGTATCTAGTTCTAGAGCTAAAAACCTTGGCAAATGTGACCTTCCTACCCAGCCTCTTCTTCTTTTCTTTTTTTTTTTAAGAGAGAGAGAGAGAGAGAGAGAGAGAGAGAGAGAGAAGTGACAGAGAAAGAAAGAGAGGTGCCCCAGCACTGGTCCTCTGTTTATGAAGCTTCCCCTTTGCATGGTGCTCTTATGTGGTGGTCAGGAGACTTGAACCCAGGTCCTTGTGCATGGCAAAGTGTGTGCTCTACCAGGTGAGCTCTCTCAACTCCTAACTAACTGCCTTTGGGGTTAGCAGAGAGGAAATGAAAGGGAGTAAAAGCGTGACCTGTTACTCCTCGTTCATTCTGTGAGCGTTTGGGCCTCAGCAACCAAGCTTTTCTTCGCCTGTCTTTTGCCTTACTGATAGTCGTTCTTTCCTGTGTTAAACTATGACTTCTTCATAGCCTGCCTGGGAATTTCATCTTGAGAATCCCTGCTTTAGATCATGTCTCCCTAGAATTTCAGCCTATTCTTCGTTAGCCGCAGGGTATCCTATGTCTAGACAAAATACACTGAAGCCCAAGTACTAGCCAAGGGTTCAGGCTGGGCAGGGTGAGTCAAAGAAAAGCCCAGAGCTCCGTATCTGCCAGCATCTTGTCTGACTTGACAGTTTAGCCTGCCCTTGGGCCAGATTCTGCCCTTGAATTCCACCCACTGACTGTTCTAGAAAGAGATTGGCTGTGGGCCTTGATGCTTCACAGTGGTCTGTTTATTTGCCCACAGAGAAGGGGACAGACTTTGCTTCTGCCTTAAGTGCCCAGAGATAAATCAATCTAAGGAATGCTGGCTACCTGAGCCAGAGCCATTTGTAGGAGTATGTCGGGGATCTCAGAGTTCAGTGGTGATTAGTCTTTTAAATCACCATCTCCTTGTTGTATAATTTCTCCCCCTGACATTAGAACAGCGCCTGGATGCCTTTTTTCAGTAACAGGAGGGATGCCTTTTTCACTTTGAACAAGGGCATTGATTTCCACCAAGCTCTCAAGAGAGGCAGAAAGTCTCACTGGCCTGCTTACCTTGTGTTACTGTCAGGGCTGGTGTTTTAGACCTTTGATTGCAGACCTCCGGAGCTGATAACTTGTAAGGTCAGAAGGCAAACAAAATCACAGGCCTCTCAGACTTCTGCAAAGACAGATCTGACATCAGACCAAAGATGGGAAAGACTAAACCCAGTTTTGTTTCAGATTGTCCTGTCTCACCAAGTTCCAGAAAGGAATAATGGTTTTTCCCAGTCCAATTGGTTGGCCAGCAGGATTCATTAAACAAGTATTGCATTTCAAGAAATCCAATCGTTTCATGATCTGGAAAGTATAATTGTGCCTCGAAAGGGTTTGCCAGCCTCTGGGAGTCTAATGCAGGCATTAGCCCACGCCCTTCTCCCACCTGGTCTCTGGTTTCTCGCCTGGCATTCCAGGCCCCACCAAGGCAATGAGTCACCTTCTGCTGTTCAGCTACAGTCAGTTCTGGGGGAATCCATGCAACCCCTTGACCTAGGATCCATTTGCTTCTATTTTACTGCTGGGGCTCAGTGCTAGTACTAGGAATCCACTGCTCTCGGCAGCCATTTTTTGCCTTTCTATTTTATTTCAGAGGACATGAAACGGGGTGGAGGGGAGAGGATGGGCAGTAGCACACTGGGTTAAGCACACATAGTGTGAAGCTCAAGGACCCACACAAACAGCCCAGTTCGAACCCCCAGCCCCCCACCTGCAAGGGGTTTGCTTCACAAATGGTGAAGCAGGTCTGTAGGTGTCTGTCTTTCTCTTCCCTTCATTGTCTCCCCCTCCTCTCTTGCCTACCCAAAAACAACAGCAGCAACAACAACAATGAAAAAAAGATGGCCTCCAGGAGCAGTGAATTCTTAGTGCAGGCACCAAACCCCAGCAATTAACCTGGAGGTGAGAGAAGGAAGGAAGGAAGGAAGGAAGGAAGGAAGGAAGGAAGGAAGGAAGGAAGGAAAGAAGGCAGGCAGGAAGGAAGAAATTGAGGGGGAAGAGGAAGATAGGAGAGATAAATGGAGACACATAGAGACCTACTTCACTGTTCAAGAAGTGTCCCAGGTGGGGAGCAGGGGCTTACCCCCATGCACCACTGCCCAGCCCCCTAGATCCATTCAATCTGCAGTGATGGGTGTGTTCTCAGTTCTTTCAGCACTGCCTGGACAGTGTCATAATCAACCTCAAGACACCTGTTGTGTGTGTGGCTTTGCTCCTGTGCTGTCCCTTCCACAGCCAAAACCCAGTTCGACACTGTCAGACCCATCTCCAGAATGAACCACAGAGGAAGGCCATTGTTGGAGGGTCGAGGGCAGACATCCTTGAATGTGGCCTTAATTGAGAAGATGAGGTCTTCTTAATCATGGGAATAACCTCTCAAACTAAACAGCGCCACGGCTGTCTCTTCTGCTGACCACATGCACTTTATTTAAGTGAGCTTGGCACCTTCAAGAGGGCATCAGAGCTATGTCACAGAAATGCCTCCTGGAGTAAGACTCTGGGCCTTGGCATAGGAATCAAACTGGCATTGGCCACACTAAGTAGGATTTTCATCTGGTTGGCATGGGGAGAGGGGGTGCCTGTCTGTCTCTTTCAAAGCCTAGCAGCCTGCTTGAGTTACCATATTGCTGGCAGTGAAAGCAGGGGACTGGTAGATTAGACGTGAGAAAGGGCAGGGCGAACTCTTGCTGGATGTTCCAGAGAAGGGGAGCCGGGCATCAGGGCTGACCTGCTTGCCTCCCCTCCCTCTTTCATTTATTTATTTTTGCTCATGCAAGTTTATCAGTCCAGCCTGCCTTGGCAGCAGTTCAGCCTGTCTAAGCGTGCTGTGATCACACCCTGGTGAGTGATTGATCTCCCTGCAGATTTGGGGCAGCTGCCGCTGCTGTGTTGCTGAAACCCAAGCTCCCTCTGCTTACTCTTGTGCTTGGGGCTGTGCATCTGGAAGTCGAGACAGCCTCCATATTAGTCAAAGACAGAGCTAAGTGCAGTGCCCCTCTTAGGGAATAGAAGGACGTAGTTTGGGTGCTGATCCAAAGAAAGTGGCCACAATGGTGCTCAGATGAGTTAAGTATTGGCATCTTGATGGCTGCAGGGCACGGGAGAGATTGGATGGATGTCTTTCCTACATCTTAGCAGCTAAGAAAACCAAACCAAATGTCACACATGGTTGCGGAATGTGGTCTCCAGATTCCTGGTGGGAAAGAGCTCTTTTCTGCAAAGCTGTTTCCATGTTGGAATAGCAGTGCTTCCATGGTGCGTGAAGCCACAAAGCGCACAGCCGTGAGTCTTGAGTAGCAAATGGCCAACCCCAAATGGCCAGCTTGGGAAGATCTGGGTTCCACGCAGGGCAGAGTGGTGGTGAAGGCAGTATGGGTGTTGAGAAAAGTACTCCTTGGTCTTGTGAGACTTGGCTCAGTATCTCCACCCATAGAAGGTGTAGAAATCTTCAGAGATCTCTGTGTTTTGCTTAAACAAAGATTGGGGGCATCTGGTGGTTGCACATCTGATTAAGCACATGTGTGCAAGGCTGTAGGTTCGAGCCCCTGTTCCCCATCTGCAGGGAGAATGCTTCACAAGCAGTGAAGCAAGTACCTCTCTGTCTCTCTCCATCTCTATCTCCCCTTCCTCTCTATTTTTCTATGTCCTAGAAAAAAAGAAAGGAAAAAAAAAGTCTGTTAGAAGTGGTAGATTCATCATGCAGGCTAACCCTGGTGGTAATTAAAAAAAAAAAAAAGATTCTGATCTTATTTTATTTTTATTTCTTTAGGATAGATAACAAAATAAAATTGAGAATGAAGGGGGGAGATAGGGAGAGGAGAAAATACCTGTAACACTGCTTCACTGCTCATGAAGCGTCCCCCCTGCAGTTGTGGGCCAGTGGCTTGAACCAGAGACCTAGTGCACTATCGTGTGTATGTTGAACTAGGTACACCAACATCTGGCTCCCTTAATTTTTAAAATTGTTTTAAAAATTTCATTTTACCAGAGCACTGTTTAGCTCTGGCTTATGGTGGTACGGGGGCTTGAACCTGGGACTTTAGAGCCTCAGGCATGAGAGTCTGTTTGCATAACTATTATGCTATCTACCTTCTGCCCAATTTTTTTTTTTTTTCCAGAGCTCTGTTCAGCTCTGACTGGTGATGCCAGGGATCAAAGCCTGGACCACTTGTAAGTAAGTCCCATGATCCCCCTAGCATGGTTGGCTTGTTTGTATGTGTGTGTGTATTTGTGGTTCCAGTGTTTCTAGCTTACATGTTTGCACTGCTTCACCATTTGTGAGCTTCCCCAGTGGCATTCCTGATGCTTCCACCCAGTACTAGGATTTCAAAACTAGGGCTTTCACAGATGATAAGGCACACATTCTAGGAAGAGGCTATTTCCCAGCCCCTACTGGCTATCTTGACTTTATTGTTGTCATTGTTTTAACAGGAGAAAGAGCTCAGAGCGCTCAGCTCAGCTCCAGCATATGTGGAGCTGAGAATCAGGTCCGAGGCCTCGTGCATGCAGGTCCTATGCAGAGATAGCTACCCACCAAGATTTTCATAGATCAAATCCATGCTACTTTCTTCTTTAAAGAAAAAAGATTTATTTATGTACTATTTACTAATATGAGAAAGAAGACAAAGACAGGGAGGGGAGGCAGAGGGAGAGAGAATATGAGAATCAGAGCATCAACTCTGGCAATGCAATGCCTGGAATCAAACTCAAGACCTCACATTTGAGGAGGGTCCAACACACTATTTGCTGCTCCACCTCCAAGGCTTCTCCACTTTACTTTCTGAAAAATGTCGACATGGTAGAAAATGGGAAAGAATTAAGAGGCTGCTTTGCAGTTTCTGCAGTGGAAGGAAGAGAACATTTTTTGGCTCATGACACTGACTCCCATCTGCATGGGAGCTGGTTCTCATTTGCAATGAGGTACAAAATATTCCTGGCATATTGGGGGCCTGTTCCAAACAGGCTGCTCCAATGTGAAAGCGAAATCAAGGCAGAACTCCACAGCTCTCTTCTCTCAGATTTTTTTAGTCTGACATTTCCTTTTCATGTCCATTGGACAACTGCATTCATCAAACAGCTGCTGGTCCTCTGCTGGGAGCAGCTTGGTCTTACATCTTCATGGGCCAGTCTTCCAGCCGACGTCTGTTGGTGGTGATCTGGGGAGGAGGGGAGGCCAGCCGGAGGGAGAGAGCCATTCTAGATGGGGACACAGATCTCCTCCTTGAGTCCTGTTGTTGTTGTTGACCCCACAGCAAGGAGAGACACCACAGCTCTGCTCTGTCGTCCATGGTGCCTCTGTATGGTGCTGGGACTTGAACCCAGGGCTTCATGTATAAAAGAATGTGCTCCCTACCCCAGTGGGCTATCTCCCCACCTCCTCACCCCAGTTGTATCCTGCAATTACCTTCTTTTTTAAATCTTATTTTATTTTTTATTTGATAGAACTAAGAGAAATTGAGAGAGAAGTAGGATAGAGAGAGGGAAAGAGAGAGACACATGCAGCACTGCCTCATTGCTCATGAATCATCCCCCTTGCAAGGGCTGAACCCGAGTCCAAGTGCTTGGTAACTGAGTTAACCACCACCTGGCCCTTGGATCTACTTTCTAGTCCCCAAACACTTCAAATACTCTCCTGGATTTTGTACATAATAACTATATATATATTATTGATTTATATTTTAAATATATATGTACATGTATATATATATATATATATATATATATATATATATATATATTAGAGAGAGAGAGAGAGAGACATATCATAGCACTGCTCAGCTCTAGCTTGTAATAGTGCTGGGTTCAATAACCTGGGACCTCAGAGTCTCAGGCATGAAAGTCATTGTACAACCATTGTGCTGTCTCCCCAGCCTAAATATTTATTTGACTTCAATAAAATCAAAGCTTTTATCATAAGAGCAAGAGAGATAGAAAGCCCAGAATTATTCTTCAACTCTGACTGGTGGTGGTGCTGGGGATCGAACCTGGAGTTTTTGGTGCCTCAAGCATGAAAGTCTTTGGCATAACCATTATGCTATCTCCCCAGCCTGATAACATGTATATTTTAGTGATTAGGTGGACAGCAGGGGCTTGAAGCAGGGTCCTTGCACATGGTAACGTGTGTGCTCCACCAAATGGACCACCACGTCTTAGCCCCACACTAACAGTGTCTTCTGCTAAAGACTGCTGTCACTGAAAATCAGCAGTGAGGGTTTGGCTCTCTTCTCAATGTGCTCCTGGGATGAACCATTCTGAGATTCTAAATTGACAGAAGTGAGACTGCATATTTAGCAATTCTTAGTCAATCTCAGTCTTAAAAACCAGTAGAATTTAAGAAAAGAAGAAAAAAATAAGTAAACCCAGAGTGTAGCACTCTGGACTTAGGCATAATGGATTTCTCTGTGGATTGACTGGACGGACGCTGATTATGTCAGGGGCTGTGACTTACTGCTTCCGAGAGCCCCTGACGCCACATGCTTTGAGGTGCCATTCTCTCACTGTTATGCCGATGGCTCTGCTGACCCACCAGCGTGTGATTTGAAGCTTCCTCCAGCCTTTCTCATGCTCTTTTTTTTTTTTTAATTTTTTTAAATTTATTTTATTTATTTATTCCCTTTTGTTGCCCTTGTTTTATTGTTGTAGTTATTATTGTTGTTGGATAGGACAGAGAGAAATGGAGAGAGGAGGGGAAGACAGAGAGGAGGAGAGAAAGATAGACACCTGCAGACCTGCTTCACCGCCTGTGAAGCGACTCCCCTGCAGGTGGGGAGCCTGGGTTCGAACCGGGATCCTTATGCCGGTCCTTGTGCTTTGCGCCACCTGCGCTTAACCCGCTGCGCTACAGCCCGACTCCCTCTTGTGCTCTTTATCCCTCTGAAATGTATTGGCCTTGTGGCTCAAATCTAGAACCAGCCTATTGCTCCATGGGCGTAATTTTATCAGTGTTGAAGCTAACCAGCTGAGCTCTGTAGGAAGGCAGTGGATTATGATGGCTTAACCTCATATTTGAGTAAATCTTCTGCTTTTTAAAAATTGCTTTCACAGAGGACATACTTAGAGGCAAGGACATTCCAACGCTAAGTCCTGTGACTTTGCCAGTAAATGGGGAGTTGGGACTCACCTGAAGGATGTCCTTGTCACTGAGCCAAAGTGCCGGGCAAAACATAATTGGATGACATGTGATTTAAAAATAAATGTGGGAGTCAGGCAGTATTGCACAGGGTTAAGCGCAGGTGGTGCAAAACGCAAGGACTGGCGTAAGGATCCCAGTTTGAGCCCCTGGCTCTCCACCTGCAGGGGAGTCACTTCACAAGCGGTAAAGCAGGTCTGCAAGTGTATCTTTCTCTCCCCGTCTTCCCCTCCTCTCTCCATCTCTCCCTGTCCTATCCAACAACAACATCAATAACAACAACAATAATAATGACAACAATAAAACAAGGACAACAAAAGGGAATAAATACATATTTTATTTAAATATTCCCTTTTGTTGCCTTTTTTGTTTTATTGTTGTCGTTATTATTGTTGTCATTGTTGTTGGATAGGACAGAGAGAAATGGAGAGAGGAGAGGAAGACAAAGAGGGAGAGAGAAAGATAGACACCTTCAGACCTGCTTCACCACTTGTGAAGCAACTCCCCTGCAGGTGGGGAGCCGGGGCTCAAACTGGTATTCTTATGCCAGTCCTTGCACTTTGTGCCATGTGCGCTACCACTGCGCTACCGCCCGACTCCCCCCATAAATACGTATTTTTTAAAAATGCAAGAATTGTGGGAATCGCTAGATCAAAGGATGTAGTCTTGCATAAGCAAACCCAGGAAGGTACCTGGAAGGTGGTTTCCAGTAAAGCTTTACCAGTTAAAATTGAACTCTCAGAATTTTCCACAGAAAACCATTGTAAAGGAATGAGGAGACAGCATAAGTGTTATGCAAAGAGACTTTCATGTCTGAGGCACCAAAGGTCCCTAGCTCAATCCCCAGCACCACCATAAGCCAGAGCTGAGCAGTGCTTTGATATATCTGTGTCTTTTTCTCTGTATCTCTCTCATTAAAAAAAAAAAAAAAGATAAAATCTTTTTTAAAAAAAGAAAAGATAGAAAACCATTAGAGGAACAAGACTCAGTCAAGGTCAAATTATATGACAGAGAAGGGAGAGAAGAGATACAGGCTGAAACATCTGGGCTGACTCCAGGTGTTAGTGCACCTGGTTGAACACACAGATTACCATGTAGAAGGACCCAGGTTCAAGCTTCCAGTCCCACCTGCAAGGAAAACCTTCATGAATCGTGAAGCAGTGCTGCAGGTGTGTGTGTCTCTCTCTGCCCCCTCCCCTGGGTTTCTGGCTGCCTATATCTGATAGATAAATAAAGATAATAAAATAACTTTAAAAAGAAAGAGGTTCAAGCCCCCGGCTCCCCACCTGCAGGGGAGTCGCTTCACAAGTGGTGAAGCCTCTCTGCCTTCCCCTCCTCTCTCCATTTCTGTCTGTCCTATCCAACAACAATAACATCAATAACAACAACAATAATAACTACAACAATAAAACAACATGGGAAACAAAGGGGAATAAATAAATAAATTTATTTAAAAAGAGGCAGGGGGAGTTGGGCTGTAGCGCAGCGGGTTAAGCTCAGGTGGCGCAAAGCACAAGGACCGGCATAAGGATCCTGGTTCGAGCCCCCGGCTCCCCACCTGCAGGGGAGTCGCTTCATAGGCGGTGAAGCAGGTCTGCAGGTGTCTATCTTTCTCTCCTCCTCTCTGTCTTCCCCTCCTCTCTCCATTTCTCTCTGTTCTATCCAACAACGACAACAACAATAATAACTACAACAATAAAACAAGGGCAACAAAAGGGAATAAATAAATAAAATAAATATTAAAAAAAAAAAAGAGGCAGGGCTGGCCAAATAGCTCACTTGGGTAGTGCGCTACTTTGGCATGTGCGCAGGCCAGGTTCAAGCCTGGCCCCTACTGCCCTGGATTAGCTTCAGGGCTGTGGTCTCTATCACTCTCTCTGCCTTGTTCATTCTATAAAAAAAATAATTAAATATATATTTTTTTGCCTCCAGGGTTATTGCTGGGGCTAAGTGCCTGCACCATGAATCCACTGTCCCTGGAGACTATTTTTTCTCTTTTGTTGCCCTTGTTGTTTATCATTGTTGTTATTATTGTTGTTGCTATGGCTGTCATTGTTGTTGGATAGGAGAGAGATATATCGAGAGAGGAGGGAAAGATAGAGAGGGGGAAAGATAGACACCTGCAGACCTGCTTCACCACATGTGAAGCGACCCCCCTGTAGGTGGGGAGCCGGGGGCTCGAACTGGGATCCTTACACTGGTCCTTGCGCTTCTGCATTTAACCCACTGCACTACTGCCCAACCCCTCAAAAATTAATTAAATATTTTAAAAAGAGAGATAGAGGGAGAGAAGGAAGGACACCACAGCATCAGATCTTCCCCCCAGTGTGGTGGGGGGCTGGGCTCAGACCAGGGCTATGTGTCCATGGCAAACCAGGTGCTCCCACCTGACTTTTTCATTCACACAAAGAGACACGACAGCCCCAAAGCTCCCTCTGTTGCTGCTGCACTTCCGCAAGGTGTGAGGGTTCCAAACCAGGTCACACACTGGACAAGGCAGGTGCCCTACCTGGTGAGCTAGCTCTTGGGTTCCACCTCCTTTGATCCTTATTTATTTATTACCTACAAAGTTATCACTGGAGCTTGGTGTTGGCACTATGATTCCACTGCTCCTGCATTTTTTGATTTTCTGGATAGGACAGAGAAATTGAGAGAGGAGGGGATGACAGAGACGGGGAGAGAAAGATAGACACCTGCAGACCTGCTTCACCGCTTGTGAAGTGACTCCCCTGCAGCTTGGAGCAGAAGGTTTGAACTGGGATCATTGCACAGGTCCTTGTGCTTCACACTAAGTATGCTTAACCGGTGTGCCACCACCCGGTCCCCTTTCCTTTGGTCTTGACAACTGACCGTAATGGCATGGATAGCTGCTAGGTTTCTGGCCCGGGGCCAGGTGGCAGTGGGGAGGTCCTTACAGCAGCGCCATCGGAACAGGAGGGTACAACATGCCTGTGGGTCACCACTGAGTCCCTTCCTTTGTCCTTTCTCAGACCCATCGCAGCAGCTTGGGCCTCCAGGAGATGGGACATCTGGGACATCCCGAGAGGACGAGTATGGAGAGAGAGAATGGCTGGTGTGTGGGCCGTCCCTGTGTTCATTCAAGGAGTGTTCCCTAGTCACAGCAGCACGCACAGAGTGGAGCGGCCCTGGGAGCTCAGTAATTCAGAGCACACGCTTTGCATGTCTGAGGGGCCGGGTGGTTGGCACGCCCAGTTGAGCACACATAATACAAAACACAAACACCTGAGTTCAAGCCCCCAGTCCCCACCTACAGGGAGAAGGCTTCACAAGTGGTGAAGCAGTGCTGCAGATGTCTCTCTTTCTCTCTCCCTTGCTGAAGCCACAGCAGCATCCCACGGGCAGCAGGATCTGGGCACAAAGCCCAAAGTCAGCTGGGCCCATGACTCCCCCTGGACAAACTCCTGCCACAGCCACTGCAATCGGAATGCCCTCTCCTCTCAATTTCTGTCTCTATCTAATAAATAAATCAAATATACAACAGAGGGGAAAGGCAGAGGGTAAGTGCTAAGAAAAAAAGACTTTCCAGTCGAAATTTCTGTGCCAGGAGCTAGAAAGGGGGGTGAGGGGAGACCAGGGAGAGAACAGGTTGGGGTTTTAAAATGAAGACAGGGGAAGAGGAAGTGTCAGAGGAAGGAAGGACAGGAGGGAGGGTGGGAGGCAGACTGGCAGACAGACAGTAAAGATGGCAGATGCCAAGAAAAGGATTTAATCTAATTGAATGTAATGTAATTTATTTATTTATCATGCATGCATGATTTCACTGCTCCGGGCAGCCTTTTCATCCTGATAGAAAGACACAAGATGGAACAGAGAGAAGGAGACATAAGGGGCCAGGTGATGGTGCACTTGGTTAATTGCACGCACTACAGTGCGCAAGGACCCAGGTTTAAGCCCCTGGTCCCCACCTGCAGGGGGAAAGCTTCACCACGAGTGGTGAAGCAGGGCTGTAGGTGTCTCTCTGTCTCTTTCCCTCTTTACCTCTCTCTCCCCCCTCAATTTCTCTCAGTCTCTATCCAATAATAAGTAAATATAATATATATACATGAAGGGTTTAAAAAGAGAGAGAGGGAGAGACAGCAGCACCACAGCTTCCCTCGGGCTTGAACTTGAGACACACGTGTGGCAAGTGGCAATTTGGTCACCCTGCCCAGTGACCTAGCTCTCCAGTCCTCATTTTCTTATATTTTCTAAGAGCTACCTATTTTTTGAGAGTGAGAGAGGAGGAGAGAGAAAGCTGAGCATCACTCTGGCACACACAGGTGTTATGCTAGACACCATGGTTGAATCCAGTGCCTACTTCACTGCCACCTCCTGGACCACTGTTGTTAAAATTTCGGGAGGCTCTGGCCGGGCTGGCTTGCTTCACGGCGGGTAACAGAGACGCGGAGACAACGGCTGGGCAGGGAAGCTGTATTTCTTTATTCAGGAACAACGATTCATAAACTAAGACAAACTAATCACCAAACAGAACTCCGCTGTCTCTTTGCGGCGGCACAAGCACTCCCTCTTACTCTCGAACTCAGGAACTCTCCAACTCTAGAACTCACTGGCCCTCTCTCTCTTCCTCTCGAACTCAGGAACTCAGGAACTCTGTCACTCTCGAACTCAGGAACCCTCTCCCGGGGTTCCTTGGGGCGGGGCCAAGCGGGCCGCGAAATTAACTGGACTGATCCAATTCTCTTGGCGGGGGAGGGCTAGAACAAACCAATGTAAAGCATACGACAGACCACCTCTCGTTTTATTATTTTATTTATTTCTTTAGTTAGTTAGTCAGTCAGCTATTATGAGAGAGAACCAGAGCATCACTCTGGCACATGCAATGCCAGGGGTTGAACCTGCGTACCCCTCACTTGTGAGTTCACTGCATTACCCACTGTACTGCCTCCCGGGCCACACTTAGTTTATTTCTAAAGGTAATCTTATTTTATGGCACAGAAGGGGGGCACACAGCAAGGCACTCCAGCACATGCGGCAGGGGCGGCAGGCATGCAAGTCCTCTGCTCAGCCCCCCTACCACCTCCCCAGCTGCAGATTTTAAAGTCCTGGTTTTTTGAGCTTTAGTGAGAGTCACCCTTCCTGGTGTTCAGCTCTGTGTGCTTTGACAGTGCATGCAAGGGTGTCACCACCACCATTAAGAGAGAAAACAGTGACATGATTTGACATCGTTTCACTCTAAAGGGTCTTTCAGGGGAGGAAGGTGGTGTCCCCTGGGGCACATGGAGAAGAAATGAGGGTTCCAGAGAGCCCTGCAGGTGGCGAGGAGGCAGGAAGAGGCCTGGGGAAGGGAGAATTCTGGCCAAAAGGAAACTTCTCTGCCAGGGAAGACAGGATAAGTGCACCCCACCAGTGTTGATGTCAGAGTGGGGTGAGTTCCTCCAGGCTTGCCACCAAAGCCCTACCCGCTGAGCTAGAGGTGCCCCCCCTTAGTTCTGATTGCAGAGGCTGTGGCAGGAGTTTGTCCAGGGGGCTGGGTGACTTTGGGCTTTGTGTCCAGATCCTGCTGCCCTGGGATGCTGCCACAGCTTCAGTAAGAGCTGCGTCTGGTTCCTGGCCCCCAGCGGACAAGCCTGCAGCAAATTCCTGAACCCAGTGCCATGGTGTGGGGCGGTGGTGATGACTCAGCTCAGGAGAGCAAGCATTGCTTGTAGATGTGACTTGACAGAAGGGACTCATCTCACTGTGTTCTTTGGATTTAAGATTGGGGGTTAGGAGGGTGCAGGCCTGCAGTGCCCAGACTGTAGGCTACGGGGGGCGGGGGGAGGACTCAGTTGGTGGGTGGAAGGTGGCGACTAGCCTGCTAAAAACCAAAATAAACAGGAACCATCTTCTGTGGTGCAACCCAAATTCAAAGGTTCGAGCCTGGCCCCCGTGAAAGGAAGGTTCAGTGCTGTGGTTTCGGTCTCTCTCTCTCTCTCTCTCTTTTCTCTGTCTTAACAAAAAAGTAGGGGCCAGGCAGTGGTGTACCTTCAAGCCCCTGGTCCCTACCTACAAGGCGAAAGTTTCACAAGAGGTGAATCAGGGCTGCAGGTGTCTTCTGCCTCCTCTTCATATATCTACATCTACATATGTATCTCTTCCTCCCCTCTCAGTTTCTCTGTCTCTGACCAATAAGAAATAAATAAAGTGAGTGTGTGTGTGTGTGTGTGTGTGTGTGTGTGTGTGTGTGTGTGTGTGTGTTAAGGACCACCAGAGAGCAAACTATGAGCTCATGCAACTTTTGTTTCAGTGTAATCAATGTCTGTCTGTTCTAATCCTCAACATAAAAAAGTATCACTAGAGAGTGGGTGGTGGTACACATGTGTTACCATGCCCAAGGACTAGGGTTCGAGCCCCCAACCCCCACCAGCAGGGGCGAAGCATCTACAAGCATACCAATGCTTCTCTTTAAGAGTAATGCCCTTATAATTAGTGTTAATTGGGAGGGGGGAAGGCTGAATCTCAGTCTCCACTAGGGCATCTCTCCCCACCTCCTGTGGGTTTCAGTCCCAGAGAAGCCCTCCTTCACCAAGCGGTGGGCTTATGTGCCCTCTCTAGCTAGAGAGTTCTCTGAGGCCTAGGACTGTGTCTTGGACTTTTCTCTGTGCACTTATGGCACCTATAACACCCAACCTGTTGTTTCTCCTCAGTGTTGGAGGGAATGAGCTGAGCTAAATCAGTTAGGGCTGGTTCTCCTCCGTGTTTGTTGATTTAAGTCTTAGCAACTGGGTAGAAGAGATTAGAGTTTAACTCTTGCCCTTGGATTAAAAAAAAAATGAAAGGGAAAAAAAGGAAATAACTATTGCATTGTCTGAATTATTTTGGAGATTTCTATCATAAAGATGGTACTCTACTATTGTTTTTGTCTTCTTATTCTATCTGTACTCCATTCTGATAGAGAGATCATTGTTCCTTTACTGGTGGTCCTGGAGAGATACAGTCACTAGCCAAGCCACCCTGTGTCAAGTAAACATTGACACCAGTGAGGCATAAAGGTGGAAGAATGAATGAATGAATGAATGAATGTATGTATGTCACAACTCAGTGGCATGAATTTTACCCTCTCTCTTTACCTCCTTCCTCCTCCTTCTTCTTTTTTATTGGGGAGTCATTTTTAATATTTACAAGGAACAAATCAGCAGAACAAGATTATAGCAGTTAGGCTGTGTACAGCTGTGGCTTATAAAACATAGCAGTTACTTGTACCTGGTGAGTATAGAGAGAACCAAAGCAGGACTCAGATGACTTTACATCAAAGGAGTACATAGGGATCAAGAAATTAGAGGACAAAGAATTCACATTTTCTACAGTTTTTAAAATTTACTTTTTAATGAGAGATATGGGGAGAGAGAGACATCAGAGCACTGCTCAACTCTGGTGTATGGTGGTGTGGGGGATTGATCTGGGACCTCAGAGCCTCAGGCATGAAAGTCTTTCTGCATAACCATTATTGTCTCCCTGGCCTCTCTCTCCTTTCTCTTTAACAAACATGACTTGTATCAGGGAGTGGTGTCCTTGTCTTACCATTGTCTTACTTAGAAAAAAATTTTTAGAGCCACATAAAAAGTCCATTCCTGACAGTGTCTGAACTTTTTGTGGTGGTAGATAGGATCACTGAATAAATAATAGCTGGATCTCATACCCACAATTCCTTCTTGGCTTAAAGACAAGAGATTCTGCTGCCAAACGGTGCAGAAGGGCTCCTTGGCTATTTCTGGAAAGACTTTCCTGTAGCAGGACTGCAGAAAACTAGAAACTGAGAAACACCATCTCATTTGGTGGTGTTTTCTTCCAATATATTTTTTCAGACTCCTGAAGAATTCCACACCATAGTTCAAACTATTCTTTCAAAGTGACATATTTGCCTGAACGTATACTATTTTCTAACTTTTAAAAAAAGAAAATAAATAAACTAATAAATAAAGGTACCAGGGACTGGGCAGTGGGACACATGGTTGAGCACACCTGTTACAATGTGCAGGGACCTGGGTTTGAGCCCCCATCCCCCACCTGCAGGGGACAAGCTTCATGAGCATTGAAGCAGTGCTGAAAGTGTCTCTCTGTCTCTCTACTTCGCCCTTCACTCTCAATTTCTTTGTCCTAGCAAATAAAAGGGGGGGGAATCTAAAATAAAGTTGGGCAAATGGTCTCCCTGCTAAGCTGCCCCCCCCCCCAGCCCTGCTCAATGGTCCCTTTCCCTGAGGCTCAGCCGTGACTCTGTGTGAAAGAGTTTCAGGTGAAATTCCGGTGGGGTTGGGGGTGGGGGAGAGACTGTTCTCAGAGCAGCATCAGGGCCCCACCCTGACAAGGCCACAGATGAGCTGTGTGTCATCATTGGGTGACCCTATCCCCATGGAGGCTACAGGTTGTGGCTTCTACCCCAGCAAGCAAACCAACATATCCAATTTTTTGTCATCGTCCAGCTCTTTCTGAAGAGGCGCAGCTTCTCGACTGTCGCCAGCTGGCATTTAGCCTCGGTCTAGTATGCCTTTTTTTCCCTTTCTTCCTCTCTATTCCCAGGAGCCTCCCTTCTCTGGCAATTCCCCCTCCAGCAGGATGTTGTGGTTTCTTTTTTTTCCTCTGCCCTTTGCTTTGTTGATGGGGGGGGGGGGGTTAACCTTTGAGGACTGTCATTCGCTGTGGTGGGTTCCTGTGCGCCTGCTCTCCTGGGAACGCCTGCTGTTGGGCTGGGCCGTCAGCAAATTCTTTACCACGCAACCCAGAACTCTTCCTGTGCTGGATCTGGAGAGCTGTTCATTATACCTCAGCGCAGTCTTCTCTCTCTCTCTCTCTGCCTCCTTCCCTTTTCCTTCCTTCATCCTTTCCTTCTCTTTCTTCTATCCCTTCTTCTCCTCTTTTTCCTTCATCATTGCAGGGTTTCACAGCTCCAGACCGACTTTCTGAGGTAGAGCTAAAGATAGATCACAGCACCTAAACTTCCTCCAGTGTGCTGGAGACCAGGTTCAGCCCTGGGTCACATACATGCCAAAGCAGATGCACTGTGCGGGTCAGCTATCTCACAGGCCCGTTCTCACCTAGCAAGACCTGGACTAGCATTTCCAGTCGTTTCTGCTGTGCAACAGCCTCCCCCACAGAGCTAGAGAGATGCTTTGCTCTTTCTTTCTCATTAATGAATGCATGAATCCTTGTTTTCTTTAATGTAGTTTTCTTTTTCTCTTATACATCTTTTAGATTCTCATGAGGGGCCCTGGGTAGCTTGAGACCTCCAGCTCTCAGGTCTGCAGGGAGGAGAGGCATAAGCCCAAGGAGAGAAGCCTGCACTCAGGGTGGGGCCTGAGCCTGTGCTGTGTGTGTGGAGTGGAGTGGAGTGGAGTGCAGAGCATGTCACCTCCCTGAGGCTACTTCTTTGCACGATGGTGATCAGACTGGGTATTAGAGAACCCACCCACTCCTCCGGGGCCTTCCCAGGATGGATGAGCAATCGAATCCATGCTGCTGAACTCATTTGATATTGGAAGCCAATAGTCAGTCAGTAAAACTGAAGGTTCTGCAGGGGAACCAGTGCAGCACCCATGACTTGATGTAATAAGCCTAGGTGCCTGGGTGGTATTTTCCACCAAAATGAGAGCCCCTATCAAATTAGATGGAGGTCTTCATTCTTTAATACTTATTTATTATTTTTAATTCAATGGGACAGAGAGAAGTTGGGGGATAGAGATGGAGCAGGAGAGAGACACCTGCAGCACTGCTTCACCACTTGTGAAGCTTCCCCCTGCTGCAGGTGGGGGTTGGGGGCTTAAACCTGGATCCTTGAGCATTGTGATATGTGTACTCAACCAAGTGCACTACCATGGAGGGCAGTCTTATGATACTGAACCCAGAGGGTTGCAATCAGGCCGGGCTTACACATTCTTTATCTGATTTTGACAGCAGGATGCAAATCACGTGTGGCTTTGTCTTTATCTTTTACATCTATCTTCTAGATGTACAAGAGCAGATCTGATACTTGATTCAGAAAGAAAGCCTTTGTGCTGGTGTGACTGAGGGAGCAGGATTAATATGCATTGCAATGTGTCTGGAATAGCAAGTATATAGTATCAGAGAAAAGATTTCTGGCCTGGGAGGGATTTCAGTGAACCAGACAGTAAACATCTTCGTAGAAGCAGTGGAAAGTAAAACATACTGTCCTGCAGAACTTAAAAAGGGGCTGGAGAGACCACTCTGTGTGTAGTGGCTTTCTGAACTCTGACTTGAGTAATTGAAAGTAATGATAACAGTTGACATTTTCTGAACCTTTTTACAAGCCAAACATTTTCCCCAGCAGTTGCCAGTTATTACTGTATTTAATCATTGGAGTAACCTGATGTACTCTTTAATATTTTATTATTTTTAATTTATTTTATATATAAAAAGGAAACACTGACAGAACCATAGGATAGGAGGGGTACAACTCCACACAATTCCCACCACCAGAACTCCGTATCCCATCCCTTCCCTTGATAGCTTTCCTATCCTTTAACTCTCTGGGAGTATGGGCCCAAGGTCATTGTGGGATGCAGAAGGTGGAAGGTCTGGCTTCTGTAACTGTACTCTTAGCACCAGCTCATAGTGGAGTGAAAGTGGCTTAGCTGGAGAAAGTCCCATATTAACCCAGTTGCGTGTACCCCTAAGGGTTGGAAAGCAGAGAACTGCCTCACCAGGATATGGGAAAGGGTCCCAGTTGGAGCACCCATGCTGCAAGAGGCATCAGGTCCAAGCATTCCCAGTGCCTCCTCCAAACTTCATTGTTATTTTTTTTAATCCACCTAAACCCCCAGCTTTTATTGCTGGCACCGCAGAACTGACTCTCACTTCCACACTTGAGTCTGTTATTTTAAGGTGTGGTCCTGGGTCCTGAGTCCTGGTGAAAATCAACTTAGCAGAGGAAACCTACAGAGAGGGAGCTGGAAAGATAAAAAGGTTCACACTGTGGAAACACGGCCCTTAGTCCCTCTGCAGGAGGCCGCGGGCTCTGCTTTTCTGGAGCCAAAGCTGCACTAGAGCCCTCCGGGGCGGAGCCTGTTTCCCTGGAAACCGCGGCCGGGCTGCTGGGGGCGGTGAATGCACTCGGTACTCCACCAGGGCTTGCAGAGATTGGTCCACGTCTGCGATCGCTACCTTAGAATAGAGTCCTAGGTGTGGAGTCATTTCGTCAACGGGAACATTGATAAGGCTGACTCTGAACTAGACATTGGTCTAAAAAGCTTCCATTTTATGGGACTGAAGGAATGTGGGAAAGCGGAAGTCGGCGGCCAGGAAGGCATTAGTAGCCGCCCACCTATACCAGCCACTGCCCCTCCCAGCACCTGTCAATCAGAGCTCGGCCCCGCCCGCTCGGCCTGGCCTGCCACCAAGGGAGGTTTGCCTTAACTCTTAGTAAACTCCAGCGTGATTAAGCAGGGTAACCTTCTGGGGTGCGCAGGAACTGGGCACAGCCTTGAACTTCATTGTGAAAGAGTGGGATCTTGAAACTCTACTGAACAGAGAAATACCTTTTTCGTTCTTAATTTCTTTTTTAATTTTTATTTTGTAATCGAAGTATTTGGACCTGGGACCTCAGAGCCTCGGATTTGAAAGTCAAAAGTCTTTTTGCATAACCATTATTCTATTTTTTTTTCCACAGGAAAGTTAACTGTTTTATTAAAAATGAAAATGCAGTAATACTGATTTTTACCCAGTAAAAACACACCTAGGAATCTAAAGAATAAAGCTCATATAGCAAAGGGAAAAAAAATCTTTGTGTGCAGTGCTAGGAAACAAATCCAGAGCCTCACACATGCATAATACATAATACTACTGAGTATCCTCACCAGCCCAATCTTTCATTCTTCTTTTGGTTCTATATGAGAGAGAAAAAAGGGGAGGGGAGGGGAATACACTGCAGGACCACTTAACAATCCATGGAGCTTTCCCTGTGCCATCTGTGGTGTTCCTGTGTGCTGCTGGGTCTGGAACCCAGGGCCTCAAGCACATGAAGGTATACACTCTACAGGGTGAGCTATCTCCCCACTCCATTAAGTAAAATAATAATTCAGTAGTCAGAATTATTTATTTAGAAAGACTTTTTAAGTTACTGAGAGATGAGCTGCAAAACATAGAACACAAAGGTAATTTTCTCAGATTCAAACTCCTTTTTTAGAGTAAAATGAAGTCCCTGAAAAAAAAAGAAAAAAAAACCTCATATATTGCTTTAAGGTATCTCTTTTCATAAAATGTTATCTAATTTGCCAGAATATCTTTTCTTTTTTTTTTCAGGTTTTTTTAAAAATAATTTATTTCTTTATTGGGGAATTAATGTTTTACATTCAACAGTAAATACAATAGTTTATACATGCATAACATTCCCCAGGTTGCCATTTAACAATACAACCCCCACTATGTCATTCATCATCTTTCATGGACCTGTATTCTCCCCACCCACCCACCAAGAAAACACAAGTCGAACCTGAAATGGAATTGGAGTATTACACCAAAGTAAAAGACTCTGGGGTGGGTCTATTTTATTTTTTACCAGAGCAATGCTCACCTCTGGCTTATGGTGATGTGGGGGATTGAACCTGAGACTTTGAACCTTCAGGCATGAAAAAGTCTCTTTGCATAACCATTATGCTGTTTGCCCAGATTCTGAACAGAGAAATACTTCTATGTGTGCATCACTGAGGACACCAGGGTAATTAGGGACCTGAACTTAGGACAGGAAAGTTGTCTTCTAACATAATTGGGGCAGATGAAGTCAGCATTGAATCATTCTGGGTAAACAATACAAAAGAATGTTTGATTTTGCTTGCTTCTTTCTCTCCCTTCCTTTCTTCCTTTCTTCCTTTCTTTCCTTCATATAGAGCACTGCTCAGTTCTAACTCATGATTGAACCTGGAACCCTAGAGCCTCAGGCACAAAGCCTTTTGTATAACCATGTTGTATCCCTGTCTCCCCTTTTGCTTATTTGTTTATTTATTTTTATCATGGTCAGAACAATAGATAAATCCAAGTTTCATTCCACTGTTTTACTTGATTGAAAGAAGCACTAATTGATCTCGAATGTTGCCTGTGTTTGAGAAGCCTGACATTGGTGAGATGAAACCCAACACAGAAATTTGGAGCACAGTAATTTATGCAGGAGGAATGTAAAGAAAACACTGGGTGGTTTGGCTAGAGCATCATTAGGGTGGGATGCTTTAACTTGATTACCTGGTTTTCAAAAATCAGAATAGTGGCAAACTTTTTGTGCTATTTTAATTTTTATTGGCACGTGTGTCTGCTGGTGCTGGGTTATCTCGATGAATGGCAAAGCTTGTGTTTTGCTTCAATCTTTTCTGTAATGACATCTGCAGACTGAGAAGTGGCTTCTGAAGGTTACCGGGAAGGAGCAAGACCAGGGTAGACCAGTCCCTTGACTGTGGTTGTGGGTTCCAGCCATCAGTCAGATTCACAAGACACAAATAGACTTTAATCTGATAAGATGATTGGTAAGCTTTGGTGAAAGATACAAAACAGGGGGGCCAGGTGGTGGCACACCCGGTTGAGCACACATGTTACAGTGCACAAGGACCCAGGTTCGAGCTCCTGGTCTCCAACTGCAGGGAGGAAGTTTTTCAAGTGATAAAGCAGGGCTACAGGTCTCGCTCTGTCTTTCTTCTTCTCTCTCACCCCATTTCTCCTTGATTTCTGGCTGTCTCTATCCAATAAATAAATAAAGATAATTTTTTTAAAAAGATACAAAACAGGACAGATAGCAGCTTTCTTTGTCTCATCTGGAGATTCCTTTCTGGCTCCACCCACTTGGAGTATAGACAGGAATGATAGCCAAGGGGTGTATTGGTCACCTTAACACAAAGAAATCATAGCTGTTTCCCTTCACCACTCTTTCATGCCATCTTAGTTATAGAGCCATCTCACAGCTCCATAAATGTATATCACAGACAAAAC
The DNA here is from genome assembly GCF_950295315.1 of Erinaceus europaeus. Classification (NCBI taxonomy): domain Eukaryota; kingdom Metazoa; phylum Chordata; class Mammalia; order Eulipotyphla; family Erinaceidae; genus Erinaceus; species Erinaceus europaeus. Next base: position 50,096,355 of record NC_080180.1, on the reverse strand, counting down.
AGACATAGCATTCCCTGTGTATCTAAACTCCACTGTTTTCCATCAGTGGTGCTGTGGGAAGACCAGATAGTCCTGCATCAGCCCAGACTTCATGTTAACCTTTTACCCACAGGAGGTGCTATAGGTTGAACTGAGGTGCTTGAAAAGACATTTGGAATTCCCAAAGACAGTAGGACCTAGTTTGGAAACAAGGTCTTTTTAGATGTAATTGAGTTCTGATGAGCCTTAATCCAATTTGACAAGTGTCCTTATAAACAGAAAGCAAAGACACTAGGAAAAGAACGCCATGAGAAGACGCATTATCCTACAAGGAAAAAAATGAGCATGCAGGACAAAGGTAGTGGTTGGAGTGATGTGCCCACAAGCCAAGGGATGCCTGGGGCTAACAGAAACTAACAGAGACCAGGAAGAATCTTCCCCAAGAGTCTTTGCAGGGAACTTGGCCCTGCTGACACCTGGACTTTGTACTTCTAACCTCCCAAAGTATGAGGAAATAAATTTCTGTCATTCTAGGGCATCAAGACTGTGACAATATGTTGCACAACCCTAGGAAACAAATACATTATGTAAATAATAGAAGGCTCAGTTTCTCTAAATAAATGTTGTTTCATACTTTTAACAAAAGAACATTTTTATATAATTTTTTTAGGTTTTATTTACTTTATTTCCTTTTGTTGCCCTTGTTGTTTTATTGTTATAGTTATTATTGATGTCATTGTTGTTGGATAGGACAGTGAGAAATGGAGAGAGGAGGGGAAGACAGAGAGGGGGAGAGAAAGATAGACACCTGCAGACCTGCTTCACCGCCTGTGAAGCAACTCCCTGCAGGTGGGGAGCCAGGGGCTCCAACGAGATCCTTACTCCGGTCCTTGAGCTTTGCGCCACCCGCTTAACCCGCTGCCCTACAAGATAGCATTTAACTGAAAGAACTCAACTCCCAACAAGAGAGCATTTAACTGAAAGAACTCACAGCTAAGATTGCCTGGAAATGGTTAGTTTCTTAAGGAAAGGGTTAGTTTCTCAAAGACTAGAAATAGGGAAGTAAACATTTCATTTAAAAGGAAAACCAGGAGTCGGGCTGTAGCACAGCGGGTTAAGCGCAGGTGGTGCAAAGCACAAGGACCGGCATAAGGATCCCAGTTCAAACCCCGGCTCCCCACCTGCAGGGGAGTCGTTTCACAGGCGGTGAAGCAGGTCTGCAGGTGTCTATCTTTCTCTCCTCCTCGTTGTCTTCCCCTCCTCTCTCCATTTCTCTCTGTCCTATCCAACAATGACAACAACAATAATAACTACAACAATAAAACAACAAGGGCAACAAAAGGGAATAAATAAAATAAATATTTTTAAAAATTTAAAAAAAGTAAAACCTAGAAATTGTTGGCTAGGGAATTCTGTCAAGCTTAATTTTATAGGGGAATATGACTTATAAGCACCTAAGATAGTATTCTTTTCCATAAAATAAATGACAGCTGTCTGGGAGGTGGCACAATGGAAAAAGCATTGGATTTCAACCATGACATTCCAAGTTTGATCCCTAGCATCATATGGGTCAGAATGCTTGTATTATCCCCCCCTCAAATAAATCTTAAATAAATTATATCAGGGCCAGAAGGTGATTCCCCCTATAGAGTACACACAGAGCCCTGGGCTACCACACTGGAGCCCTGCAGAGGGAAGGCTTCTGAGCAGTGCTGTGTATCTCCCCTCTCTGTCTCTCACACTTTACCTAGATGAAAGAAAAAAAGGAGATGACTCCTGGAGTTGTGCAGACACTTCTTCTTCTTCTTCTAGCGTTTGCCCTTCTTCCGTAGCCAGTCAACAGCGTCAGGTTGAGCCTGATGTAAAGTTTCGAGACCTCCTTTGAATCTGGAGAGGTGGCAGTGCAGACACTGAACCCCAGCAGTAACCCTAGTCGTGGGGGGAGCACACAGTACATTAAACCTGCTATAATTTCTTCTTTGATAGAGTTATCAAACTATTTTTATCTGTTCAGTGTGAATCAGCCTGAGAAAAATACCCCCAAAGGGAAAGTTAACTCAGAGACCCTTGATAAAAGGATGGGGCTCAGATCCAGAAAAGAGATGGGCTTGCTCTGTTGTGCTCGACCACTTGGCTTAGGTTTCAGCACTGGACAGCACCCTTCAGCCACCCACAGACCCGCTCTCCTCCCAACTGGGAAGAGCTGCCCTGAACCACAGTCCCAGTTAAGAGGGCTGAGGATAGGAGGCAGAAAACTTCCCATTACTGGTGACTATAAAGCATTAATCCTGCAGTAAAGGGGGGAAAAAAAGAAGAAAACTTCCTACAGGAGTAAATTTTAAAATATATATTGCTGGGGAGTCGGGCTGTAGCGCAGCGGGTTAAGCACAGGTGGCGCAAAGCACAAGGACCGGCATAAGGATCCCGGTTCGAACCCCGGCTCCCCACCTGCAGGGGAGTCACCTTCACAGGCGGTGAAGCAGGTCTGCAGGTGTCTATCTTTCTCTCCTCCTCTCTGTCTTCCCCTCCTCTCTCCATTTCTCTCTGTCCTATCCAACAATGACAACAACAATAATAACTACAACAATAAAACAACAAGGGCAGCAAAAGGGAATAAATAAATAAAATAAATATTAAAAAAAATAAAATAAAAAATTTTAAAAAAAGATTAAAAATATATATATTGCTTATTTTATTTATTTATTCCCTTTTTGTTGCCCTTGTTTTGTTCTATTGTTGTAGTTATTATTATTGATGTCATTGTTGTTGGATAGGACAGAGAGAAATGGAGAGAGGAGGGGAAGACAGAGAGGGAGAGAAAGATAGACACCTGCAGACCTGCTTCACTGCCTGTGAAGCGACTCCCCTCAGGTGGGGAGCCGGGGACTTCAGCTGGGATCCTTATGCCAGTCCTTGCACTTTGTGCCACATGCATGTTTATTTTATTTTTATTGAGATGTATACAGAGAGACCAAAGCACAGCTCAGTTCTAGCTTATAGTGGTGCTGGGGAATGACCCTGGGACCTCCGGCCTGAAACTCTTTTGCATAACCTTTATAGTCCAGCTCTCCAGGAGTAATTTCAGGAGCTTCCATCTAGGTCTTTGTTACTGCAACTTCAGTCCCTCATCCACTCCCTAGCACATAACTTTCAGGAAATGCAAGCCATTAATTAAGTGGTCATCCCAAAGCTAGGCCAGTTCCGGTGTGAGTTCTTGGGTTGCAGCTGCTTCTCTGAGGAGTCCATCTCTACCCAAATCTCCCCACTGTGCTAATTAAGGTCTGTTGAAACTTCCTTCACTTAAATACATGACAGTTTTTTTCTGTTTCATCTGCCATTATTTCCAAGTGTTCCTGTTTGGTTATAGGCCTTCCTCATAGTCTAAAGAATGATCCCAGACAGACTCCCCGTGTGTGTGTGTGTGTGTGTGTGTGTGTGTGTGTGTGTGTGTGTGTAGAGGGTTCTCTTTCCAGAGTCACTGCCATTAGAGCAGAAGGAGTTTTTAGGGCTCCAAATCAAACACTCTGTACAACTGACTGAAAGCATCTGGGCTAACTGGAAGAAGTCTGGTTTTGAGGGGTGTACCTGGAGTGCTGACCCTCAGTCACAACGACTCTTCCTCAGCTCACGCATGCATCAGCACAAGACTGCTCACAGTCCTTCCTCAGATGACCGGGCAGCCGTTCTTAAGCAGGTATTTGAAGGCAAAGCAAAGAAACATTCAGCAGTCATTGCATTGGGTAGAGGTCACAGAGTGCCCATTTCAAACTGCCTCTTTCTCGGTGACCAGATCTATCTCTTGCTGAAATGCACCATCTCTCTAATCAGGACACTTTGTTCTTCTCTGGAGAACATCCTCAAAGGGGCACAGAGAGAGGAACAGTGCCGGTCACTAGGCCAAGCCTGTAGGCCACCTGCTTGAAGTAATGCTCACTCTACCCAGAGCAAGTCACTTTTCTGAACCCCAGTTGTCACTAAAGTCACCGAGACATCTGCTCTGTTTTGGGCTTGGCTCTGCCAGATGAAAGAGAATAGGCATTATGGAAGAGTCCTTTCCAGATGGAAGTCACTGATCAGATATGAAGAATCACCTCGGAGCCAGGTGGTGGCATGCCTGGTTAGGCACACATGTTACAGTGTGCAAGGGCCCTGGTTCAAGCCCTCAGCCCCCACCTGCAGGGGGAAAGCTTTGCAAGTGGTGAAGCAGTATTGCAGGTGTCTCTGTCTCTCTCCCTCTCTATTGCCCCCCTTCTCTCTTGATTTCTGGCTGTCTCTCCCATAAATAAATAAAAGTAATATATTTATGCCTCTCTCTAGTGGTCCCTGAGTCAACTGTCTTCTGATTCTGGTGGGAGCATTCACCTCTGCATCATGCCACACCATTCACTCATTTCAGTAGGACTTTTGTCATTCTGCATCTGCTTGTTGTGCACCTGCTGTGTATCAGGGGCTGTACCAGGGGCTGGGGCGGCTAGAGGGAAAACAGTGGGCCATCAGCACTTGTGGACAGAAAGTGCTCTGACGCACACAAGAGTGGCCTCGTTTTCTCTCCCCTGTCTCCACTGTCTTCTGAGAACAGAGACCTCTTCTTGTTGTGTGCCCTGGAGTTTGGATTCATCAGGGGAATCAAGAGATGATGTGCTTGGGGAGGAGAGGGGAGAGACATTGGGAGAGGTTGGCACTCGATGAACCTGGCTTCAAGTTGGGCTCAGCATTGTACAAAAGAGAGAGGGCACTTCCATTATCGCAAGCCAGGCAGCTCTGTGATAACCTGCTTTAGGAAGAGGCTACGTAAAATAAGAGCAGCCAGTCTGTAGTTTCTGAAGTTGGTTCTGATTATATATAATTATATAGCAGACTCTTTTTCTTCTTCTTTTTCTCTTCTTTTTTCTTTCCTTCTTTCCCCACGGGGGGAAAAAACAACAACAGATCGGAAAGAGAGACTGGACTTGAACCTGGGTTGCCTGCATGACAAACAGGACAAGCTCCCAGGTGAACAAGCTCACCAGCTCTGTCACCATCTTCTAAGACAGAACTTAAGTCCCTGTGAACGCCTACACCTGGTTATTTAGAGAAGCATTATCCCTAACAGCCAAAAACAATCTGGATAGCCATCAGCTGACAAATGAGTAAACAAAACGTGTTACACTCATACAATAGACTTGTTTGGCCACAAAGAGGCATGAAGTACTGAAGTGTGACAACATGGATAAACCTTAAAAGCACTGGGAGTTGGGCAGCAGTGCAGCGGGTTAAGCGCACGTGGCACCAAGCGCAAGGACTGGCGTGAGCATCCCGATTCAAGCCCCCAGCTCTCCACCTGCAGGGGAGTCGCTTCACAGGTAGTGAAACAGGTCTACAGGTGTCTGTCTTTCTCTCCCCCTCTCTGTCTTCCCCTCCTCTTTCCATTTCTCTCTGTCCTATCCAACAGTGACAACATCAATAACAACAATAATAATAACTACAACAACAGTAAAAACAAGGGCACCAGAAAGGAAATAAATATTTTTAAAAAACATTATACTGTTTTTTTTTAAAAAGATGACAATCACCTGAGTCCACATATCACATAACTTCCTCCATGTGACAGTTCAGAATTGGGACCTCTAGGGACAGAAAGATGGGTGGTAGCTCCAGGCTGCAATGTTTTTCTCCTGGAGTAGGTGACAGAGTTCTAAAATCTGCTATAGTTGATGATTGAAATTAGAAGCTAATTCTTTATTAGTAATTTAATAATGATTGTCAAGATTATAAGGTAACGGGTACAATTCCACACACTTCCCACCACCAGAGTTCCACATCCCACCCCCTCCGTTGGGAGTTTCCCTATTCTTTATCCCTCTGGGAGTATGGACCCAGGATCATTATGGGGTGCAGAAAGTGGAAGGTCTGGCTTCTATCATTGCTTCTCTACTAGACATGGATAGAAGACAATTTTTATGGCATATTAAATTTTTTTAAATTTTTATTTATAAAATGGAAATATTGACAAGACTATAGGATAATAGAGGTATATTCTCATACAATTCCCACCCCCAGAAGTCCATATCCAATCCCCTCCCCTGATAGCTTCCCTATTTTTTATCCCTCTGGGAGTATGGACCCAGGGTCATTATGGGATGCAGAAGGTGGAAGGTCTGGCTTCTGTAATTGCTTCCCCGCTGAATATGGGCGTTAGCAGGTCCATCCATACTCTGTCTGTCTCTTTCCCTAGTGGGGCAAGGGTCAGGGGAGGCGGGGCTCTAGGACACATGATGGGGTCATCAGCTCAGGGAATTCAGGTTGGCATCATGGTATCATCTGGAACCTGGTGGAAGACATATTAGATATTTTATTGTTGTCTGCAAATTGACTTTGTAGTCACTTTCAGATTGGGAGGAGCTTGGTTAATGTTCAAGTAGCTAAGATCAGAAAGCTACAGAAGTCACTTTGAATGGGGAAAAAATCAGTCAGTACAACATAGTCCTTGCTGCCAGTCCAAGAGTTAAGGCATCACAGTTCTGGATATGACAAGTGTGAACCAGAGGTTGAAGCAGTGTGGGCTTTAGTGGGCAAAGAGAAGAACTTTGGGAAAGGTAGAGAGGGAGAGGACAGTGACAAAACTGAGAAAATGATGAAGCCCAGGGGACGTCCCTGGATTTGGAAAACCCAAAGACTATATATTAGTGGCTTGCATGGCCTGTGAGTGAAACTGTTTTTTAAAAACACATTTGGGAGTCGGGCGGTAGCACAGTGGGTTAAGTGCACGTGGCACAAAGCTCAAAGACCAGCATAAGGATCCCGGTTCGAGCCCACGGCTCTCCACCTGCAGGGGAGTCGCTTCACAAGTGGTAAAGCAGGTTTTCAGGTGTGTATCTTTCTCTCCCCCTCCCTGTCTTCCCCTCCTCTCTCCATTTCTCCCTGTCCTATCCAATGACGACAACAATAATAACTTCAACAGTAAAACATAACAAGGGCAACAAAAGGGAATAAATAAATAAATATTTAAAAATACATTTAAGAGAAAGAGTTTATTTTATTTTGTTTATGAGAGGAGAACAAGAGTACTTGTCTGGTACACGTGATGATGGGGATGAAACTCAGGTCCTTATGCTTGCAAGCGTAGTGCCCTAACCACTGCACCACTTTCTGGGCCGCCAGAGGGATCCTCCTCCTCTCTTCTCTCCTTCTCCTCTTCCACATTTCCCTTCTTCTCCTCCTCAGCCTCCTTCTCCCTTCCTTTGGTTCCTTCTACCACCAGGGTTATCACTGGACTATATTAGACAGGAAAAAAAGAGGAGTGGAAGACAGAGAGGGAGAAAGAAAGAGAGACACCCACAGTCCTGCTTTGCAGCTCCTGAAGCACCTACCCCTGCAGGTGGAGAACGGGGACTCGAATCCTTCAAAGTCAAATCCTTGTGCATAGTAATGTGTGTGTCCACCCAGACGTGCCACCGCCAGGCTCCCCCAAAGGGACATTTCTTTTTATATATATATATTTTTAATTTATTTGTTCATGAGAAAGGTAGGAGAGAAAGAACCACACATAACTCTAGTATGTGTGCTGCCAGGAATTGAACTCTGGACCTCATGCCTGAGAGTCCTTTATCCACTGAGCCACCTCCTGGATCACAGAGACATTTCCAAAGCAGGATGTTACCCTGAGCTTTTGAGAAGTGTCTGCCACCTAAAGCGCCGTGTCCAGGCTGACGTGGCTCTGCATTTCCCTGGGTCTCTGATGTCCCCAGGTTCTGTGTGATGTCGTCCCCGGCCCCCTGCCACCCAGGAATCTGTAGCTCTGCAGAGCTGAGGGCCCCTTCTCAGGCCCAGTGCAGTGCTTGACTGCACAGGAAAAGTGTGATGAATATTAATGTAATCAAAGTCGAAGATGCAAATTCACACTTTCGTTATTAGAAGAGAAATCACTAGTATTCACTTTTAGGCTAATAGTCAGACAGGCAGGAAGCTGACTGAAGCATAGCCTCCTGCCTCTCTTACTGCAGAAAGGGAATGACTGACTTGCACTGTGAGCAGCATGGACTTTTTTATTCTAAAGCATTATTATTATTATTATTAGCCTCCAGATTTTTATTTTTATTTATTTATTTATTTATTTAATTTTTTATTTAAGAAAGGATTAGTGAACAAAAACATAAGGTAGGAGGGGTACAACTCCACACAATTCCCACCACCCAATCCCCATAACCCACCCCCTCCCATGGTAGCTTTCCCATTCTCTAGCCCTCTGGGAGCATGGACCCAGGGTCGTTGAGGGTTGCAGAAGGTAGAAGGTCTGGCTTCTGTAATTGCTTCCCCACTGAACAGAAGCCAGAACTCCCACTTTCTGCACCCCATAAAGAATTTCGGTGCATATTCCCAGAGGGATAAAGAATAGGGACACTTCCAATAGGGAGGAGGAGATACTGAACTCTGGTGGTGGGAACTGTATGGAATTGTACCCCCTCTTATCCCACAATCTTGTCAATCATTATTAAATCACTAATAAAAAAATACTGCTTTTTTAATATTTGTTAATTTGTTGACAGAACCAGAGCATCACTCTGTCCAGCACTTTATCCACTGTGCCACCTCCCAGACCCCAAATAACTTTTAACAAGAAGCAGCAGCTTCTATTCGCCCCCTGAATCAAATGTTGCTCTGTATTATTTTTCTCTTAATGTTAGGAACTGCAAAAAGCAGAAGACTGTCATGTGCATGCTTTGACTTTGAGGAACTGTTCTCTGCTGGGCAAATAATAAAATAATAATAAATACCAAGAGGGGAATAGGTAGCAGAGGGTTGTTGAACTGGGCTGTCTTGCATATTTGCACATTGGCATTTGTGTTTCAGACTAGTGCAATATCTAAGGCATAGAAATAAATGCATTCTCTCTCTCCATCTCTCTTTCTCTCTCCTTCCCTCTCCTAACCAAAGAAAGTGCATGCCCTGGCATTGCCCTCTAAGTCTGAACTTTCCCTTTTGGGGATGCTTCCTGGAATCGATTCTCTCTGCAGAGAGACTTGCCCCCCCCCCTCCCTCGCCACCTCCCACCCAGCCGTCTCTTCCCGAGCCTGCTGGGCTGGGTGGCGGGTCCCGCAACGGAGCAGAGCCCCGCTGTAGATGGAGCTGCCCAGCTGCACGCGAGCGCAGACCAGCTGACTGCTGACTCAGAGGGGGGGGGAGCCAGCCACCCCCAGCTCTCGGTGCTCCTGCTGCATCCCTATCCCACAATCCCTTGCCTGCTTTGCTGCAGTCTTTGCAACAGACGATGAGTGAGGAAAAGATGACCTGTAAGATCAAGACTGATTGGCTTGCACGTCCAAAGGGGTCTCCCACTTGTTAATGACCCAGAAACACTCCTGCCGACTTTGCTGAGCCTTCTCTCCGTCTCTTCTCCATTTTCCTCTCTCTCTCTCTCTCTCTCTCTCTTCCTCTCTCTCTCTCTTCCTCTCTCTCTCTCTTCCTCTCTCTCTCTCTCTCTCTCTCTCTCTCTCTCTTCCTCCCTCTCTCCCTCTCTCCCTCTCTCCTTCTCTCCCTCTCTCCCTCTCTCGTGCCCGAGCTGGCACCTCACTCCCTAGCACAGAAGATATGCTGGGCTTCTGATGATGGCTGCACTGCATGGTAGGGCATTTTTAACCCTTCTCTTTCGCGCGGTGCTTGGGAACTTGCGGTGGCTGTAGACGTGCATTGTTCTGTGGGGCTGGGGAGGATTTAGAGTCAGCCCGGGTGATTAATCTTGTCTGCAGAAATGGGTAGGTGCTCGGTGTTCGGGATCGTTTGGGATTAAGTCTGGTGCATAACTGATGTCTCTTGCTCTCTGTTCTGGCTTCACCACTTCCCCCCCCCACACACACACACACCCAGGCACCTTCTCTCTCATGATGATGCTGCATGCTCTCAAACTCTTAAGAATAGAGGGAGGGAGACCCAGTCTTTGCTGAAACAAAGACGTCAAATGAACCCGAATAGGGAGAGAAAAGTCCTGCAAGGTTTTCATGATCAAGTTTCTAATGAGATCATCATTTTTAGCCGCCTTTATTTTACCGTGCATCTTGGTTTCTTTTAAATAGAAGCATTTTACTGCCATTTTTAAAGGAAGGATTGCTCTCTCGTCCCCGCCCGCACCCCCCCCCCCTTGCTCGGTTAGTTACAAAGATGGGGTGAAATATTTCATTTTGCCAGACTCCTTCCCAGACAACCCAGGGTGGAGGAGAATGTAGCACGTGCCCCTTCCCCCCACCGCGTCCACTTCCAGAGAATCCTGGGGGTGGAACGCGGCGGTTCCCAGTTACCATTGGAAACCCATTCATTCATAATGCATGACTCTGCCCCTCAGAGTTCTGAATGCCGCTGATGATCAGCAAAGATGCTGGAGATGACTCGGTCCCCTGCCTTTGAAAAGGAGCATCAAATCTGGGTGGAGTTCAATAGTGGTGGCATTAAACAGGGACGCACACACCCTTGCTTGGACTAAGGCTTAACTCCTGCAACATCGGACATTATTTTTGTGTGGAAGAGCTTTTTCTCCATGTGTGCCCCACCCTGTCACTATTCCTTGTTTGGGAGAGCTAGGGAAGCAAGAGTGTTGCTAATTTATTTTAAACTAAAGACAAAAAAAAAAAAAGCCTGGGTTTTCATAAATAGTTTGCTGTACCCAGTAATAGGTACAATGGGACTTTCTACAGAAAAAAAGAAGGTTTCATGGTCATAGCTTTAAGGAACAGATTCCAGTGGCATTTTTAAATTGTGAAAAGTCTTGCTAGGGATTTTTGGTTCATTTCTCGGTTTTGATCATTTTGCGGCAGTTTTGTCCCTTGTGAAAATTTTGTTAGATTATTTTTTTTCAAGGTGTAGGAATATCCCTTTGCCCACTCAGATTCTTGCAGTGATGATTTGAGTGTGAAGACCTGGTCTGCCTGCTACCAGTCTGGTCTGTGGTGCCTTCCACTGTCTACTTTGGGCAGATGCTCTGCCAGCCCAGCCCCTAGCCCACTGAGATGTTAAATAATGCATGTCCCTCTCCATGTCTGCTGCGCTGGGAAGAAGCAGCTTTCTGTTGCACAGATGTGAGCGGTGGCCCTTCAGCAACCTCTGAGCATTTCTTTCCAGTGTTCTCAAAAGGCACACTGATTTGCATTGGAAAGATGAAAGCAGGGCTGACTGTAAGGAAAAAAGAAAAAAAGAACCTCTCAGATGGCTTGAATGTGCTTTCTCAGAAATGCCAGGGCAACCTCTATAACCCATATCTTTTAACATAAAATCTAGACACATTGTTCACCATACGATAGTTACGATAATTTTGAGGTGACTTAATTTTTTTATATCACGATAACACATGCTTTGTGGGTTTGGTTGTTCAAGGAAGGAAGTGAAAGTTGTCATTCTTTGTCTTACTAAAAAAATGAAACTATCCTCCATTTGGACAGTGTTAGGTATTAATCCCATCAAACTTGCGCCTTCTTTTTACCCATCTTTATTAAATAACAAGAAATCTTTAAAAATCTTAAATATGCATTGATTTTTTAAAAAAAAATTAACTGAACTTAATTCTTAAGTCATCCTGGTGTCTTTTTTTCTCCCATGATTTATTTAATAAAACTAAGACTTTAACCAAATAATGGTGTGTATTATTGAACTGCAGAGAAGAGAAATGCTAGTACTCTTTAAAAAATATATTGTTGAATTACTGACATCCTTTTCTTTTTCTTTCTTTCTTTTTTTAAACCCTTTATTTATTTTATTTATTTTTTTAACCAGAGCACTGTTCAGCTCTGGTTTATGGTGGTGTGGGGGATTGAACCTGGGACTTTGGAGCCTCAGGCATGAGAATTTGTTTACCTAACCATTATGCTGTCTACCCTCTGCCCCCTTTTCTTTTTCTTAAAAAGCAATCTCAGAGAATTCCTTCTAAGTAGCAGATCACAATTTGCACATACCTCTTTATTATTTATATAAGAATTTTATCAGAGTAGAATTTGTTGTCTAATGGGGTTGGCTAGTTGGGCTCTCTGAACATTTTCACTAGGCAGGCTATCTGAAATTAACAGATTGATTCCTCTCAGTATGTGGAGATTTAGTTTAGACCAGAAACCGAGAGAGAGAGAAAAAAACAAAAAGACCTCACAATAATTACTGAAATAGCATCATAGAATGAAACATCAACCACTGGCTTTTGCATGCCTTTTCTAGTTTATTTTCTGCCTTCCTATTCTCAACAGCTTCTCTCCCTTCTTATTCTAATCAATAGCAGAATTAAATACTCTCCTTCCTACACTGCAGGGGCAAAGATTGGGTTCCTGTTCTGAGTCCTTTTGACACACTGGGGGAGAATCACTTTGTTTCTCTTCTCCCTTTGTGCCTCCTCTACTCCCACCCCCTGAGCCTAGGGCCTTGGCTGCCTGCTACCCGTCCTGTGATTCCCCGTCCCCAATATTCTGCCCCTTTGTGTAGTCCCCAAAGAAAGTAAGGGGGGAGACGACAAGGTAATGGATGTGTTAAGAGGAGACCCTACTCATCTGACTGTCCCCTGAGACTGGAAGATGAATGTCAATTAGCCTGACCACTTAACACCCCATCACACAAACCAGGCCTCCTGGACACCCCAACACAGATCTTAAAACCTACTGCCAAGTTGAGACGATTCATGAAGAAGGCAGTGGCAGTCACCATTCTAGACTAAGGAAAGAGGTAGGGGATAGGTGTAAATATCTTAGCAACAAGGTGGAAGTCAGCTTAAAAATCCACTTCCTTGGGAGTCGGGTGGTAGCACAGTGGGTTAAACACACATGGCGCAAAGCACAAGGACCGGCATAAGGATCCCGGTTTAAGCCCCCGGCTCCCCACCTGCAGGGGAGTCACTTCACAGGCAATGAAGCAGGTCTGCAGGTGTCTATCTTTCTCTCCCCCCTCTGTCTTGCCCGCCTCTCTCCATTTTTTCTCTGTCCTATCCAACAATAACGACATCAGTAACTACAATAAAACAAGGGCAACAAAAAGGAAATAAATAAATATCTTTTTAAAAATCCACTTCCATCAAATAGAAGCCTGCCCTCAAGGGAGGCTGTCATGCTACTGACCCTAGGGAATCAGAGAACCCTGGGGAAGCTGGGGCCCATCTTTGCCTGGAGACCCAAGTTAATGCACCCTCCAAAAAACCACCACCTCATACCTACTGTCTGGAAACACATTGCATCTGGTCTTCTAATTTACAAAATGACCCATTTGGGAGAGAAGCTTGATTTAACTGGAAATAGGTCACCCTGTTTTAATTCCACTCAAGGTTGCCCTCTTTTTTTTTTTTTTCCCAGTTGAGTCCTCAGTCACAATGCAAAGTCAGCTGCAGAGAGGTGACGAGCTCACATGTTAAAAACGCCTTTAATTTTGTGTTAAAGTAGATCTTGAGTTCAACGTGCTAACTGTCCGGATACTGAATCCCTGACTTACAGAGCATCTTAATGGCTCAAGATTTCCTCTCTAAAAAGGCTACCAGACAACTTAAAGGGTGGACAGGTGATGCTGCACCTGGTTGAGCACACACATTACTGTGTGCAAGGACCCAGGTTTGAGCCCCCACCCTGCCCCCCCACCTGCAGGAAGGAAACTTCACAAGCAGTGGGCAGGCTGCAGGGTTCTCCCTCCCTCTTTTTTTTTTTAAATAGTTTTTTTTTTTCTTATTTCTTTATTGGGGGATTAATGTTTTACAGTCGACAGTAAATACAATAGTCTGTACATGCATAATATTTCTCAGTTTTCCGTATAACAATACAACCCCCACTAGGTCCTCTGTCATCCTTTTCCAGGACCTGCACTCTCCCCCTCCACCCACCCAGAGCCTTTTACTTTGATGCAATACACCATCTCTGTCCCTCCTGTGCTTCCCTCTTTCTCTTCCTGTACTCGCTATTGCTTTATTTCTGTCTCTTATTATACTTTTAAAAAGGAAAAGGGAAAAACAACTAAGAACAAGTCTACCAGAAAGATCTCAAACTACTTGGGAAGCCAGTTTTTAGTCTGTTCATCTCACTGGCATTGCTTGAAGGAGGATAAAAATGTAACCATATTGATAAAGAAAAGCACTTCAGTGGCAACAGAGAGAAACAATAACACAGGAAAGTGATAACATTAAACTGGAGAACTAGGTTCCAGGGGGCCGGGCAGTGGCACACTAGGTGGTGCACACACATTATCATTCTCAAGAACCTGGGTTCAAGGCCCCACTCCACACCTGCAGGGGGAAAGCTTCTCTCTCTCTCTCTCTCTCTCTCTCTCTCTCTCTCCTTCTCTAGCCCTCTCCCCTCTCTAAATTGGATTCAGTGTCTTGAGTATCATACATCATCTTGTTAGTACCTGGGGTTTAAAAAAATTTTTTTTTATTCTCTTTCTTTTTTCTGCCACCAGGGTTATTACTGAGGCTCAGTGCCAGCACTATGAGTCCACTGCTCCTAGCAGCCATTTTTTCATTTTTTCCTTTTCTACTTTTTTTTTTTTGATAGAACAGAGAGAAATTGAGAGAGGTGAGGGGGAGATAGAGAGAGCAAGAGAAAAAGAGATGCCTGCAGACTTACTTCACTGCTCATGAAGTGTCCTCCCTGCAGTTGGGGAGTGGGAGCTTAAACCCAGATTATTGTGCATAAACATTATTAGTTCTTATTCACAAATCACAGGTTAGAATTTTATGTCTAAGTGAGTCTGAACCTGAGTCCCAACCATGCTTCCTAGTCTAGTCAGACAAGCGTCCGTCCAAACTCTCTGCCCTTCTTCCCCTGCCTCCCTGCCCGTCCATTCTCTGGTGTCAACGATAGAAAGTGTTGATGCTTTTCTGATCTGAACAGTACCATTTGTAGTAGAAATAGGGCCTCAGCGTTAGACCTGTGCCCACAAGCATCCCTTCCCACCCACCCATTCCCCATCTCATCTCCCATCAGGCTCTCCTTTTCCAGCTAGTCAAATTTTTCACTAAATATAGGAGATTTGAGAAAGTGAGTGTGGGGGGGAGTGATGACCCGAGGAAAAGAATGCTGGGACAGGATTTTTCTCAGCCTGATGGTTTTGTTATGTGAATGGTTGCATTGCTTTTACAGACAAGACTTTTTCTTTTTACAGTCAATCTGCGTTTAATTGGCAAGCCCCCACTAGTTAGGAATTTCTATGTCGACCTTCTTAGGGTTTTGACTGCTATGCATATGTGTCCCCAAGCGTCCTCATTGTCTTTTCCTGTGCTAGTGAGAATATAGAAATAGGTCACTAAAAGTTGACCCTCTGGGTCATGGCTTCTGTTGCCAAGCACTGGAGCCTCACACAACATCCCCGTGAAAGGGGCCAGGAGATAGCTCGTCTGGTGGAGTGCACACTTTACCACAGTTGAGTACTTTACTAGGTTCAAGCCCTCAGCCACCACGTGAGAGCAACATATAAAGGAGAAACTTCGCAAGGAGTAGAGCAATGCAGTGGTGTTTCTTCTTCCCTGTCTCTTACCCTCTTAAAAAAAATTAGAGGGTTAGGGAGTTGGGCGGTAGCCCAGCAGGTTGAGTGCATGTGGCACGAAGCACAAGGACTGGCATAAGGATCTTGGTTCAAGCCACTGGCTCCCCACCTGCAGGAGAGTCATTTCACAGGCAGTAAAGCAGGTCTGCAGGTGTCTGTCTTTCTCTCCCCTCCCTTCTCCATTTCTCTCTGTCCTATCTGACAACAATGACATCAATAACAACAATAATAACTACAACAACAGTAAAAAAACAAGGGCAACAAACAGGAAAACAAACAAACAAATAAATAAATAAAAATTAGAGGGTCAGGCAATGGCATACCTTGTTGAGAAGACATGTTAACACGCACAGAGAACCAAGTCCAAACCCAATCTCCATCTGCTGGGGGTGAGCTTCATGAGTGTTGAAGCTGTGCTGCAGGTGTATGTATGCATATATATATGTATGTATGTATGCATGTATATATGTATGTATGTATGCATGTATATATGTATGTATATATGTATGTATGTATGCATGTATATATGTATGCATGCATGCATGCATGTATGTATGTATGTATCCATCTATCTACCTCCCCCTCTCATTTTTATCTCTTTCTGTCTCTATCCAATAAATACATGAATAAGTAAAATATTAAAAATAATAAAGCCATCATTAAAAAAAACTTACAGTCCTCTGGAGTTATGTAAGCATGAAGCCCCAGTGATAACCCTCACAGAAAAAAAAAAAATCAGGGGTCGGGTGGTGGCATA
The DNA here is from genome assembly GCF_950295315.1 of Erinaceus europaeus. Lineage (NCBI taxonomy): Eukaryota > Metazoa > Chordata > Mammalia > Eulipotyphla > Erinaceidae > Erinaceus > Erinaceus europaeus. The sequence goes on along the minus strand of NC_080180.1, from coordinate 50,080,157 downwards.
CCCGATTAAGCACACATGTTATGAGTTGAAGCCCCTGGTCCCCACCTGTACAAGGGAAGCTTCACAAGTGGTAAAGCAGTGTTTCAGGTGTCTCTGTCTCTCACCATCACACTCCCCCTTCTTAATTTATCTCTATCTCTTTTCAATAAATAAACATTATACGCACACACATAGACAGATAGATAGATGATAGATAGATAGATATTAAAAGAACACAATGTTCTCAATGAGTTCTCAATGGGCAATGAGTGCCCATGGGCTATTTATATTTTAAAAAAAAACTATGTGACTAGTAGTGACCAGCTAATTCAGCAAGGACTTATCTTTTCTGTGACCAGGACTGATTCAAGTCCCACTGTCTACCAGAAACAGTGCTGGGTGCCAGGTGTCAGGTGCCAGGGCTCCTACACACTGTCAGTGAACACCCCCCTCCCCCCACAGAAGTCTGGCATCCTGGTGTGGGAGGGAGGGGCAGGATCCAGTGTGTGAAGGAAGAATCTGCTGTGATGTGTTAGAAGGTGACCTCCCAGAGCCCTAGAGAGAATCAAGCAAGGACAGGGCCGTCTAAGGGGCAAGTGGGTCTTCCTGTCAGGTCCCCAGTTCCTAAAAAGTATGGCAACCTTTGTCCAGAGAACCCAGCTATTTGTACACAGGGTGAATTAAAATATGCCCTTTAAACAGGTGGACCAGGTGCCTGTCTTGCACACATTTGCAGAGAAGAAATCTTGGACCATTAGGATGATTGACACCTCAGGTAGCTTTTACCTGCCAGGTAAAAGAGAAGCTGGTATCTTGAGCTCAAGATGGAGAGTAGTGGGGCCAGGCTATAGCACATCTGGTTGAGTGCACATGTTAACATACATAAGAACCCAGGTTTAAGATCACGATTAATAGGCAGCTAGAATTTTTATGCAAGTGCCAGTGACACAGCCTGTCACCTTCAAACAGAACTCACTGCACGAGGCAGTGCAGAGAGCCAGCATCCTGCCCCAGACTCACACTGCCTCCCGACACAACCAGAGTGGAGAATCTTCCTTGATCAAATTAAATTTAGCTCATTTCTCAGGAGCCCTAAAAGGCTGGCAGAACCCCTGCTTTTCTGGAATGCTTTGGCATCAGAATAGAGAAGAAATGGATTTTCTCCATTTAGTATGAGGAAACCGAAGTGACGGTCACCCAGGAAAATCAGAGCATCAGAAAACTCAGGTTTCCAGCAGTCTGTCTTATCTGATGAGTTGGCATTACCGAATATGAAATTTAACACTTCACTGATGTGTGTGGGGTATAAAAATGATAAGCCTGCCTCACTTTAGTACTAAAATAGAGATGGAACAGAAGGCTGGCATGGTCCCTGAGTAAGAGTTCATGAGGCATTTCATGCTTTAAAAAATTACATCATGGGGTCGGGTGGTGGCACACCTGGTTGAATGCACATATTACCCTGTGCAAAGACCCGGGTTCAAACCCCCAGTTCCCACCTACACGAGGCAAGAGTGGTGAAGAAGTGCTGCAGGTGTCTCCCTCTTTTTTTGTCCTCTACCCCTCTCTTACCTTCCCCTCCGCTCTCAATTTCTCTGTCTTATCAAAAATAAGCAAAAAAAATTTTTTATTATATATAATTTTCCCTATAAACATAAACAGTAACATATATGTCGCACACATATACATGTGCACACGTGCATGTGCACTGCACAAGGGAAGTATTGCAGCTGGTGGAGCATCAGACTTGCGTGCCTCAGGTTTCCAGTTGGATGCCTGGTACAAGTACCAGAATGGTGCTCTGGTTTGTCTCTCTCTTTCACGCTATGAAACTCTCTTCATGTGGAATAAACAAACCTTTTTAAAAAACTGTATTGAGTGGGCCGGGCGGTAGCACAGTGGGTTAAGCTCACGTGGCGCAAAGCGCAAGGATCCACGTAAAGATACGGTTCTTGTTGCAAAGCTTTCCCCCTGCAGGTGGTAGTAGGGGGTGGGGGGTGTCGAATCTAGGTCCTTGTGCATTGTGCCCAGGTGCAGTCACCACCCAAACCCACACGAAATTCTCTGAGCCCACTTTTTTTTTTACCCTCCCGTTCATTTTCATTAAAAAATTATTAAGGGAGTCGGGTTAAGTGCACTTGGCGCTAAGCACAAGGACCGGCTTAAGGATCCCGGTTCAAGCTGCCGGCTCCCCACCTGCAGGGGGGTCGCTTCACAAGCGGTGAAGCAGGTCTGCAGGTATCTTTTTAGTTGTCAGTGCTGCGAAACCCACCCGGCACACTCACTCACCCCTTTGTACAACACACCTTCTTCTGATTTCTTGCTTGCATGGCGGACATGCAATTATTTTGTTGATTTATGAGCTGGGCTCCATCTCTAGCAAGCAAGGCTGGTTCTGGCTCAAAAGTGGCTTCAGCCTGAGCTCAGAGCACAGAGCCCTCAGGGAGTGAGCTGAGGTGGATCCTACACCTTCAGACAACTAAATGTGTTTCTCTTCTTTGTCTGGCAGCAGCCACGTGCACGGTCCAAGACAGCCGGCCGCCCATGTCAGTGGTCTAGGATGGCCAGTGAAGCCTCCAACATCCCAAGTCCTGTTGTACGCCAGATTGACAAGCAGTTTCTGATCTGCAGTATATGCCTGGAACGGTACAAGAACCCCAAGGTCCTCCCCTGCCTGCACACTTTCTGCGAGAGGTAAGCCTCCTGCCACCGGGTAAAGGTTCTTTCTGGATTCCTCCAGTTACCCACGGGCCACAGTGACTTACAAATGGGAGAAAGCAGTCTCCCTGATGGCACCTGATTCATGTCCCCAGGAGGTGGGATATTAAACACTAGAAGACTGAAAAAAAATTAAGAAAATGTTGCTTAACACCCTCTCCTTCTCTCTCTCCCTCTCTCTCTCCCTCTTTCTCTCTCTCTCTCTCTCTCTGAATAAATAAAATATTTGAAACAGAAAAGGAGCTCGGACATTTGGAAGTAGTAATAGGTGTAGTTGTGACTTAAAATGGAAGACAGGACCATAAAAAATAGACAGATAGATAGACAGATAGATGACAGACAGACAGACAGACAGACATATAGTTATAGAAATAATAGTCAACCCGAATCTGTGACGTTGGGAGAACCACTGCAATTTCCAATGGAGGGAATAATGACACAGAAATCTGGTGGTGGGATTATACCCCTATTATTTTGTAAACCACTAGTAAAAAAAAATTTTTTTTCTCCAGTCTGGGGAGATAGCATAATGGTTATACAAAAGACTCTCATGCTTGAGGCTCTGAAGTCCCACGTTCAATCTCTAGCACCATCATAAGCCAGAGATGAGTAGTGCTCTGATCTCTGTATCTTTCTCTTTCATTAAAATAAAATAAAACAAAAAAATAAACAAATAAAACCCACTAAGTTAAAAAGTAATAAAAAGGAGGTGGGTAGCCGGGGAGACACCATACTGGTTCTGCAAGAGACTTTCATGCCTGAGACTCAGAGGTCCCAGATTCAATCCTCTGCACCATCAAGCCAGAGCTGAGCAGTGTTCTGGTTCTTTCTATATCTCTTTATATCTGCATATCTCCCATTAAAATAAAGAAATAGGGAGTCAGGCGGTAGCATAGCAGGTTAAGCACACATGGTGCAAAGCGCAAGGATCGGCTTAAGGATCCCAGTTCGAGCCCCTGGCTCCCCACCTGCAGGGGAGTCGCTTCACAGGCTGTGAAGCAGGTCTGCAGGTGTCTGTCTTTCTCTCCCCCTCTGTGTCTTCCCCTCCTCTCTCCATTCTCTCTGTCCTATCCAACAACAACGAAATCAACATCATCAACAACAACAACAACTACAACAAAAAATAAGGACAACAAAAGGGAATACATAAATATAAAAAATAGCTATTTTTAAAAAATATTTTATTTATTTATTCATGAAGATAAGAGAAAGAAAGAACCAGACATCACCCTGGTACTTGTGCTACTGGGGATTGAACTCAGAACCTCTTCATGCTTGAGAATCCAATGCTTTATCCACTGCGCCACTGTCCAGACCACTATTTCCCTCTCCTTCCTTCCTTCCTTCCTTCCTTCTTTTCTTTCTTTCTCTCCCTCTTCTTTCTCTTTCTCTTTCTTATTTATCTGTCCGTCCGTCCGTCCGTCTGTCCGTCCATCCATCCATCCATCCATCCATGACAGAGAAAGAGCAAGAGAACCAGAGCATCACTCTGTCAGAGATGGAAATCAAACCTCATGCTTGAGAGCCCAACTCTTTCTCTACTGCGCCACCTGCTGGGCTGTCAGAGCTTAGCTACTGGTACCTGTTGCCAAAGGACCCATGAATATCTAAGATCGGTACCTTTGAGAAATGGGGGTTCTGTTCCTCGAGCCCCACTTGCTGACATCCCTCTCTTCCTTCTGCTTACCTCCCCCCCCCACCAGGTGCCTGCAGAACTATATCCCCGCCCACAGTTTAACCCTCTCCTGCCCCGTGTGCCGCCAAACCTCCATCCTGCCCGAGAAGGGGGTGGCCGCGCTGCAGAACAACTTCTTCATCACGAACCTGATGGACGTGCTGCAGCGGACGCCAGGCAGCAACGTCGAGGAGTCCTCCATCCTGGAGACTGTCACGGCGGTGGCCGCGGGGAAGCCCCTCTCCTGCCCCAACCACGATGGGAATGTAAGTCAGCCGCGAGGGGGCGCTCGCCCGCTGCTACAGGTGGGCTCTAGTTGTGCCTGGACAGTCTCAGAGGCCAGTGGAATTGCACCCTTGGATAGTGCGCTGCTGGGCCTTGTGTGTGACCCAGGTTCAAGGTTGGCCCCCACAGTATTAAAGGAAGCTTTGGTGCTGTGGTCTGTTTCACTCTTTTTACCTTCCTCTTATCTGAATGAAAGGAAAACAAAATGTTGGAAGGAGGAAAGAAAGAAAATGAAGGGGGGGGGGGGGGGACAGAATCTTACCTGGAAAACAGGGCACTAAAAACCATTTTTTCTAGGCCCTCAGACAATTATTCTGCCAGCTTGTTTACTCTGCGACCACCACCCCCCTTTTTTGCTTTGTGTCCACATAATGTATATATAGTTCATTTTCCAGGGCAAACAAACCAACATCTCTTTGCCAGCTAGGCAAACTTGGACCCACATAAATACTTGGGAGATATGGGTTTAATAATATATACATTCTGCAAATTTATCTGAGTTCTTTCTCTTTCTTGTGATGGAAGTTTTTCTCACATTCCATTAGGTCTTATTCTGTAATACTCAATAGACTTTATTTTATTTTTTAATATTTATTTATTTCCTTTTGTTGCCCTTGTTTTAGCATTGTAGTTATTATTGTTGTTGCTATTGATGTCATTGTTGTTGGATAGGACAGAGAGAAATTGAGAGAGGAGGGGAAGACAAAGAAGGGGAGAGAAAGATAGACACCTGCAGACCTGCTTCACCACTTGCGAAGCGACCCCCCTGCAGGTGGGGAGCTGGGGGCTCAAACTGGGATCCTTACGCCGGTCCTTGCACTTTGTGCCATGTGCACTTAACCCGCTGCCCTACCGCCCAACTCTCCCCATTCCCTTTTTGGTTTTGTTTTTTAATTTTATTTATTATTGGATAGAGACAAGAAACTGAAAAGAGAGGGGGAGACAGAGAGATACCTGCAGCCCTGCTTCACCACTCATGAAGCTTTCCCCCTGCAGGTGGGGACCAGGGGCTTGAATCCGGGTCCTTGCCTACTGCAGTGTGTGTGCTTTACCGGTGTGCCACCGGCTGACCCCCTCAATAGACTTTTTTTTTCCTCCAGGGTTATCACTGGGGCTCGGTGCCTGTACTATGAATCCACTGCTCCTGGAGGCTATTTTTCCCATTTTGTTGCCCTTGTTGTTGCACTTGTTGTAGTTGTTATTGTTGATGTCATCGTTGTTGGGTAGGACAGAGAGAAATGGAGAGAGGAGGGGAAGACACACAGGGGAGAGAAAGACACCTGCAGACCTGCTTCACCACTTGTGAAGCGACCCCCCTGCAGGTGGGGAGCTGGGGGCTCGAACCAGGATCCTTATGCTGGCCCTTGCGCTTTGTGCCATGTGCACTTAACCCACTGCGCTACCGCCCAGATCCCCTCAATAGCTTTTGAAGACCTGTGAATCCTTGCTAATAGATGGAACGTTCCATACTTTCTAGTTATAACAGCAAGCATAATGGCTGTTATAAATTGTAGACCTCTGTGTTCCAGCAAATAACTGAGTCACAAAAGCTTCATGTCAGCTTTGGCGAGCTGACTAAAGTTTCTGTCTCACCCTCTCATCGGTGAAAAGGAAGTAGGGGCCCTGGTAGTAGCATATGCTTGAGTTTGGTAGCTAGCCTGAGGTCATGCCTCTCTTTTCCATTTTATATATCTATATATTTATATCTTTAACTATATCTGTGTGACTGAGATGCTGGGTGTTGAGTTTTAGATGGATATAACTCGGATACTGGGTATCAAATTCGGGGTTTCATGCTTGAAAGCTCAACACTTTATGTCTCCCTCTCTTTTCCTCTTGACTTCTCCCTCCTCTCTCAATGTCTCTCTCTCTATCCAATAATAATTTTTAAAAATATTTTATTTCTTTTTTTAAAGTTTTTAAAAAATTTTTAATTTAAATTTATATTTATTTATTTATTCCCTTTTGTTGCCCTTGTTGTTTTATTGTTGTAGTTATTGATGTCGTCGTTGTTGGATAGGACAGAGAGAAATGGAGAGAGGAGAGGAAGACAGAGGGGGAGAGAAAGATAGACACCTGCAGACCTGCTTCACTGCCTGTGAAGCGACTCCCCTGCAGGTGGGGAGCCAGGGCTCGAACCAGGATCCTTATGCCGGTCCTTGTGCTTTGTGCCACCTGCACTTAACCCGCTGAGCTACAGCCCGACTCCCCATTTTATTTCTTTATTCATGAGAAAGACAGGAGGAGAGAGAGAAAGAACCAGACATCAATCTGGTACATGTGCGGCTGGGAATTGAACTCAGGACCTCAAACATGAGAGTCCAGTGCTTTATCCACTGTGCCACCTCCCGGACCACCCAATAATAGCTTTTTAAAAATATTTTTTAAAATAAATAAAAGTTAAAAAAAATGGGGTCAGGCAGTGGCACACTTGGTTAAGTGCACATAGTACAGTGTGCAAGGTCGCAGGTTCAAGCCCCCAGATCCCCATCTACAAGGAGAAAGCTTCAGGAGTGGTGAAGCAGGGCTACAGGTGTCTCTCTGTCTCTTTCTCTCTCTAGCCCCCTCCCCTTTCAATTAATCTCTGTCTCTGTCCTAATAATAAATTAAAAAAGAGTTCAACATTTTATCTACGATAAACCACCTTCTAGACCACATATATACCTGTTTCTTAGTAACATGTGGGCAGAGAAAACTTACAAAGGAAATAGAAATGGTTAATAACCACATAAGAAAGAGATAGATATGTGGTCCAGGAGATGGCACAATGGATAAAGCATTGGAGTCTCAACCATGAGGTCCCGAGTTCAGTCCCTGGCAGCACATGTACCAGAGTGATATCTGGTTCTTTCTCTCTCCCCTCCACCTTTCTCATTAATAAATAAATAAAATCTTTTTTTTAAAGAAAGGGATAGATATTAAAGTTTGCAAATAATCGAATCTCTATAATTTTTAATGATAATAGCTAGTGCTGATGAGGGTATGATGAGACCATTTCCTATGCTGTGGGTGAGAGGATAAATCACCCTTCAAAAACCTTATGTCGGTTTGAAGGAGCAAGAATCCTTTATCCAACAGCTCATCCTCCCAATCCAGTTCCTGCACTTCCAGAACCAGGAATGTTTCTAGGGAAATAACTGAAAATGAGGTTAGAGATTTGACCTAAAAATGGTAGCTGAATTATTATTGTTATTAGTGTTGACGGGACCTTCACACATGCATTTTTCACTGCTCTGGAATAAGTTTGTTTTTGGTTGTTTTTTTTTTTCTTGCTGCCAGGGTTATTGCTAGGGCTCAGTGCCAGCACTACAAATCCATGGCTCCCAGTGGACATTTTTCCATTCTGCTCCCTTCCCTTCCCCTCCCTTTACATTCTATTTTTTTATTTGATAGGACAGACGCTCCCCTTGCAGGTGAGCGTCTCACACTAGGGTTCTTGAGCATGGTAATGTGTTTGCTCAACCGGGTGTGTGAACTTTTTCAGTCTAGGAGAGAGAGAACGACAACACAGCTCTGGAGCTTCCCCCATGTGGCAGGGCTCAAGCCTGGCCCATATTCAAGGCAAGGTAGGTGCTCTACCAGATGAGTGTCTCTCTGACTCCAACATTTGCTTTCTTTTAAGATGTTTGTTTGGGGACCAGGTGGTGGCATGCTTGGTTGAATGTATATGTTACCATGCACAAGAACTCTAGTTTAAGCCCTGCAAGAAGGAAGCTTCATAAGTGGTGAAGAAATGCTGCAGGTATCTCTCTCTCTCTCTCTCTGCCTCCAGGGTTATCACTGAGGCTCAGTGCCTACACTACAATGCCACTGCTCCTGTGGCCATTTTTTCTTTTTTTTCTTTTTGTATAGGACATAAATTGAGAGGGATGAGGAAGATAAAGAGAGAATGAAAGATAGACACTTGCAGACCTGCTTCACCACTTATGAAGTGACTCCCCACCCCCACCCCCCCGCAGGTGAGGAGCTGGGGGCTCTAACCGAGATCCTTACACTGGGTCCTTGTGCTTTGCGTCATGTGCGCTTCACCCACTGCTCCACCTCCCAGCTCCCCATTCTCAATTTCTATCTGCCCTATCAAATATAAAATAATCAATAAACATCATTTTACTTACTTATTTTGAACACTGTCTCTCTAAGAGATCATGATGATTCTTTGGAATCATAACATGTATAAACCAGCAAAAGATCCCGGAAAAATAGCAGCGCGTGTTTGAACCGTGGTATTGTTTCAGCGCAGACTACAGGCAGGCGTTCACTGCCGCTGCTTTGAAACAGGGGTCCTCTCTGCTTCTTGAAGCCAAATGCGGGCAGTTACAGCTAAATTGCTGCAGTTAATTGCCACGAGTAAATCTTTAAAGACAACCCAAGCGTCTGAAGGTTACTAAAATCAGGCAATTAACAGGAAAGCCGGATGTTGCCATCATCAACTGCCTGGTGCTGATTAAGACATGTGAATGAGAGGCTGTCATTTGCTTAAACTGCTGCCTCCCTGGTTGTCTTCTGATGAAACTGCCGGGGCTGCAGTTTCCAAAGACAAAGCAAAATGGGGAAAGAATGGCCAGTGGTTTATGAGTTTCTTTGCACGCACAGCAGACACTGACATTCATGCCTCATAGTCCCAGAAAACAATTTAAGGGGGAAAAAAAGTATATATATATAACTTTATTTTAATGACAAAGGAAAACGGAGAAAGGCAAACTAGGAGAGACCAGAGCGGTGCTCAGCTCTGGGTCATGGCTAAGGGCTGAACCTGGGACCTACGGGCCTCAGGCTTTCATGAATGTCTTTTTGCATAACCATGATGCTATCCCCCCAGGCCCAGAACACAATTAAAAGAATTTTTTAAAAAAATTTATTTGTATAGAGAGAGAGCTAAGGGGGCGGAGGGTAGATAGCACAGTGGTTATGCAAACAGACCCTCATGCCTGAGGCTCCAAAGTCCCAGGTTCAATCCCCCGTACCACCTCATAAGCCAGAGCTGAACAGTACTCTGGTTAAAAAAAAAAAGAGAGAGAGAGAGGGAGAGGGAGAGGGAGAGGGAGGGCACTAAGGAGCAAAAACATCACTCTGGTACATGTGCTACAGGGCTTAAGACTCAAGATCTCATGTTTACATGAGAGGCTCTAGCCACTGCACCACCTCCCAAGCTGCCACAAATGATTTCAAACCCTGCGACTGCTTGTTTCGGAGTCTTGCTAATGAGGATGCCAAGAAGTGCAAAGAAGGGGTGGGAGATAGCTCAGTGAGTACAACACTGCCTTAGTGTCTAGGAGGCCCTGGGTTCAGCCCCCAATACTATGGACAGCACCAGGGGGACAGAGTATAAGATTCAACATTTTAGCCATTTAAAAGCACAAGTAGCTCCTAATATATTTAAGCATTTGTGCAAACATCACCACTGTCTAACTTCAGGACTTCTTCACCACCCCTTCAGAGGGACTCCATTCCCATTAAGCGGTCACTTCCCATTTGACCATCACCCTGTCCCTAACCCTTGGCAACATCTGCGTTCTGTCTCTATTATGGATGCTTGACCTGAGTGGAATCATCAATATGTGACCTTTGAGTCTGGCTTCTCTATCATTTAGTATGTTTTCTAGCTTCTCACACATTGTATGCTATCTGAGATCTTTTTATTATTATTATTATTATTATTATTTATTTCAAGTGGTGAAGCAGTGTTGCGGGTGTCTCTCTCCCTTAATATCTTCCCATTCCTCTCATTTCTGGCTATCTTTATCCAATAAATAAATAAAGATAATAAAAGAATTAAAACAAAAAGAAAGAAAGATGTCTACACAAGTCCTTGGTTGAGTTCTGAAGGGCCGTTGAGTTGTAGGAGATTGTTACATGTTCTGAATACTAGAGCGTCATTAGCTGTGTAACTAGCAAATATTTTCACCCATTCTTTTTCACTTTCTTGTTAGTGTCCTTTGACTCACAGGTTTATTTTTATTAGGTCCATCTTTGTTTTTCTGCTTGCTTGTGCTTTTGGTGGATGTATAGGAATTTCTTATGAAAGCCAAGGTCATGAAAACTTACTCCTGTGTTTTCTTTTTTTTCCTTCTTAGTTCATTCAACTATTTTATTAGTGATTTAATGATGGTTTACAAGTTTTTAAGATTACAGTGGTATAGCTCCCCACTGCACCCACCTCCAAAGTTCTGTGACCCCTCCAGCCCCATAGACACGCACGCACACGCAGACACACACACAGACACACGCACACACATGTGCAGTAGACCACCATAGTTTTTACAAAGTTTTAGAGCTAGTTTGCCCTCCGACCGCTTTTTTCTTTTTTTGCATTTTATATGTAGGTTTCAATTCCCTATATTTCAAGCCATCTGGTAGTTGTTCCGTGAGGTCAGGGCTCAGTTTTCTTATTTTACATGGGAAGCCTAATTGTCTTGTCTTCACCATATGCAGTAATGATGGGAATCAAATCTGAGTCCTCACTCATACAAGTCCCGAGCCATTGCCCTGGCCACACAGGAAATTGCCTTCTATTTTTTTCATTTGTTTGTTTGTTTTTACTTAATAATGATTGACAAGATTGTAGGATAAGAGGAGTACAATTCCATACAATTCCCACCACCAGAGCTTCATAGCCCATCTCCTCCATTGGAAGCTTTCCTATTCTATATCTCTCTGGGAGTATGGACCAAGGATCATTATGGGGTGCAGAAGCTGGGAGGTCTGGTTTCTGTAATTGCTTCTCCACTGGACATGGGCATTGGTAGGTCAATCCATACTCCCAATCTATTTCTAGTTTGATGCTTTATTTATTTATTTGCCTCCAGTGTGATTGCTGGGGCTTGGTGCTTGCACTACGAATCCCACTGCTCCTGGAGGCCGTTTTTTTCCCATTTTGTTGCCTTTGTTGTTATTGTTGCCATTGATGTTGTTGTTGTTGGATAGGACAGAGAGAAATGGAGAGAGGAGGGGAAGTCAGAAGAGAGGAAAGACAGACACCTGCAGACCTGCTTCACCGCCTGTGAAGCGACCCCCCTGCAGGTGAGGAGCTGGGGGCTCAAACCGGGATCCTTACGCTGGTCCTTGGGTTTTGTGCCATATGCGCTTAACCTGCTGCACTACCGCCCAACCCCCTTATTTATTTATTTCTTTATTTTTTTTAACCATGAGAGGGTGTTAGACGTTGTCATATTTTTTCCTGCTGTAGCATGTGGGTTTTTCCTTTATTCTACAATTGTGTTGCATGTCATATATCAGTTTTCCTGTGTCAACCACCATTGCATTCCTGAAATAAATCCCAGCTGGTCGTGGTGTATAATCCTCTTAACCTGCAACTAGATTCGATTTGCTTGTATTTTGTTTAGGGATTTTTGCCTCTGTGTTCATAAGGGATGTTATCCTGTGATTTTCTTGTGATCTTTCTTTCTTTTGTCTTTGATGTCAAGCTATCAATGCTATTGGCCTAGTGTGATGAATTAGGAAATGTTCCCTGTTCCATTTCTTGATGAGTATTGCTGCTAATTCTCTCCATGTTTGGTAGAATCCACCAGTGAAATCACCTGGGCCTGGACTTTTTTTTTTGTTATAAGTTGTTTGATTATTTTCATTCATTCTTATCACACATTAACTATTCAAATTTCATTTCTCTGAGTCTTTTTTGGTAGTTTGTTTCTAAGAATGTGTCCATCTGAGCTGGGCCATTCAAATTGTTGGCACACTGTTCATAGTGATTATATATATATGTGTGTGTGTGTGTGTTTGTGTGTGTATGTGTATATATTCAATTTTGGTGATCTTTACAAAGAAGCAAATTTTTAATGATTCTGTTGCTTTTTTTTTTTCTGTTGCTTTTCTGTTCTCTGTTTTATTTATCCCCTCTCTGAATCTTCCTATATCAGAGTAAGTAGGAATGGCCAATATCATAATCTTCCTATGAGATATTTGAATTTTTAGTATGACTATCAACATGTATTTTAGTAGACTTTATGGAGAATTGTTCTTGAGCAAATGATGGGTAAAAAAAGGAACTTCCAAGCGATGCTCTGAGCCTCTGCCTGAAAAGTCTGCAGTAGAGCCAAATACGTGGGATTAAATCTGTGATTCGGGGGAGGCGGGGAACCATGCTTCTACATGCTTATTTCAAGTTATAGTTTAAAGTTTATCTGGGAGATAGTTTGAAGGGTGCTTATCTGACTTTGTTTCACAAGGAAAGATTGTTTGCAGAATGACATCAGCCAACTAAAAGCTTTACTCCTGGAAGATACAACTCCAAAAGTACCATATGAAATAGTGAGTTTTAATACGAAAGGTGTCCAAACCATTGTTAAGAGTCTCTTCTCTGGGGCCTGGGTAGTGGTGCACTTGGTTTAAGTACACACATTACCAAGCACAAGGGCCCAGGTTCAAGCTTCTGGTCCCCACCTGCACAGGGGTAGTTTCAGGGGTAGTTTCATGAGCAGTGAAGCACTGCTACAGGTGTCTCTCTGGTTTACTTCCCTCTGTATCTCCCCCTTTGCTCTCAATTTCTCTCTGTCTCTATTCAAAATAAAAATAATAAAGACTCCTCTTCCCCCAGCAGCATCATTTGAGTATTCACTCCCTGCCATGCATTACTTAGCCTCTGGGGGGCGCTTCTGTGCTTAGGAAATTTAAATTCTATATTACATAAAGGAGAGATGAATGGAAAAAATTTGCTTTGGTGGATAATCTGCATGGTTCAAATCTTTCAGTCTGTAATGAAGATTCATGCTATTTTCTGTGTGTTAAATTTCAAGAGAACACACACACACACACACACACACACACACACACACACACTTTGGGCCTTCAAATTCATAAGATGCTGTTCCCAGCTGAGAGAGTAGAGGAATGTCTGCACCAAGGTAACTTTTAGGCTGTGTGATATGTTGTTACTGCGAGTTCGCTGTCATCAGGCCAAGGTGGTTTTACATTCAGGGCAGCAGGTGACACCATGATCATGGTCCAGTTGCCACTGCTTACTGTGAACTTGCTGCATCCCAGACATCCTCGGAGTATTTTTATATTAACTTGTCACATCCTGATAGCGCTATGAAGTGGGTTCCTGTTATTTCCATTTGGCAGAGGAAACATGGAGGCACTGTGAGTTTAAGTCATGCGCCTAATCATTCAGCTAAACAAGTAGTGAAACCAGGACACATCCTGCTCAGTTCATCACTTACCCAAAAAATAGCAGTTCTCAAAGGACCAGCCAGGAAGCCCCAGGGGTCCCAAGGCCCTCTTAGGAGATCCCTAGGATCAAAATTATTGTAACAATACTAAGACATTACTTGCCTTTTTCACTGGGAACTCTCAGAGACTGCAGGGTGCGCACTGTCACAGCAGCTTGAGTTTGACTGAATACAGAAGCCAACAGGAGACACAGACCGTCTTATTTTAAAGCCACACACACACACACACACACACACACACACACACGACATCTACAAAGTGGAAAGCAACACCATTTTTCTCACAGTTTTGGGTTTTGAAAGATAAATTAATTTTCATAAATTACATTATTTGTGCTAAGACTGGGCTCATTGTCTCTTTTTAATATTTATTTATTTATTCCCTTTTGTTGTCCTTATTGTTTTATTGTTGTAGTTATTGTTGTCATTGTTGTTGGATAGGACAGAGAGAAATGGAAGAGAGGAGGGGAAGGCAGAGAGGAGGAGAGAAAGACAGACACCTGCAGACCTGCTTCACTGCTCGTGAAGCGACTCCCCTGCAGGTGGGGAGCCGGCGGCTCGAACTGTGATTCTAATCGGTTCTTGTGCTTTGCGCCATGTGCGCTTAACCCGCTGAGCTACCACCCGACTCCCTCATTGTCTCTCTTAATAAATTAATAACTAGTCTAAGTTTTATAAACAAAGACCCTTTGGAATTCTCTGTAATTTATGGAGCGTAGAGGCCTCCTAAGACTGAAAAAAAAAGTCCCTTCATAAGAGGGACAAGCACAGGAAAGCTAACTTCTCTGCCATTGTGGTAGCTCTTGAGCCTGGCTAATCTCTACTGAAGACATGACACATAAACATTTGTCTCTTTGTGTGGACAAAAGGAAGTCAGAAGGCACAGACTTCCAGTTACATGGTGAATAATTCTCAAGGGTTTAATGGGCTCTTCGTGCATGGGGCCACAGTTAATAACACTGGACTAAGTGTATGGGAGTGGCTAAGAGAATCTTAGAAGCCCTTCATCATGAGAAAAAGAAAGTCAAAACAATGTACAGGAACAGACGTTAACTAGATTTATTGTGGGGATTGTTTTGTATGATAGACAAATGCCAAATTCGTATGTCGTACACCTGAAACTAATGTAATGTTTCATGGCAATTACACCTACTTTTTTTTCTTTAAGAAAGTTGATCCTTCCTTTTCTCCTATGGAACTAGACAAATAATGCAGACCTCCTAGGGAGGCTGGGAGATGAGAGGAGACATGCAGAGGGGGAGTGAATGAGGAGAAGCAATCGGGGCGGGCAGGGGCACACATGTTACCACCTAGGTTCAAGTCCCCAGTCCCTACCTGCAGGAGGCAAACTTGACAGATGAGAAGCAGGTCTCTCCCTCTCCATATTCCCTCTCCTCTCAGTGTCCCTCTGTACTATCAGAGAAAAGGAAATAAAATTGGGGCCCGCGGAGAGGGATGGTGCATTCATTGTGTGGGCACTGAACCCCAGCAATAACCCTGGTGGCAATAAAAAAATTTAAAAAATAACAGGCAGAGGGGACAGAGGGAGAATGAATGAATGAGAAGAGTCAAGCAGAGGGAGAGTGCATGAATGAGAGGAGACAAGCAGAGGGAGAATGAATGAATGAATGAATGAATGAATGAATGAATGAATGCGACCAGCTGAGGTGTTGTGCAGGGACCCGCCGGAGATGCTGAACCTGAAACTGTTCTACACTTCCTGCAGGTGATGGACTTTTACTGCCAGTCTTGCGAGACGGCCATGTGTCGCGAGTGCACTGAGGGGGAGCACGCAGAGCACCCCACCGTCCCGCTCAAGGACGTAGTGGAGCAGCACAAGGCCTCGCTCCAGGTGCAGCTGGACGCCGTCAACAAAAGGTGCACACCTGGCGGGAGGTCCTGCCCAGGGTCTCCCGGACCCCTCTCAGTGGGCTGGTGGTGGGAAATTCCAGACTCCTCACTCCTTGACTGGTGCCATCCTCCTGCCGCCGCCGCCACCACCACCGCCACCACCGCCTTGGCATTGAAGGTCTTCTATCACTGAGCAAAGCTCACCTGGAGCTCTCTGCAGAGCCACCCATGGTGGCTTCCAGGTCCCTCGTGCAGGCGGTGACTGGGCCCAGGAGAATGGTACCCAGCAGCGATCACTCAACTTGCCTTAAGCTTCTCTGCTTCTGGGCTCTTGCTGAAGCACTATGGGTCGCAAGAGCAAGGCCAAAGCGGAAAGCCAACAGCCAGCTGAATATAAACCTTTCACCAATAGCTGCAGCTATTGGTGAAGAGGGAAAGTTGGGGGCGGGGAGTGAGGGTTGTACTGAATTGAAAACTTGCAAGAAGTTCCCGAAGAAAACTCTGAGTTTGGCTAAGTTTTTTTGTGTGACTGGGAAGAGAGATAGGACTCTTATTATTAGACAAGTGGGTCTCAGTCACAGGCAATAATACACCCCCAGGGACATCTGGCAGTGTCCCCAGAAGTTCTTAGTCCATGAAGGGAGGTGCTAATATACATCCTGCAATGTGCAGGATAGTCCCCTGTGACCAGAAATTATTTGGTGTAAAATAGCAACATTACAAAGTCGGGTTTTTAAAAACCTGATTTAAGGGGCTGGGCAATGGCACTCCCAGGAGAGTGTACACAGTGGCATGTACAAGGACCTGGATTCAAGCCCTTAGACCCCACCCGCAGAGGGGGACCTTCATAAGTGCTGGAGCAGTGCTGGACGTCTCTCTCTCATTCTCTCTCTCTCTCTCTGCCTTCTCGTCCCCTCTCACTTTATCTCTGTCCTATCAAATTTATTTTTAAAAAAACATTTATTTCTTCCCTTTTGTTGCTCTTGTTGGTTTTTATTGTTGCAGTTATTATTGTTACTGATGTCGTCATTGTTGGATAGGACAGAGAGAAATGGAGAAGGGAGAGGAAGACGGGGAGAGAAAGAGAGACACCTGCAAACTTGTGAAGCGACCCCCCTACAGGTGGAGAGCCGAGGGCTCAAACCGGGATCCTTGCGCCGGTCCTTGTGCTTCACATCACCTGCGCTTAACCTGCTGCGCTACTGCTCGACTCAATTTTTTTTTTTAAATTAAAGGAGCTGAGTGCACACATCTGAATGCACAAGGAACTGGGTTCAAACCTCCACTCATCACTTGCAGGGGGGAGGTTTCAGAAGTGATGAAATAGTGCTGCAGGTGTCTCTTTCTCTCCCTCTGTCTCCCCCTTCCTTCTCAACTTCTCTCTATCCAAAATAAATAAATACAAGTATTTTAACTAATATGAAAAGAATGAAGTTTTAAAGAAAATTAGGGGCAGGGGGGCAGGTGTTGGTACACCTGGTTGAGCACACGTTACGATGCAAAAGGACCCAGGTTTGAGCTCCCGCTCCCTACCTGCAGGGGAAAGCTTTGTGAGTGGTGAAGCAGTGTTCCATGTGTCTCTGTGTCTCTCTCCCTCTCTCTACCACCCACTTCCCTCTCTATTTCTGGCTCTTTCCAATAAATAAAATAATTTTTGAAAAAATCTTAAAATGATTTTGGACAAAATAGGAGTGTTTGATTAGATTATTTGTTCCCCTCCCTCCCAGCTGATGTTCCTAACCATCTTTTACAATGGTCCTCCAGGCTGCCAGAAATAGATTCTGCTCTTCAGTTCATCTCGGAAATCATCCACCAGTTAACCAGCCAGAAGGCCAGCATCGTAGAAGACATCCACTCCACCTTTGACGAGCTGCAGAAGACCTTAAACGTCCGCAAGAGCGTGCTGCTTATGGAACTGGAGGTCAACTATGGCCTCAAACACAAAGTAAGACCCCAAGTCCCCTCCCCCCGGAGATGCCTGGAGGCGACAAAACTGACCAAGGACCCCTGCCCAGCGCTGCAGAAAGCCAGGCGTCCTCACGGTAGCTCTGGCACAAAGGGGTGCTTTGAGCACCCACAGCCAGAGGCTGCAGTGGACTGACTCATTCACATCAACCTTCTCCCTGCAGGAAGCTTCAGCCCTTGATACAGGTGGGAGCATGCAGGAAAGCCAGGTGCTGGACTAGGGGCAGTTGGGGAGGGGTTGAACCCCAGCCCTGCAGGATTGGTATTGTCACAGGGTGCATTTCCAGGATAAGTATCAATGCATTTCACCCCCAACCAGACCATTTTGTTCTACCGTGGGGGGTGGTTAGGTCCACAAAGGTCTCCTTTCCCTTTTTTGAGTCCCCAAATCTGCCGTGCTGACTGCACACAGACCACTGAGGAGGACTCATCTTGCATTGTCTTTTGCTTTGTTCTTGAGATGCCCATCTGTGAGTGAGACCATCCGGTATTCGTCCTTCCTCTGGCATATGTCACTCAGCACGATCCCTTCAGGCGCCAACTGTGTTGTGGCAAAGCCACCATTTTTTTTTTAATATTTATTTTATTTATTTATTTATTTATTTATTCCCTTTTGCTGCCCTTGTTGAAAGCCACCATTTCTTACCGCTGTGTAGTATCCCACCGTGTACACACACCACAGCTTCTTTAACCAGTCATTTGTTACTGGGCTCGACGGGTCGTTCCCAAGTGCTGCCCCAACCTTACTGCCTTTAGGACCATGGCTGCTCAAACTTGCTCCTAGAACAAAGCTCACTGGGACTGTTTGTTTATTTATTTTAGAGAGAGACTGAAAGAAATTGAGAAGGAAGTGGTAGATAGGCAGAGAGAGATACCTGCAGCACTGTGTCACCCCTCTGGAAGCCTCCTGCTGGTAGGTGGGGAGCCCAGTATAATTCTGAACTATTCTGTCATTACAAGAGGGGCAGGCCAGTAGGATCTCTCCTCCGGTTTCCAGATTCGCATTTGCATATTGCTTGTGAAGTTAAGATCAATCCAGTTTATCAATCTCAGTTCATTTATTCCCCTCCGGGTTATACTAGACAACTCAGATGTCCTTTTGGAGTCTTTTCAATATCTGGGGCTCTTCAGGGCAGGAGTACACGATATTCAGATAGTTCAAATAGCGGCAAAGAGGACTCGAATCAGCACAACATGTCATCATTGCACGGTAACCTGGAGGGGTTGTTGTTGTTTTCTGCAGAGCACTGCTCAGCTCTGGTTTATGATGCTGCTATGGATTGAACCTGGGACTTTCGGACCCTCAGGCATGAAAGTGGTTTTGCATAACCATTATGCCACCTCCCCAGCCCTCAGTAGTTTTCATTTGAAGCTATTGTCCAGTCATATGTTTTCTTCTTTCCTGTTTGCAACAGAACCCTGCCTTTCTCTGACCTCAGCGCCCATTTATAACCTGACACAGAACACGTCGAGTATAAAGGAATGGCTTCAGGGTTTCAGGTTGAACTGGGTTGTTTTCCCTCATTAACTCTGAGGCCTAATGATCTCTTACTTTGCTCTCGCCCACACCAACCTGTTTGTCAGCTTTAAGTGCTGGCTGACTGCAGCATTTGTTTAGCTCTGCGTGTCCCATCACACGGGGTGGGCAGGGACAGGAATGCATCTGATCTTGGGGTGGGGGGCGGAGTTGGGGGTGAAGTTCCCAGCTCTGCTTCTGTTCAGAGAACTTTGACTTGCAGGTAAATCAGGAAGTGACACTGTTTGACTGGATCACACCCAACATGTGATCCAGGAAAATATGTGTGTGGGAGAGCAGAGGCGAGGCGAAAGCGGGCGGAGAAGGGCCGGGGTGTGCAGTTGAGGGCTGTGCCTTAGGAGCCGGTTGTGGGTTGGGTGAAACTCGCAGGCCCGGGCTTGGGGCGGGGGTGCAGCGCCGGCTCCGGCCGCCAGGGGGCGCGGCGCCGCGAGAGCCTCACCGCCCCGCTGTCCCCGCAGGTGCTGCAGTCGCAGCTGGACACGCTGCTGCAGGGCCAGGAGAGCATCAAGAGCTGCAGCAACTTCACGGCGCAGGCGCTGCACCACGGCACCGAGACCGAGGTGCTGCTGGTGAAGAAGCAGATGAGCGAGAAGCTCACGGAGCTGGCCGACCGCGACTTCCCGCTGCAGCCGCGGGAGAACGACCAGCTGGACTTCCTGGTGGAGACCGAGGGGCTCAAGAAGTCCATCCACAACCTGGGCACCATCCTGACCACCAACGCCGTGGCCTCCGAGACGGTGGCCACGGGCGAGGGGCTGCGGCAGACCATCATCGGGCAGCCCATGTCGGTGACCATCACGACCAAGGACAAGGACGGCGAGCTGTGCAAGACGGGCAACGCCTACCTCACGGCCGAGCTGAGCACCCCCGACGGCAGCGTGGCGGACGGCGAGATCCTGGACAACAAGAACGGCACCTACGAGTTCCTCTACACCGTGCAGAAGGAGGGCGACTTCACGCTGTCGCTGCGCCTCCACGACCAGCACATCCGGGGCAGCCCCTTCAAGCTCAAGGTCATCCGCTCGGCCGACGTGTCGCCCACCACCGAGGGCGTCAAGCGGCGAGTCAAGTCCCCGGGCAGCGGCCACGTCAAGCAGAAGGCGGTGAAGCGGCCCGCCAGCATGTACAGCACCGGCAAGCGGAAAGAGAACCCCATCGAGGACGACCTCATCTTCCGAGTGGGTGAGTGGGCGAAGACGCGCTGGGACGGTTGCAAATGCGAGCTTTGCAGCTCCCCCTGCTGCCCACTTACTGGGGGTTTACTGGTGCAGGGCTGGGGCTGGGGGTTACAGCTGGTGCAGAGCTGGGGCTGGGGGTTACTGGTGCAGAGCTGGGGGTTACGGGTGCAGAGCTGGGGCTGGGGGTTACAGCTGGTGCAGAGCTGGGGCTGGGGGTTACTGGTGCAGAGCTGGGGGTTACGGGTGCAGAGCTGGGGCTGGGGGTTACAGCTGGTGCAGAGCTGGGGCTGGGGGTTACTGGTGCAGAGCTGGGGGTTACGGGTGCAGAGCTGGGGCTGGGGGTTACAGCTGGTGCAGAGCTAGGGTTTATGGGTGCAGAGTGGAGGGTACTGGTGCAGAGCTCGGGGCTACAGCTGGAGGTTACCTGTCATAGCTGGGGGGTAACTAGTGCATAGCTGGGGGTTACATGGGCATAATAGGTATTATTGGTGCAGAGCTAGGGGTTACAGCTGGTGTAGAGCTGGGGGTTATGTGTGCAGAGTGGGGGGGTACTGGTGCATAGGTGGGGATTACAGCTGGAGGTTACCTGTCATAGCTGGGGGGTGACTCACAGTGCATAGCTGGGGGTTACATGGGCATAATGGGTATTACTGGTGCAGAGCTGGGCGGTTACAGGTGCAGAGCTGGGGGTTACTGGTGCAGAGCTGAGGGGATACTGGTGCATAGGTGGGGGTTTCCTGTACATAGCTGGAGGTGACTAGTGCATGGGGATGTTACTGGTGCATAGCTGGGGGTTATTTGTGCAGAATGGGGGTGTTCTTGATGAAGAGCTAGGGGCTCATGGTGCACAGCTGGGGGTTACAGCTGGGGTACCTGTACATAGCTGGGGCTACTTGTGCATGGGGAGTGTTACTGGTGCAGAGCTGGGGGGCTACTTGTGCATAATTGGGGGGTCCTGGTGCATAGCTGGGGGCTACTGCAGATGCATAGCTGAGGGGTTACCTGCACACAGCTAGGGGGTGCATTTGATTGGGGAGCTTAGCAGAGCCTCTCTATGCAGTTTTGAAAAATATTTTATTTATTCATTTTGGATACAGAGGAATTGACAGGCTGGTGAAGCTTGCCCTCATGCAGGTGGAGGAGGTGAGCTCTTGCACCCGTTTTTTGCACACTAACATGCACGGTCTACTACGTGTGCACCACAGCCCTGCCCTCTGCAGATTATATTTGTTTGTTTTGGGTCTCTTTGCTCCCCCTTCCCCACCCCCACCTTCTCTGCCTCCTACGTTCCTCGTCTGCCCTCCTGTTGGTTTTTTTTTTTTAACACTTAAGTGCTGCCTATTCACTGTAGACAATCTGAAAATAAGCATAAGGAGAATTTTTTTTTTTTAATCCTAGCATCTGGAAACTCTGAAAGAAGTTGGCATTCTTCCTCCCTCCCACAAACACGCCCCCATGAGAATGAATTCAGAGCACCCAGAGGCCTCCAGCATTGGCTCTTCGTGGTTTGTTCCCGGGTCCTTTGCTGGCTCCAGCCGAGCTGTGGGCGGAGGGCAGCGGCTGCTGGCGCTTTGCGAGTCTGGCTGCTCTGTGGGTGTGTGCGGGAGCCGCAGAGGGGAGGGGCTGGAAAGCCGAGGCAGAAAGGCTGAGGGCGGAGGCCCTGGCTGCTTGGAGAGGTTTGAGGACACCCTGTTTGGATTGAGGTCTTTGCCGCTGGGGATTTTCTTTAACTGTTGACTGTCCAAACTGGAAGTAAACAACAAATTATTTGGAGATTATACATATGCCTGTTGAGGGCGTGAATATATTTGGGATGTTAAATCTTTCTGTTTAAATGTAATAGGTTATTATTATTATTATTATTATTATTATTGATTTACCTCGACCTACAGATTTGATCACCCTTAAGAAAGAAAGGGAAAAAAAAAACCTAAAGTCTGCTTTTTACTGGGACTGCATCCAAAAGTAGCTCCAGCCCGGTTTTGGGTTTTTTTTTTTTTTTCAGCTTTTCCTCTCTTATTCCACACACAGCACAGGGTCTCTGAAAGGGTGCTGATATTAACTGACACATGCTGAGAGACATGTGTTTCCAATAGAGTAAGGACATCAGTTTTAGCTTGAGTGAAAGAAGTAGATTTCTTTCCTTTTTATTTTTCCTTTTCTTAGTATCTGCAGGCAAAGAAGTTAGGATAACACTTCCAAACTTTACTGACCCCGGAATGTTTTTCATGGAACTTCTTCTTAGGGAAACAAGGCTTCTGGAAAGATTGTTGGACCCAAACTACTCTGTGCTTGTATTTATGATAAACACTAGCAAGGGGGGGAGGGGCTGTGATTATGTAGCTTGTCAGTCAGCACTGGAGGCACTCATTCACGGGTCTCCTGTGCCTGGGTGCTGGCAGAGTGAACCAGCTGGGGGCACATGGCTTCATGCTGGTAGCTTGCAATCCACTCCAGTGGGAGCTCTGATACAGAGAAGGGCACATGCTGCAGATCAGAGATCTTTCTCTGGCTCCTCCACACCCTGCCAGAGCACCCGGCCACTAGGTGATTTGCTTGTTGTATTACTGGAGACCAAGGAGGCTCAGCTCTCAACTAGGACCCAGGTCACCTTTCTCTGACACCTGGGCCTTTCAAGTCACACCCGGTTCCCCTTATACTGCAAAATCCCTTAGTTGTTTTTGTTTTGGGGGTATTGTGTGTGTGTGTGTGTGTGTGTGTGTGTGTGTGTGTGTGCGCGCGCGCAATATCATTTTATGAGGGGTAATGGTTTACAATACAGCTGTTGACACCTGAGTACAGTTTCTCATCTCCCCATGATAGGTGTCTGCAAAATACTCCCCACCAGCATGCAGCCAGACCCCAAAGTCCTCCTCAGCACCCCACCCCTGCCCTTCTTCCTCTTCCCCAGAGTCCTCTGCTTTGATGCCATTCACCAAACCCAGTGCAAGTTTTACTTTGTTTCCCCTTTTTCTCCTTGTTTCTTAAATGCCACCTATTGCTGTTTTTCTTTCTTTCTTTTTTTTTTTTTTATTGAACGGATTCATGGTTTGCAGTCGACAGCCTGTACATGTGTAACATTTCTCAGTTTTCCACATAACAATCTAACCCCCTCTAGGTCCTCCTCTGCCATCATGTTCCAGGACCTGAACCCTCCCCACCATCCCAGAGTCCTTTACTTTGGTGCAGCACAAGTACTTTTGATGCAGGCCAAGTTCTGCTTTGTGTGTTCCCTTCTGTTACTCTGGCTTTCCTAAGTCAGCTCATCCCTCCCGTGCCTGGAAACCCAGAGATCCATCCATGGTGAACGAGTCCCTTTATCTAATAAATCTCTCATCGTACTGGGAGACGATCCTGGATGCGTCTAGAGCAGCAGCGTAGTGTGTCTGCTGCCTCAGAGTCTTTGACAGTGGGGATCGTTTCTCCTTGCGCCATCAGAGCTGGCTGACTGGAAACCATATAGGATGGTTTTGTCAGGCGGGAAAGCAAGTCACTGAGCAAACGGGAAGCTGGAAGGTGTGGGTGGAAGTGAAAGAACGAGAGGAGCCATTCTCAGTGAAGTCACACAGCGCACCTTTTCATTCAGCTGAGAAAGGCTGAATGAAACCCTTACTTGTGCTCTGCATGTTTTTCTTGTGCTATAAAGAAAGTGGACGAGGGGGGCCAGGCTGTGGCACAGTGGGTTAACAAAGCGCAAAGCACAAAGATCAGCAGGAGGATCCTGCTTTGAGCCCCCGGCTCCCCACCTGCAGGGGGGACGCTTCACAAATGGTAAAGCAGGTCTGCAGGTATCTATCTTTCTCTCCCCCTCTCTGTCTTCCTCTCCTCTCTCAGTTTCTTTCTGTCTTATCCAACAACAATACCAGCAATAACAAGGGCAATAAAAATGGAAAAGTGGCCTCCAGCAGTAGTGGGTTCATAGTGCAGGTACCCAGCCCCAGCAATAACCCTGGAAGCAAAAGAAAGAAAAGGAAAGAAAGGGAGAAAGGAAGAAAGAGAGAAAGTGACACCCTTAGCATGAGTTCAGAGACTTCACAGCAAGGTAGGGTATTATGTTATGCCCCCTCTGCTGCTGCTTCTCTGCAGACCACCATCTTGCCTCTTAGAACCATGCTCACCTGGCATCTGAGGTCGTTTTAGGCCCTTGCTTATGGTGAGCACCAGCCAGGCTGGCAGGATTGCCGCGCTGAGAGATGTTTACAATACTCAGGCGTGATGGGCCTCTTTTCTAAGAGCTCGAGAGTTAATGAAGGAGGCAGATATGTGTGTGGGGGGGGGGGGGTTTCTAAAGGACTTTATGGAGAAAGTATGAGTCCTGTGACTCACTGTCTCCTCAGATAGTGGGTATTCTGAAGTCCAGTCAGAAAGAAGCATTGCAGAGACCAGGAGATGGCTCACCTGGTAGAGTACACGTGTTGCCACACATTGGGACTCAGGTTCAATCCTCAGACCACCACATGGGAGTGTCCATGGGGGAAACCTCATTGCCTATTCGTCTCTCAGTCTTTCACCCTGGATGGCCACTGGCTGTGGTGGACTCCTTCTAGCACCATGCCCCGGTGAAAACCGTGGTGTAAAAAAAAAAAAAGCAAGCAGCAATATATGTATTGATATATATAGTTGGGGGTTGGGTGGTGGGTGGTGCACCTTACTGAGCACACACAATACAGTGTGCAAGGACTCAGGTTCAAGTCCCCAGTCCCTTCCTGGGATGGTGGAGGGGGAAAGCTTCACAAGTGGTGAAGTGGGGTTGCAGGTGTCACTCTTCTCTCTCGCCCTCTCTGTCACAATTTCTCTGTTTCTATCCTAAATAAATAAATAAATAATATGGTGGTTTGCTTATTATGGCAGGCCGGGTGGTGGCGCACCTGGTTGAGTGCACATGTTACAATGCATTAGGACTCGGGTTCAAGTCACCAGTTCCCCACCTGCAGGGGAAAGCTTCATGAATGGTGAAGCAAGTCTGCAGGTGTCTCTCTTCCTCTGTATCTCCCCCTTCCCTCTCAATATCTGGCTGTCTCTATCAAATAAATAAAGATAATAATTTAAAATTTTTTGAGGTAAGGCAGTGGTGCACCTGGTTAAGCTCTTACATTGCAGTGCACAAGGACCCAGGTTCAAGCCCCTGGTCCCTACCTGCAAGGGGAAAACGTCACGAGTGGTGAAGCAGGGCTGCAGGTGTCTCTGCCGCTCTCCTTCTCTATCTCCCCTCCCCCCCTTCAATTTCTCTGTCTCTATCCAATAATAAAAAAATGTAGGGGGTCGGATGGTGGCACACCTGGTTGAGCGACATGTTACAGTGCGAAAGGACCCGGGTTCGAGCCCCTGGCCCCCACCTGCAGGGGGAAAGCTTTGCGAGTGGTGAAGCAGGGCTGCAGGTGTCTCTCTATCTCCTCCTTCCCTTTCAATTTCTGGCTGTTTCTATCTAATAAATAAAGATAATAATTAAAAATTTTTTTAATTGATAGAAAAAATATTATGCAAAGGATCAGAAGGACCAGGTTTTATAGTTACTCAGCCAGTTTTCTGCTTCTGTGACTTTGCTGAGTTTCCATCTTTTTATCTTTCTGGAAGCCTAGTATTCATCCTGCTACCTGGTGGGTTTGCTAGAGAGTACGTGAGACGGTGTATATGACAGTGTACGTGAGTGTATATGACAGTGCTGTCAGCGTTACTGAACGTTTTCCCCTGCGGCACTGTGGGTTATAATTTACTCAGCCATTAACTCATTCAAGTGTCCATTCATTCAACAAACATAAACACCTGCTTGGTTGAAGATCCTCTGCTAGACCCATAGTTGGCTCGATTTCACCTTCTTGCGTTATTCCACAAGTATCTATTTGTTGAGCATTGATTGCACATCAGGGACCAGTAAATGGTCCCTTATTCTAGTAAGACTTGTTGTTGTCTATCATCTTCCCGAACGCCTAGCGGGAAGTGACCAGGAGACCTATAGTTAGAGACACTAATGGTTCAGAAGTTCACTTTTACTTATTTTTTTTTATGTTTTACAGTAGATAAGTTTTTGTTGCATGTGTACAATTTCTCAGTTTTCTGTAAAAGACTCTCACCCCCAGCCTAGATCTTCCTCTGCCATCCTGTGCCAGGCCCTGAAAGCACCCACCCAACCTGAGTCCTTTACTTTGCTGTAATATACCAAACCCAATTGAAGTTCTATTTTGTGTTTCTCCTTCCTGTTCTTAGTTCTCAACTTCTGTCCATGACCTGTGCTCATAGCAGCACAATTTGTAGTAGCCAAAACCTGGAAGCAGCCCTGGTGTCCAATAACAGATGAGTGGCAGAGCACGTTATGGTAGGTTTACACAGTGGAACACCACTCAGCTATTCAGAATGATGACTTCACCTTCTCTGTCTCACCTTGGATGGAGTTTGAAGGAATTGTGTTAAGTGAGATAAGCCAGAAGGAGAAAGATAACTTTGGGATGATTTCGCTCATTGACAAAAATTCTTTTTTGTGTGTGTATGTATTTATTTTTCCCTTTTTTGTTGCCCTTGTTGTTTTTTGTTGTTGTTGTAGTTATTGTTGTCATCATTGTTAGGACAGAGAGAAATGGAGAGAGGAGGGGAAGACAGAAGGGGAGAGAAAGATAGACACCTGCAGACCTGCTTCATCTCCTGTGAAATGACTCCCCTGCAGGTGGGGAGCCAGGGGCTCAAACCGGGATCCTTATGCCAGTCCTGAGCTTTGCACCTTGTGCGCTTAACCCGCTGCGCTGCCGCCTGACTCCCCAGAAATTCATTTCTTATTCTCAGCTAGTTTTTTTTTTAAGTCTTTTTTTTAATTTAATTTTATTTATTTATTCCCTTTTGTTGCCCTTGTTGTTTTATTGTTGTAGTTATTATTGTTGTTGTTGTTGTTGGATAGGACAGAGGGAAATGGAGAGAGGAGGGGAAGACAGAGAGGAGGAGAGAAAGATAGACACCTGCAGACCTGCTTCACCGCCTGTGAAGCGACTCCCCTGCAGGTGGGGAGCCGGGGTTCGAACCGGGATCCTTATGCGGGTCCTTGTGCTTTACGCCACCTGCGCTTAACCCGCTGCGCTACAGCCCGACTCTCAGCTAGTTTTAACCACTGGGGAAAAAACAAGTTTCATTATCTATGAAATTGTTGCCAAATTGCCCCTAATCACTGTTAAGTCCTGTGCTACTCATTATTACTAGCCAAAAAGGGATCCACTAAATGAAATATTTTATGTATTATTATTATTTTGTTTATTTGCTTGTTTGTTTTTACCAGAGCACTGCTCAGCTCTGGCTTATGGTGGTGCAGGGGATTGAACCTGGGACTTTGGAGCCTCAGGCATGAGAGTCTTTTTGCATAACTGTTATGCTATCAACCCCTGCTTATTTATTATTATTTATTATTACTTTTTTTTTTTTTACCCAGGTACTGTACAGCTCTGGCTTATGATGGTGGGGGAGATTGAACCTGGGGCTTTGGAGCTTCAGGCATGAGAGTCTCTTTGCATAAACATTATGCTATCTACCTTCGGCCCTAAATGAAACATTTTGTATCAAAGTAGACAGAAAAGATTTTTGTGTTATACTTGCATTCTTTTTTTAATGAAATCCTTTAAAAATTTATTTATTTATTATTGGCTAGAGACACAGGGGAGGAGGAGATAGAGGAGAGAGACAGAAACACGTGCAGCCCTGCTTCACCACTCATGAAACTTTTTCCCTGCAGGTGGGGACCGGGAACTTAAACCTGGGTCCTTGCACTCTGTAATGTGAGCACTTAACCAGCTCTGCCACCACCTGGCCCCTACACCTATATTATTATGAAAAAACTAGTTGTCACTGCGTATTTTGAATATTTTTGTAGTGGCTTTTACTGTAGTCAAAATAGAACTAATCCCAAATTGTTACTGCTTCTGGAATTTCTGCTTGTTGATTAAATTTTGGGTCCAGGAAGCTTTACAAACACTTGAACCATTGATATTTCTGCATAAATGACAATATGCTGTAGTTCTGTATCTTAACTGAGATCAAGACTTTAACTAGTAAAAATAGTCAGTGTTAGAGCCAAGGAGACAACATAATGGTTATTGCAAAACTTTCTTATGCCCGAGGCTCTGAGGTCCCAGGTTTAATCCCCAGCACCACCACAAGCCAGAGCTGAGCAGTACTCTGACATCTACCTTTCTCTCTGTACCTCTCTCATTAAAATAAAATAAATAGAATATTTACAAATGATAAAATCAGTGTTAGTTGTCACTGAAAAGTAAGATATTTTATCTTCAAGGGTAGTACTGTGACCCTTTTAATCTTAAAAACGCAAATTTAACAAAGCACAAAGACCGGTGTAAGGATCCCGGTTTGAGCCCCCGGCTCCCCACCTGTAGAGGGGTCGCTTCACAAGCAGTGAAGCAGGTCTGCAGGCGTCTGTCTTTCTCTCCCTCTCTCTGTCTTCCCCTCCTCTCTCCATTTCTCTCTGTCCTATCCAACAACGACAACAACAATAATAACTACAACAATAAAACAACAAGGGGCAACAAAAGGGAATAAATAAATAAAATAAAATAAAATAATTTTTTTAAAAAATTTAAAAAAAACCATTTCTTCTGATACATGGATATAATGAAACAGTTTTTTTTCTCTCTTCTTTTTATTTTTTATTTTTATTTTACTATTTTTTAAATATTTTGTTTATTTGATAGGACAGAGAGAAATTTTAGAGGGAAGGGGGATAGAGAAGGAGAGAGACAGAGAGATACCTGCAGCCCTGCTTCACCACTCATGAAGCTTACCCCCTGCAGCTGGGAACCGGGGGCTTGAGCCTGGGTCCTTGTGCACTGTGATGTGTGCGCTTAACCAGGTGGGCCACCTCCCTGCCCCATGGAGCAGTTTTCTCCACTGCGTGGAAGGTGTTCCTTTGAGAATCTGGAGTTCCTATTCTCCTTTTGTGGTGTGAAAGTAGAGCAGATATCAAGGCAGTGGGTGAGCCTGACAGAGTCCAGGACTTGAGTAAGACAACAGCCATGTGTGCTCGGTGACCTGAGCTGTTATGCCTGGAAATCCTGCTGTGGATTTAACCTGACTTTAATCCTGTTGTCAATTATACTCCCTAAACTCAGTAATCTGTTTCAGAACCTGACTGCCCCAAGCAGTGCCTACGCCTGTGTGACATTAGTCCAACTCAGTGTGTGTTTTCTTCCCCAAGGCCTTGTATTGATGTTTCAAAACCAAATGTCAAATGACTCTTTTGACATCAGTGAAATCACAAAACTGCAGTATTGGTTTCCCTCTCTGAGCATGAAATTGTTAACCTCTTTCTTAGTCCTTCCAAGCCAAATTCACTGTCTCCAGTCATTATCATTTACTTGGTCCTGCTGAAATGGTGTTATAGGTACTTCCTTTGAAACAGAAAGAAGCATTTCTTTTCTTTTTTTTTAATTAATTAATTTATTTATTATTTGTTTTATTCCCTTTTGTTGCCCTTGTTGTTTGTTTTATTGTTGTTATTGTTGTCGTCGTTGTTAGGACAGAGAGAAATGGAGAGAGGAGGGGAAGACAGAGAGAGGGAGAGAAAGATAGATACCTGCAGACCTGCTTCACCGCCTGTGAAGCGACTCCCCTGCAGGTGGGGAGCTGGGGGCTCAAACTTGGATCCTTACGCTCGAACTTGGATCCTTAAGCTGGTCCTTGCGCTTTGCGCCACCTGCGCTTAACCCGCTGCGCAACCGCCTGACTCCCGGAAAAGCAGCATTTCTAAGTCCACAGAAACCTTTGCTTTTTCTTTCCCTCCTGCCTCACCTCTGCTATAACGTTTAGTAAGGATTAGGTTATTTGGTTAATCGATTTTATTTTGCCTTTTTAATGTATTTAACCTTGAAGGGACTCTGTCAGAATAAGCATTATATTTTCTGGAAAGGTAGACACCCTGTGAGTGTTAAAGTAAGGCGTAAATAAACTCAGCACATGAACACCAGCCTGCTAGTGTTATGACAGCTATGGCTCTGTGGTTAGTTAAAAAGTCAAACATCTGCTGGGGCCCCAGTCGGGGAGTCCTGAGATTCCCAAGCAGACATAGTGGGCCTAGACCTCGAATAAATCCCTACCCCCAACATTACCAGTCGTCTCTATCAGGAACAAGACAATAGACTCCTTTGTGGGCCCTCATAGGATCTTGCCCTCAACTTGCATCAACAACAGTAGAGAATGTTCCATCCTCTGAAAGGAGGCTGGACAACATACTCTATGCTCCACCCGAGGAAGATGGGTCCCGAAATTGAGGCAGCTTGGAACGTTCCTAATCATGACCACAGAATGTGAGCTCAGATCTACAGGGATGCAGAGGTCACATAGGCTCCTAAGCTGAATATGGGCCCCAGATCACATCAAATCGATGGGGTTTACAGTCAACAATATTTATACCCCTTTCCCATATTAGGGAGCTATTCTCTTCCCTGATCCAGCTTTCTGGTCCTTTTTCCAGCCATGACATCATCTCCCCAGACAATAACTTGGATCCACCTGCATATTAGATTTCAGGCTCGGGGGGGGAAGGGGGGGAAACTAATATAGTCATGTGGGCCCTTTGGAATATAACTAAAATAGATCTACTAGCTATCTACAAAATGAAGACACCCCCCCCCCCCAACTCTTCATCTGCACTATTCCAGCCTTTAGGTTCATGATTAGTCAACAACTTGTTTGGCTTTATATGTTAACTCTCTTTTCAGCCACCAGGTTCCAGATGCTACCATGATACCAACCAGACTTCCCTGAACAGATGACCCCACTATTGTGTCCTGGAGCCCCACTTCCCCAGAGCCCCACCCCACTAGGGAAAGAGTTGGCTGGACTGTGGAACGACCAGCCAACGCCCATGTTCAGTGGGGAAGCAATTACAGAAGCCAGACCTTCCACCTTCTGCATCCCATAATGAGTCTGGGTCCATACTCCCAGAGGGTTAAAGAATAGGAAAGCTATCAGGGGAGGGGATGAGATACGGAGTTCTGGTGGTGGGAATTGTGTGGAGTTGTACCTCTCTTTTCCTATGTTTTTTGTCAGTATTTCCTTTTTAAAAAAAATATATATTATTTATTTTATTTTTGAGAGAGATGCAGATAGAGAGAGACAGAGAGAAACACCAGAGCACTGCTCAGCTCTGGCTTATGGTGGTGTGGGGGATTGAACCTGGGACTTTGGAGCCTCAAGCATGAGAGTCTGTTTGCATAACCATTATGCTATCTCCCCCACCCAGTATTTCCTTTTTATAAATAAATTTTTAAAAAGCCAAACATCTAGGGCCAGCAAAATAGCTCACTTGGATAGTGCACTGCTTTGCCATGTACACAGCCCAGGTTCAAACCTAGCCCCTACCTCATTGAAGGAAACTTCAGTGTTGTGGTTTCTCTCCCTCTCCCTCTCCCTCTCCCTCTCCCTCTCCCTCTCCCTCTCCCTCTCCCTCTCCCTCTCCCTCTCCCTCTCCCTCTCCCTCTCTTCCTCTGCTTCCTGTCTTAAAAAAAAAAAAAAACCCAGTTTCATTCTATGAATTGCTGAAGGCAACAATGGGATTTTGGCCAAATTCTAAAATAAAACCCTCTCCAACTGCATCTCTTGAGTAGACTGTTTGTTTTTACTGCCATGTCTGAAGGAATCATACATGTATAATGATGACAGTATGCAGCTGCAGCTAATTAAGGGCAGCTTAGCATTTCCCTGGATAAGCGATTTGTCAGTGACTTTACTGGTCTGAAAGAAAGGTTTAGTAGCATGTGGATTAGTCATGGGGCGTGCACACTTGCTCTTCTTTAAGATTACTTTGAAGCCGTGCAGTCTCAGGCTATCTATGGGAGCCTAGCTCATTCTTTTGCAAAAGAATAATAATTCTCTTGCCAAAACTGAGCAGCCTAATTCTCTATGGCTTAATCTCTGTGGTTTTCTTGTTGACTTTTAGGTACCAAAGGAAGAAACAAAGGAGAATTTACAAATCTTCAAGGGGTAGCAGCTTCTACAAGTGGGAAGATACTGATCGCAGACAGCAACAACCAGTGTGTTCAGGTACTGCCCCAACTCTGTCCGGTACCCTGTGCATTGACAAGACAGCCCTGGCTGCAGCTATTATTATTATTAATGTTGTTGTTGTTGTTATTATTATTACTATTGCAAGAGCATGCCAGCTCCTCCTGCTGGAGGCTCAAGTGGCCCAGAAAAGAAAGGGAAGCTTGTTAGCGTGTCTAGGTTTTTCTTCAGGTGGAGCTTGCATGCTCTGGCTTGCATGCACAAGGCCAGCGCTCTCGGCTAAGTTCTGTGCTGCTTCACATTCCAGCCCATGTCCTTTGTCTTCCAGATATTTTCCAACGACGGACAGTTCAAAAGTCGCTTTGGCATCCGTGGGCGCTCTCCCGGGCAGCTGCAGCGGCCCACAGGGGTGGCTGTGCATCCCAGTGGGGACATAATCATTGCAGACTATGACAACAAGTGGGTTAGCATTTTCTCCTCTGACGGGAAGTTTAAGGTAAGCATAATGCCATCAGCCACTTGGTAGGTGAGGGAGAATGAACGAAATGCAAGAGAAGATGGTTTTTTTGTTTGTTTTCTCTTTTGTG
This sequence comes from Erinaceus europaeus, assembly GCF_950295315.1. Classification (NCBI taxonomy): domain Eukaryota; kingdom Metazoa; phylum Chordata; class Mammalia; order Eulipotyphla; family Erinaceidae; genus Erinaceus; species Erinaceus europaeus. Next base: position 50,047,203 of record NC_080180.1, on the reverse strand, counting down.
AACCAATAAAATATCCAACCCTACTGCATACATAAAAATTTATCTTAGAGCCAGGCAGTGGCACACCTAATAATTAAGTGCATACATTACAGTGCACAAGGACCCAGGTTCAAGCCCCTGGTCCCCACCTGCAGGAGGAAAGCTTCACGAGTGGTGAAGTAGAGCTGCAGGTCTCTCTCTGTTTCTCTCCCTGTCTATCCCCCCTCTCATCTCAATTTCTCTCTGTCTCTATCCAATAATGAATAAATAAAAATTTTTTTTAAAAAAGAAGGGAAATTAAATGTCTGTTTGTCAAAATTTCTAGAATGCACCTAAAGAAAATTTATAGCACTAGATGTTTATATATGAAAAAAATATATCGGGGCTGGGGGTGGCACACCTGGTTGAGCACACGTTATAATGCGCAAGGAGTCAGGTTTGTGTCCCCGGCCTCTACCTGCAGGGGTAAAGCTTCTCGAGTGGTGAAGCAGTGCTACAGGTGTCGCTCTGTCTCTCTCCCTCTCTATCACCCCCTTCCTCTCCATTTCTGGCTGTATCTATCCAATAAATAAATAAAGTTTTTAAAAAACTTTTAATTTATCTTAATATTATTGTGCCCTAGGGGTGACACTGCTCCTTCATGCTCACGTGTACCCCAGATGCAGCCATTCTGGTGCTTCAGGCACTTTTTTTAAAAAAAATATTGCCAGATTTAGATTAAGATTTACCTTAATTCAGTATAAAAAAGGGAGGGCAGGCGGTAGCACAGCAGGTTAAGCCCACATGGTGCAAAGTGCAAAGACCCACACAATGACAGCCCACGGCTCCCCACCTGCGGGGGTGGGGGGTTGTTTCACAAGCGGTGAAGCAGGTCTACAGGTATCTATCTTTCTCTCCCTCTCTCTGTCTTCCCCTCCTCTCTCCATTTCTCTCTGTCCTATCCAACAACAATGACAACAGCAATAATGACACTAAGGGCAACAAAATGGGGAAAATGGCCTACAAGAGCAGTGGATTCGTAGTGCTGGTACTGAGTCCCAGCAACAACCCTGGAATGGCGCAACGAGTTAAGCACACATAGTAGGATGCACAAGGGTCCACACAAGGCTATCGCTGGGCTTGGTGCCTGCAATATGAATGTATTGCTCTTGGCGGCCACCTTTTTTTTCTTCATTGGGTAAAACAGAGAAATTGAGAGAGGAGGGGGAAATAGGGAGAGAGCAAGATAGACACCTGCAGACTTGCTTTACCGCTTGTGAAGTGACTCCCCTGCAGGTGGGGAACTGGGAGCTCGAACCTGGGTCCTTGCACATGGTAACGTGCACTCAACGGGGTGTGCCACCACCCAGCCCCTAAACCTCTTGTTTTGTAAATGGTACTTAGTTATTAACCTCAGATAGGACCCTCTGCTTTCTGTAAGGCAGTATCTTTTCAATCTAAGAGAATAAAAAATCTCTCTCTAAATTTGCACTACTGCTCTTTACTTCTATTTTCCTTGATTCCTTTGTTGTTGTTGTTGTTCCACTAGCAGCCTGATGACTCTGTATGATGCTCCTGTACACAGCTTGCAAGTTCAGCACCTACTCACTGTGCCACCTCCCAAATCCTCCATTCTTCCTCCTCTCCCTCCTCCTTCTTCCTCCTCTTCTTCTTCTTTGACAGAGAGAAATAGGGAAAGGGAAGGAGGAATAAAAAAAGAAAGACACTTAAAACACTACTCCACTATTCCTAAAACTCCTTCCCCTGCAGAGAGCAATAGAGAGAGGGAAGGAGAGAAAGAGACACCTGCGGCACAGCACCACTACTCTTAAAACTTCCTCACCTATAGGTGGGACTGGAGGCTTGAACCCTGATGCTCAAGAATGGTAATGTGTACACTCTGCTGGGTGCGCCTCTACCCAGCCCCTAGTTAGTATGTTCTTGCTTTCTATTCTTTTTAAGGAAGGAGATACATTGTCAGGTCAAATGTAGTTCTTATTTCATGTGGTAAAATTCATTGCAGCTAAACTTACAGAAAGGAAATGAAAGGACCAGAGATTTTGGTAAATACTGAAGCTTTTTCCATCTAGACTTACATGGAAAGTAAGACTTAATTATTTCTCTCACTGCGTGGTTTCTTTTTCTGTTTTATTCTACATAATTATCACTGTTGTTATACGACTGAGTCACTCAGTAACTAGTGTTCTTCGTACTAGACAGTCATAATGTCCTTGTTTTAATAAGCAGAGCTTACTTTCTCCCTTTTGATCTTTGCTGAAGGATCTCCCATTCAGACATGAAAGTGCACCATTTCTTTACAAGCCACTATGCTATAGGCTCTTTGATGTTTGAGCTACACTTCAGAACTACAACCAGAGTTACACAACAGAGTCCCCAACAAGAATTCCACTGTTTCTTTCCAAAGTAAATGTGTCTCTTTGTTCCAGAGATCAGACCTGGAGTTCAGTCAGTTATACACTACAAGGATGAATGGTCATTTTTTAAATGTTTGAAACCCCACTATGGGAGTATCCTCATCTCTCTTCAGTCTCTCTCTTTTTATTTTTATTTTATTGCCACTAGGGTTATCACTGGGGCTTTGTACTGACACAGCGAATCCACTGCTCTCAGTGGCCATTGCCTGCCCCCCCACTTTTATGTGACAGAACAGAGAGAAAGCAATAGAGAAGAGAGAGGGAGATAGAGAGGGAAAAGGAGAGTCCCCTGCAGCCCTGCTTCACCACTCATAAAGCTTCCATCTCCTGCAGGTGAGAGTCTGAGTGCTTAAACCTGGGTCCTTCTGCACGGTTCCCCACTTAACTCTCCATACTGTCCTCCTGCTCCTGCATGCATTTCCTGTCTCTATTGGGAAAGAAGATAATCCTGCAGGGCAGGTCTAGAAGTTGAGTAGGGCGGAAAGGGAATATATGCGTGTACTCTGCTTGGCACTTGTTCTATCCCTAGGATCTGCATGACCCCGGAAGTAAATGTCATACTCTTTTAATATATAAGGGAAATGAAGCCTAAGGAAAGAATACATCTGTGCTGTACTACTGGTTGTGTCCAAAGCAAGCGACAAACACTGAACAGCCTGGCCCACACTGCCTCTTTAGAAGGGAACTGTGGCCCCACTTAAAAGAATTCTAGAACATTTCTTGAAGGTTCCATGTCAATGTTAGCATCAGATAAAAGATGTAACAAAGGCAGTTGTCGAAGGCCAACAATGATGGTGTCCCCTGAGAAGCTGTGCACCTCTTTGAACACTCAGCGAGCTGCTCTTTCCAGAAATATGTCTCTCTTGGTGTTTTGTAGCATTTTTTTAGTGATTTAATACTGATTTACAAAATTACAAGGTTCTGAGTATAATTCTACACCATTCCCACCACCAGTGTTCTGAGTCCCCATTCCCTCCACTGGAAACTCCAGTAGTTCTCTCAAGGTCATAGATATGGGTTAGCTGGCTGATATATATATTATATATTATATATTATATATTATATATTATATATTATATATTATATATTATATATTATATATTATATATTATATATTATATATTATATATTATATATTATATATTATATATTATATATTATATATTATATATTATATATTATATATTATATATTATATATTATATATTATATATATTTGCCCTTTTATCAGTATATGAAAAGATACTTTATTATTTTTTACTATATAACATTTCATGGATACACCCGATTACATATTCCCAAATGGCAAGTGAGATACAGAGTAAGATTTCTTTTTGATTCCTGAGAATCTCAGCATCATCTGTCTTTTGGAGGGTTCAACTTCTTTCGGTGTCTGTGACACTCTCAACTGCAGACCGTTCTCTACTTGGGGAACGTTGGTTGTCCTCTTCAGCCTAGCACACAGCTTGAGGGACGCACCTGGAGCAGTGAGGGAGGGACAGTCGCCTAGCCAGCCAGATCAGCTGAGTCAGTCTGTTCGTGAGGATACCAGAGATGCTTGGTAGTAAAGAATATTCTGCTAAGTTGCTCTCTCATGGCTCCCTGCTCCAAGGTTTCACTGTTTTCTTCTAACCTAGCTTTTAGTGTCTGACCATGTGTCTCCCCGTTATTATTGTCCGGGATCTGGTCGAGGGAGAGGCTTTATATGTTCGTATGGAACGTCCACAGAAGGGTTTTTTTTGTTTTTTGTTTTTTGTCTTGCCATCAGATGTCAAAGCAAGATCTACTTTGCAATTATAGTCATCTGGAAGGGAGGGACATGTAGACTTATAACGAACACGATTTAAAGTTCCATTTTGAGGGAGTAGCGTTAACGGGTTAAGCACACGTGGCACAAAGCGCAAGGACTGGCGTAAGGATCCCGGTTTGAGCCCCTGGCTCCCCACCTGCAGGGGAGTCGCTTCACAGGTGGTGAAGCAGGTCTGCAGGTATCTATCTTTCTCTCCCCCTCTCTGTCTTCCCCTCCTCTCTCCATTTCTCTCTGTCCTATCCAACAACGACGACATCAACAATAATAACTACAACCACATAAAAAACAACAAGGGCAACAAAAAGGAAATAAATAAATATAAAGTTCCATTTTGAAGTGGAAATAAATGTTTCAAGATAGTTCTGTTTGATATCGCCCACTTTCCTGCTGCTAGTGCCATGATGAGGCAAGAATTTATCTTCATCCCTTTCACAGGTGGTCACGGCGGGGCAGCCATCTTGCTTCCCATATTTGCCTTTTTTCTTCCCACTACAGTTCTACCTTCTCTTTCTTTCTAAGCCACAGCTACACCCATTATTACTTCTGAATGTTGTTCCTTTTATCCTCTTCTCACCCTGGGTCCCGATAGGATAGGGGTCATCTCCCCTTAACATTTCTCCTCCTCTTTGGAAGTATGGACCAAAATTCTTTTTAGGGTGTGGAAGGTGAGATTTCTGGCTTCTATAATTGCTTCTCCACTGGACTTTGGTGTTGGTGGGTCGACCCATCCCCCCAGCCTGTTTCTCTTCCCTTAATGGGATAGAGCTCTGGAGAGTTGAGGTTCCAGGACATGTTGGTGAGCTCATCTGTCCAGGCAGTTCAGGATGGAATCATAGCAGCATCTACAACTTGGTGGCTGTGAGGCAATTAGATATAAAGCACGATAAAATGTTCAGTAAACAGGAGCCAGAAGGTAGGACTAGAGCAAGTGAGAATAGGGTTTCTAGGGTGGAAAGAAGCTAGCAAGTATTTTAGGTATGTTCCTAGGGGCCCATTCTATAATTTTTTTTAATGTGTCTCTCTGCACCTGTTTCTCACAGACAAAAATTGGATCAGGCAAGTTGATGGGGCCGAAAGGCGTCTCTGTGGATCGCAACGGGCACATCATCGTGGTGGACAACAAGGCCTGCTGCGTCTTCATCTTCCAGCCCAATGGCAAGATAGTCACCAGGTTTGGTAGCCGAGGAAATGGGGACAGGCAGTTTGCAGGTACACTTGATGGTAATATGTACACCCCCTTCTTTATGCTTCTTCTGCTCACACATGCATGACCTTGGAGCATGTTGAAGCCGCCTCGTCCCCAATGTGTTTGCTGGTTTTGGGAACAATGCTGGGGATGGGATCCACGCTAAGAGCATGGTTAGTGCTTCTCGGTCACTCCAGGGCTGTGAGGGCATCTTCTGTCCACACGTGGTTTTTCTTGGGGACAGTTGATAAGTAAGACGTTTGGCTTTTGGACAGAAATGCTAAATAAAACATCAATTTAAAGATACCCTGAGAAACACAGAGTAACTCCCATCTCCACCTCGCTGTAACCTTACTCAAAGATCCTCTGAATGAGAATCATTTTCCTCTTTTGAGGGGATGTAGATGATAAGAGGACAGGCATTCAGTGTCTTTGGTGAGTCTAGGAGGGATAGATAGCCTCTGTTATATCTCTCTACAGTGTACCACTTTGTGATCAGTAGCTTACTTAGTTTTCACATCTGCATAAAGAGACCGAAAGCCATCTATTTTCTTTTTGAAAAGATGCTTTGGGTATTTGGCATTGATGTGCATCATCTTTCTTTGTGCTTTGATTCCAATTCTGCCAGGTTCTGAAGGTCACCCAAAATGAGCACGTGTGAGTTTTCTGCTCCACTTTTTATTGTTATCGTTATTATTATCTTTTTTTATGTTGGAGTCCTTTTTCCCCCGTGCCAAGAGTGACCACGTCTTTTCTCAGTAGAAACTGAGGGTCCTGAATGGACTCACACGTGCTCAGGACAACTGGCAGGTGGGGCTTTTAGACATTGGCACTGAGACTGAAATCTGATACTTAGTGCTCATCCCATTCCATCAACTGGCAGCTTAATCTGCAGAGAGGCGAGTTCAAGGACAGAGGCCCTCAGGAGTGTCCGATGATAGAGGATCTAGGCCACGTGGAGACGCAGGTCTCACTCACTGATCTTTCAAGGACTGACTCAACCACCCTTTGTTCTTATTTAAGTAACTACATTAATTTAGTGTGTTTTGTAACTGCTCTGTTGTAGTAATCACTCTGACATGATGGTTTTTACCTGTTTTGTTTTTTTTTTTCCCTCTCTCTATTGCAGGTCCCCATTTTGCAGCTGTAAATAGCAATAATGAGATTATTGTTACAGATTTCCATAATCATTCTGTCAAGGTACTAACAACAAGCACATCCGTTGTTGCTAATTTTAAACCACATTTATTGAAAAATCAGTCTGGGAGAAAATCATGTCATAATCACATGCACACTCAATAGTTGCTGAAGTTGGCTGAAAAGATTGGGAGTGGAGGGGGGCCGCCGGTATAGTGGTTACGCAAAAAGATTTTCATTCCTGGGGCTTCAAAGTCCCGGGTTCCGTCTCCAGCATCACCATAAACAGAGCTGAGCAGTGCTCTTGTCTCTATCTACTTTTCTCTCTGAAGTACTTTTTCACTTATTAAAATAAAATAAATAAGTAAATCTTTAAAAAGATACAAGCTACAGTTTGGAATATACAGGTTTCCAAAGAGACAGAGAATCCAACACAGCAGGACAACAATAAGTTTTTAAATTTTAAACTGGTATAAATGGAGATGACTTAAAAATTAAAGTGAACAGAGGCAGAACTTCCTGAAGCTTACTTTATCTACTCCAAGACAAGGTCACTTTTTAAAAGTTTTTGTATCATTAAGTCTTTAAAGCAAACCATCCAGGAAGTGGTACAGTGAATGGGGTGTTGGCCTCTCATGCATGAGGTCCTGAGTTCAGTACCCAGTGTCACATCTGTCAGAGAAGCCCTGGTTCTCTCCTCCTACCCCCATTAATAAATAAATAAAACTTAATCTTATAATCTTTAAAAATAAAAGGAGAGGCCGGGCAGTAGTGCAGCGGGTCAAGTGCACATGGCATGAAGCACAAGGACAGGCATAAGGATCCCGGTTTCAGCCCCCCTGGATCCTCACCTGCAGGGGAGTCACTTCATGAGAGAAAAGAGTCTATCTTTCTATCCCTCTCTCTGTCTTCCCCTCCTCTCTCAGTTTCTCACTGTCCTATCCAACAGCAACAACAGTAATGGCAATAATAAGAATGAGTACAGCAAAATGGGAAAAATGGCCTCCAGGAGCAGTGGATTTGTAGTGCAGGCACCAAGCCCCAGCAATAACACTGGAGACAAATAATAATAATAATAGATAAAATAAGATGTTAAAATTCTGCTGCAATAACAGATGAAAAAGGAGCCCCAGATGCATCCCATACTCCTCAGGAAGCTCTCAGCACTCCTTCTTACTCCGAAAATATAGCCCTTACCCCCCAAGTAGTATAGTACATCTTCCTTACCAATGGAGAACAGGAAGGTAGAACCTTTTAGGCTGGGGAGATAGTGTAATGGAGGAATTTTATTTATTTATTTATTTATTTAAATTTTTTTATTTATTTTCCTTTTTTGTTGCCCTTGTTTTATCATTGTTGTGGTTATTATTGTTGTTGTTATTGATGTTGCCGGATAGGACAGAGAGAAATGGAGAGGGGAGGGGAAGACAGAGGGGGAGCGAAAGACAGACACCAGCAGACCTGCTTCACCGCCTGTGAAGCGACTCCCCTGCAGATGGGTAGCCGGGGGCTCGAACCCGGATGCTCATGCCAGTCCTTGCGCCTTTGCGCCATGTGCACTTAACCCGCTGCGCTATAGCCCAACCCCCTAATGGAAGACTTTTATAACTGAAACTATTGGGATAGCTTCCAAGTGGATGTGGTTATTGAAGTGAACCAGATTTTGAAGTCAGAAAAAGAGATTGTCATCAAATATATAGCAGATATCAAATTGATACGACAATGTTACAAAAAACAATACTCTCAAACCAACTCAGCTTATACTTCTGCCTCCTGATGTAGTGTTTCTACTTATGTGACTGACACAATAATAACTTTAAATGGTATCTGAAGACGTTTTAAAAACTTTTATGTATCATTATCATCTGAATCATAAAAATAAAATTGTACTTATAAAGGCTTCTCATTAAGCACATATTAACATTTTAATTGTTTCAAAGCCAGTAGTCAGTATTTAATATGCATATGGCAATAATGTTACTGAGAGTTTTTGATTAATGACAGTAATCTACAACTTTCCCTCAGGAATGTTGGAAAATTAGCTGTTTACCCCCCTTCCAGCTCAAACTTCTATAAACTCTGTATTCTCAGTAAATAAGTTATTTCCAGGGGCTGCCTGTGATGCCACTCCTGGTAGAGCAGTGCTCAAGCCCTCAGCCCCCACCTGCAGGGGGAAACTTCACGAGCACTGAAATAGTACAGCAGATGTCTATCTGTCTCTCTTTTCCCCTCTCTGTCTCTCAGTTTCTCATCTCTATCGTAAACAAACAAATAAATAAATAAACATGGCTGGGTAGACAACATAATGGTTATGCAAAGAGACTCATGCCTGAGGTTTCCTTGTCCCAGGCTTTATCCCCTATACCAGTGTATACCAGAGCTGAGCAGTACTCTGGTTAAAAAAAAAAAAGTAAATGAATAAAATATTAAAAGATAAATAGAATTTCACAGTAAAGATATATAAACCATTTTCTTACTTATTTTTTTTTTCCAGAGCACTGCTCAGCTCTGGCTTATGGTGGTGCAGGGGATTGAACCTGGGACTTAGGAGCCTCAGACATGAGAGTCTCTTTGCATAACCATTATGCTATCTCCCCCTGCTTCCATTTTCTTACTTTTCACCCCTACCCCTTTGGCCTAACAAAAAGTTCTCTAATCCAACTTTGAATGATGATTCATTCTAGTAGAAATATAATGTCCATTCTTGAAATTTATCTATTTATTTAAAGAGACAGCAAATGATATTGTTGAAAATCATGGCTCTGCTTACTTGTATTATTTTATATTTGTAGATACTTTATAACAAAAAGTCATATTCTTGTTATAAATAACTTAGCCTGTGGGCTTAACCAGGTGTGCCACCACCTGGCCCCGTCTTGTTACAAATGATCTGCTCAGAGAGATACGTTTAAAGTTCATGATAATGCTGGTTTGACTGCTTCAGCGCAAACTAAAAGAATTTCAAAATATCTGACGCAGGTGTTTAATCAGGAAGGAGAATTCATGCTGAAGTTCGGCTCTAACGGAGAAGGAAATGGGCAGTTCAACGCTCCCACGGGCGTGGCGGTGGACTCCAATGGGAACATCATTGTAGCAGACTGGGGAAACAGCAGGATCCAGGTAGAACAGAGGCTCAGCTATCTTTCAATTTTTTATTTATGTATTTATTTATTATTTATCATTGGGGAGAGACAGAAATTGAGGGGGATAGAGAGGGAGAGAGAGACAGACATCTGCAGCCCTGCTTCACCACTCGTGAAGCTTTCCTCCTGTAGGTGGGGACCAGGGCTTTGAACCTGGGCCCTTGAGCACTGTAAGGTGCGCTCAGCCAGGTGTGCCACCACCTGGCCCCTCAGCTGTCTTTCATAGTGACTATTTTTTTAAAAAGTGAACTTTTTCTTCCCAACACTGGCAGGGTGCGTGTCTCACTGTGATTCGTGCCCCAACACCACATGACAATGCACAGCACCTGGGCAGACTTTCAGTGCTCTGGTGTCTCTCCCTCCCGGCCTCTTCGTAGGAATGAAAAGAAGTTAAACCGAGAGTGGCAAAATGTGGCTCCACAAATAATAATAATTTTTAACTGTGGACTGGATGACAATGCAAATAACAGATCACGATTTGCAGAATGCAGTTAAAAGAGCGGTAAGGGGGGCATTTTTCTCCAGCTCCACTGAGACATAATTGACATGTATCAATGTGTCTGCTTCCATTGCACCACAGGGTTCACCTGACTCACACACTGGGGAGTGATTCCCATCTGAGCAGTGAGCAAGCCCCTCACAGTGGGGACATTTCAGACCTTTCTCTTGATGACTTTCAAATGCACCCCATGGTTTAGTTAACTCTCCTCACCATGTGATGCTGTAGACCCCAGGATGTAAAGGGGGACCCCAAAGACGACACAGTAGTAGAATTCTAATGGCAATAAATAAAATCATACGATCATATTGTAGAGGAAATATGTTCCTTTACACATTGAGTTTCATTGTGCCTGGTTAACAATTAAATCAACGTAAGACAAAGTAATAGGAGAGAGCTCAAGGATGGGCAGAAGGATCCTGGTTCGAGACCCCGGCTCCCCACCTGCAGGGGAGTCGCTTCACAAGTGGTGAAGCAGGTCTACAGGTGTCTGTCTTTCTCTCCCCCTCTCTGTCTTCCTCTCCTCTCTCCATTTCTTTCTGTCCTATCCAACAGTGATGACATCAATAACAATAATAACTACAACAATAAAAAAAGGGCAACAAAAGGGAATAAATAAAATTAAAAAAAAAAAAAGATAATAGGAGAGTGGTCCGGGAGGTGGCACAGTGATAAAGCATCGGACTCTCAAGCATGAGTTCCTGAGTTCAATCCCCGGCAGCACATGTACCAGAGTGATGCCTGGCTCTTTCTCTCTCCTTCTATGTTTCTCATTAATAAATAAATAAAACCTTTAAAAAATAATAAGAGAGAAACTGAGTTTTATGTATGAGAACACCCCCACCCCGCAGTAAAGGAGAGATGTGAATATAGCTATGTAAGTGCCATATACATTCTATAAGACAAACTGTGTATGTGCTATTCTGAGCCAAGGAACGGGATGGGGGCTGGGGCTCCTATGAGGAGGTAGCTCATTTGTATTTCTGTAATTTCTGGGTTTTACAGGTTTTTGATGGAAGCGGATCATTTTTGTCCTACATTAACACCTCTGCTGACCCGCTCTATGGCCCCCAAGGCCTAGCACTGACCTTGGATGGCCATGTTGTGGTGGCAGACTCTGGCAACCACTGTTTCAAGGTTTACCGGTATTTGCAGTGACTACGGGCAGTCAGATGCCCCTTTACAAAGGTCTTGCACCATAGACTGGAATGGACTTCTCCTTGTGGGACTAGACTATACTTGACTTTCTACACTAGAAGGAGTCATCATTGGTTGTTTCTGAATGTAAGAGTTTTCTTAAAAACTGCATATCTGATTTGCCTAAAGGAAGCTCACCTTTAGGGTTCAGAAAAAAGGAAAAGGAAAAAAAAAAGGAATCCCTTCTACTGAATCTATTTAAAAAATGCAAAATTTTACACCTGTGAACTAGGGCTTATAGGACAGGGATTTACGTGGTTAAACCAATTTTGCAAATCAAGCAGGCATTGAAGAAAAAAAAAACCACTCTAGAATATCTAATGATATTTGTTAATCCTGTGAATGGTAGTTTTTGCTCACAGCTTCCCCAAACCACCCTCATATACTTTCTCTCTCTCTCTCTCTGGTAATTAATTATTTTAACCTCAATTTATCCTGAGGACCTTTGAACCTCAATTTTACAGTAACTTTTACTCTTGTGACTCTTTTGGTTATCAAGAACTACATGTAAATCACTTTAGGAGAAGGTAAGACTATCCTCCCAGCTGTGATTAGCAGGTATGTTGAGTTCAGCAATGGAGAATCAATGCAAGTTTCCCATCCTTCTGGGTTAGATCTCAGGCACCTTTTTTTTTTTTCCCTTCATCTTCTTTTCTCCTCTCTTCTTGCTCATTTTTATATCAAACAACAAATTCCACTTCCAGGGAGACATGAAATACCTAATGCTTGGGAGAGCATATTACAATAAAATACTAACTTTCTTTTTTTTTTTTGTCAAGTGACAGCCCATGAACTCCAGATTAAACACACTGGAATGTAACCAAGAAGGCGTTAGTCATGTTTTTTATGTGCCATGCTCTCACATGTGTCTCTCTTCTTCCACTTCATGAAAGCGAAAGCTTTACCTCCTGCAAAATGTCAGCACATGTAGAAGGACACCAGTATCCTAGGACAGAGAGCCATGAGTAGCCCTTTGGAGCAAGTTGGTGTCAACCAAAGGCATGTGGTTGGTGAATGGTTTCCTCTTAGAAAGCAAGTGTTACCAAAGCTGTGTTATCTCAAAAGCATTACAGATAAGGGCATGTAACGGTTATTTGTCATTGTCTAATGAATGGTAGAGGATTAAAGTACTATGTATACTTGACTAGGGTAAGGTAGGATGTATCATATATACATATATATACATATATATATATATTTAGCTGAATATAGATGTATTGAAATAGGCAGCACTTGGAAAGACAGAAGCTTCGTCCAATTTTTCTTCAGCACATTCCTTTACTGCGCAATAAAGCTATCCAGCTAGGGCAAGCCCGAAAGCAAGTTTTAGTTGCCGCCATTTTGCAGGCAGGATGGTCGTGGCTGACAGTTAGTCAGAAAATGGCCTCTTTAGCTTTCAAAGACAGGTTAGAAGTTGAATGTACATCACATTTCATTTAAACTAAGCCTAAGGAGAATCTAAGCTTTTGAAGAAAGAAAATATTGAAGAGTAACTTCCTCAAGCGGTCTGGATACTGTACCATAAGAAGTGGTCTGTTTCTACTCTGATTTCCTACTCAGTTTCTCAGTTCTACCAAATAGGAGGTTATGTTTGGGGGTTTCAGCGGTATCTTGGGGGTTGTTTTCCCCACAGAAAGTACCTTAGGGTTCTACTGTGAGTAAACACTTCCCATGTGTATGATTACTTGACTGTGATGGGTATGACCTATTAATTTATGATTTAGTCATTCTCTTAGATGGGACTTTTTAAAATTGAGAAGGGAAGTCTAGCTGTTTCCAATTTCCTGTCAAGTTTATAATTATAGTCTATATCAACCTCTGGAAAAAAATATTCAGGAAGATTGATATTTAGGCTTAGTCTTTTTTTTTTAATATATATATTTCTTAATATTTTCAAAACGTCTGGACCTGTCTAAACTTGTAAAATTTAATAACAGCTTTTTAGAATGTTAAACTAAGACAGTTTGCTAACATTAGCAAACAGTCTCAGAATTTACCCATCCATGTTTAATGAGTGCCTACCAGATGCCAGGCACAGTATAGAGCTGAGAATAAAAATTTAACCTTCTTGGAGTTAATGTTTTGGGGAGCAGGGAAGTGACTTTGCTGTTTACTGCATAAAAGATAAGCAAGACTCTGGATTGTTCCTAGATTATCGCAGAGAAAACTTTTAAAGATAGGTGAATTTTTATTTCTATTCATCAATAAAATGGCCTCCTATTTGGATCCCTTTACAAGCTACTGATCTTAAGACTAGTTCACCTAGTCTTTCTTTTTGCACATTTAAATTATATTTGTGAATTTACAATTTTAACCAGTCACCATTTCCTGTTGGGCTGGATATCTCATTAGAAAATTGAATACAAACAAAGCTAGTTTCTTTCAAGTGTCAATCAATGTTGGTACAAACTGGAATGAGAGAATAGATCCACCTTTGTTACTAAGACACATGCTGTGGGCAAACCTTTTACTTTCCCCACACAGAAAAATTATAAGATGATGAATGTTAGTTAACGTATAGATAACACTTCCCATTGGGATACATATGTGCATTGACTGTGTATTTCTTGGTGAGCATATTTTTGGGGGAGGGGAAGAAATGCTGGTGATGAGATATGACTAGGCAAGATTCACACGAACCTTTTGTCACGTTTGGTGGAAGATGGTTTCTGATCAACGGAGAAGGGTATTAAAAAATAAGTGACTTTTTTTTTTCTGAGCTACCATTATTGTTGGAGTCCCCTTTGTCAAGTGTACAGAACCTGTCAGACATTCATGATAAGTAGCACTGGAAACTCACCCATTCAAATTTCCTCTGGGCACTTAAGGCAGAAATCATGCCAGTTAGAATGTAAAGGTCAGTGACGAGACATTCTCTCCGAATACACATCTCCCCTGCTGGACACGGGGAGGGAGAGCGTCACTCAGCCATTCGGAAACACATGGATGAAAACCCTTTATGACTGTTCATTATTTAGCCTTTTGATCAAATGTTAGCTTCCCCGGTTTCCTTCTCTTAGTTTGCTCTCTGACTAGCTTTTGAGACAGAGAAATACTGCACAGCCATGCAACTGGAGCACTTGCTTCTGTTAAATGTACAGGGTATAAATGTCCTAACTCGGAGTGAACTGGAATAGCAGTGCACTGGCAATTATCTCTGGATCCTTAAGATATGAAGGGTTCGAGTAAATATTTGATTCATGCCTACTGGATTAATTGGAGAAAATAGCAAATAAACATCAGCTAAATCAGATTGCTTCAAATGGAAAGATTTTCTTGTACATGTGGACTATATGGTACCCTCTCCGTTCACCAGCTTCTAGAAAAGGGAGGATTATTTTTCTTTTAGTGACTTTAAAACAAGACATTTCCAGGTAGGATAAAAAAAAAAAAGGAAAAGCTATTTGCTACAAACTTCATCCAATTTTGCTTAAACCTGAAAGTCGTAATATTGTTGCATTCTATAAATGTTGCAGGGTTTTAAACTTAGGATTATTTTAATATTTTTGATAACTAGGAATCTAGTATTGCCATAAAGGAAACTAAGTGCCCATTAAAGATTTTTTTGGTATAAATAAATAACTTTTTTTGTTTATTTTAAATGACAGTAAGCTACAAATCATGATGTTAATCTTTAAAATCTTTCTGGAGATGAACTGTGTGGCAGTGATTGTGTGGTCTGTTTGTGGAGAATGTATGAAAGCTATTAATATTCTAAACTAGATTAATAAGTTGGCTATGTTGTTCCAGTGAATGTACAGCACTTCCATGGACTTTTGAAAGCAACACAGCCTTAAACCCAATGCTTTTGCTTTATGACATGAGAATGTTCTGTCATCAACAGAGTGTATTCTTGTACTAGGGTTCTTTCTATCATTCTTGATTCGATAGCCTTTCAAACCTGTGAAAATGAAGGTTTTTGCTTCCCTTTTTCTCCCCTCCTTGGATTTTGGACATTGCATCTTTATAAGTCGGTTTCATACATTTTCGTGTACAGAGCGCTAAGCCTCACGCTCTCTGACATTTATACTGACACGTTCTCATCCCTTTGTTCTTTTATGAATCCCAATGCTGACTGCCTATTTAAGAAATGAATGAATGCTGTGCATCAAAGTGTTTGTACATTCGTAGCTACATACATATCACGGTATTTTGGATGCTTTAGTCTGTAATGAAACTTTAATTCTGTCTTGAAACATAGGAGAAACAAGATTCATGTGTATCTCTTTACCATGCACAAGTCTAAAATCACTATAATAAAGTTTGTTTTCTCCATGTCCTGGGTGAATACTTATTTAGCATATTATTATCTTTTTCTTTTTAAAAAGGAAATGAAATGAATATGTGGTGTATATAGAATGTGTAAGAAGCTATCAGAATCTCAGCCAAACTACCAAGTGTCCACTCTGTTCACCGGACCACTTCACAAGTCCCAAACTACTTTTACTAGTGAGAAGAGCCTAGTTGAGTTTGTGTTGTTTGGGAGTCCGGCGGTAGCACAGCGTGGTGCAAAGCTCAAGGACTGGGTTAGGATCCCAGTTCGAGCCCCAGCTCCCCACCTGCAGGGAAGACGCTTCACAAGCGGTGAAGCAGGTCTGCAGGCATCTCTCTGTCTCTCTTCCTCTCTACCTCCCCCTTCTCTCTCAATTTCACTCTCTCTATCCAATAACATAAATTAAAAAAAATAATAATAAATTTAAAAATTTTGTGTTGTTTATGATACTGATAAAATGTCTAAGATGTATCTTAAAAAAGGAACATGGAAAAATTATGACATATACCATACATACATTTATTAGTAGTAGTTTTTGTTTATTTTACTAAAACACTGTTCAGCTCTGGCTTATAGGGGTGCTGGAGAGTGAACCCAGAAGCTCAGCCTGGGTCATGAAAGTCATTTGCTTAACCATTAACCTCTCTCCCCAGCCCCTACAACACATGCATTTAGATGGTCAAATAAAACAAAGTCACCAAGAGGTCGGGAGGTCGTGCATTCAGTACAAGCACACCTGTTAAAATGTGCAAGGACCGGGTTCAATCCCAGCACCACCATAAACCAGAGCTGAGAAGTGCTAGCAGTGCTATGGTCTAACTGCTTTTGTCTCTATATCTCTCATGAAAAAATAATAAAATATATATATATATATATATATATATATATATATATATATATATATATATATATATAATGTTGGTGCTCGGGGGACTGTAGAAGTGTCTACTTGTGTGAGGTTCTGAATTTTTATTAATATTTATTCCTTTTTGTTGCCCTAATTGTCTTCTTGTTGTAGTTATTATTATTGTCGTCGTTGTTGGATAGGACAGAGAGAAATGGAGAGAGGAGGGGAAGACAGAGGGGGAGAGAAAGACACCTGCAGACCTGCTTCACCGCTTGTGAAGCCACTTTCCTGCCCGTGGGGAGCCAGGGCTCGAACCGGGATCCTTACGCCGGTCCTTGCGCTTTGTGCCACATGCGCTTAAGCCGCAGCGCTACCGCCTGACTCCCGAGGTTTTAAATTTGAGCCCTGACTTAAAACAAGTAGAACTTCAGAAATGATGACGCTGTAGTCTGGTCTCTCAGTTATTAAAAATATAATAACGGGAGTCAGGTGGTAGCGCAGCAGGTTAAGCGCACATGGCGCAAAGCGCAAGGACCGGCACAAGGATCCTGGTTCAAGCCTCCGGCTCCCCACCTGCAAGGGAGTCGCATCACAGGTGGTGAAGCAGGTCTGCAGGTGTCTATCTTTCTTTCCCTCTCTCTGTCTTCCCCTCCTCTCTCCATTTCTCTCTGCCCTATCCAACAATGACATCAATAACAACAACAATAACTACAACAACAATAAAAACAAGGGCAACTAAAAGGAAATAAATATTTAAATTTTTATATATAATAACAGGAGGCCTGGTGGTAGTGCAGTGTGTTAAGCACACATGGCCCAAAGCACAAGGACTGCCATAAGGATCCTGGTTCAAGCCCCTGTCTCTCCACCTGGGGTGGGGGATTCACAAGTGGTGAAGCAGGTCTGCAGATATCTTTCTCTCCCCCTCTCTGTCTTCCCCTCCTCTCTCCATTTCTCTCTGTACTATCCAACAACAATGACAGCAACAATAACAACAAACAACAAGGGCAACAAAAGGGAAAAAATGGCCTCCAGAAGCAGTGGATTCGTAGTGCAGGCACCGAGCCCCAGCAATAACCCTGGAGACACACACACACACACTATGTATATATAATAATTACAACAAGAAATCTGCTTAAAAACATGAAGAGTAGGGCAACAAAAGCAGAAAAAAAAAACATGAAAAGTTTGGACAAAAATTTCAACTACACTGTGCCAGTTTCCAGGTAGCAGCTGTCACCACCAGGAGTCAGAAGGCTTCAGTCAAGTGCAGAAGCAAACAGAAAAAGCTGGTAAGTGGCTAGAGCTTTGAGCCTAGTTGGCTGTGAGCCTTTGCTCAGAATATGTTGATTCCCTAACCTTGTGACCTTCACAATCTCAGGTTTTAGAGCATAAAGCTTGGAAGCCTGTTTGCATAACCATTATGCTGTCTTCCCCGCCCCAATCTCAGGTGTTGATTTGCTGATGGGAAAGTCATCACCTCAGTCTAAGGACCTTGTTTAATTAACTAAGTTTGTCTAGGCGGTGTCAAAAATAACCTCAGAATTCTATTTAAATAGAAAAACTCAAGGCCCAGGAAGTGGCGCAGTAGATACAGCATTGGACTTTCACGCATGAGTTGCTGAGTTTGATCCCTGGCATTACATGTGCCAGAGTGGTGCTCGAGTTCTTTTTTCCTCCTCTCTTATAAACAAATACATCTCTCTCTTTTTTTTTAATAAGAAAGCTCTACTTGATGCAAATAGTTAAGATTTTGGAGAAGTAAGACAGCCTTCAGTTATTTTAACTAAAAGCCATTTTGTCAGCGACATAGCATTCTTGAACAAGTGGTGTGTCTGTTTAATACATTTACCATGTGTTAGGCACTGTGCTAGGCCTTGGTGAGACTAGAAGGGTTGGCTTAGTCTTTGCCACAGATGGAGTCTGATATTACAGGGAAACTGCCCAAGTAAACAATGACAATATGAATATGCAAAAGCAGTACAGAGTCCTACAGTACACTGCAGAAGAGGCTCCCTTCTGCTGGGGGTGGGGGGAGGCAGTGAGAAAAGGATTCTTGAATGCTATACCAGAGCTTCCCACAAATGCCACCACCATGATCTTTGTCAGACCTACAGGCCATCAGCACAGGTCTGCTGAACATTCTTTTTTTTTTTTTAATATTTTATTTTATTTATTCCCTTTTGTTGCCCTTGTTGTTTTATTGTTGTAGTTATTATTGTTGTTGTCGTTGTTGGATAGGACAGAGAGAAACGGAGAGAGGAGGGGAAGACAGAGGGGGAGAGAAAGATAGACACCTGCAGACCTGCTTCACCGCCTGTGAAGCGACTCCCCTGCAGGTGGGGAGCCGGGGTTCGAACCGGCATTCTTATGCCGGTCCTTGTGCTTTGCGCCACCTGCGCTTAACCCGCTGCGCTACAGCCCGACTCCCCCTGCTGCACATTCTTAACTAGCACTTTCCCCCTTTTTTCTTCTTATTGAATTAATAATGACCAACAAGACTATAGGATAAGATGGGGCACAATTTCACAAAATTCCCACTACCAGAGTTCTGCATACCATCCTCTCCATTGCAAGATTTCCTACTCTTTATCCCTCTTGGAATATGGACCCAGGGTCATTATGGGGTGCGAAGGTGGGAGGTATGGCTTCTTTAATTGCTCCTCTGCTGGACATGGGCGTTGACAGGTCGATCCATACTCCCAGCCTATTTCTATCTTTCCTGGGTGGGACCTGCCTCTGGAGAGGTAGGGTTCCAGGACATGTTGGTGATCTGTTCAGGTCATCTGTCCAGGGATGTCAGGCTGGTGTCATGGTAACATCTGCAACTTGGTGGCAGCGTAATGGAGCTGGAAGGTTGACATCCCAGGCTTAGCATCTCTGGATACAGTCCAAAGTGAAATATGTCAAGGTGGCACTGGTTGCACTGATTCGGTTAAGATCAATAGATGTGGTATCAGATGGCCTATGGATCAAGAGAAGCATGAAGGAAAATGAGCCATTTCCCAGAGGTTCCTGGTCTGGGAGAGATACGGGCTTTAAAGAGAATGGGGAAAGTTTCCTGCAGCCTTAGAGTTTAAGAAGACTATAGATAGTTACTGTTATAACCAAGTTATTTGAGAATTTGGTTTACTTCAAAAATACCATGGTTAGGATTTACTGTGCTGTTGTATGCTTTACATTGGGTTGTTCTAGTTCTCCCTCGCCAAGAGAATTGGATCAGTCCAGTTAGTTTCATGGGCCCGCTTGGCCCCGCCCCTAGGAACCCGGCCAGAGTTTCAGAGTTACAGAGTTGGAGAGTTCCGGAGTTGTAGAGAGTGCTTGCGCAGCCGCAAAGAGACAGCAGAGTTCTGTTTGGTGATTAGTTTGTCTTAGTTTATGAATCATTGTTCCTGAATAAAGAAATACAGCTTCCCTGCCCAGCCGCTGTCTCCGCGTCTCTGTTACCCGCCTGTGAAGCTAGCCCGCCCAGCTAGAGCCACCGAATTTTAACAACACTGTGCCATACAAGACCGTGCCAAGATTTGTGTCATTTCATGCTACATACAACTATCTCTCTTTTTTTATTTGCCTCCAGGGTTATTGCTGGGGCTCAGTGCCTGCACCACAAATCCACTGCTCCTGGAGGCTATTCTCCCCCCCCCCTTTTTTTTTGCCATTGTTGTTTATTGTTGCTGTTGTCATTATTGTTGGTAGTATTGTTGTTGGATAGGACAGAGAGAAATGGAGAGGAGGGGAAGACAGAGGGAGAGAGAAAAATAGACACTTGCAGACCTGCTTCACTGCTTGTGAAGTGACCCCCCCCTTCAGGGGGGGGGGCTTGAACCGGGATCCTTATGAAGGTCCTCGAGTTTCCAGCCATATGCACTTAACCCGCTGCACTACACCCCGAGCCCCTCAAACCGGGATTCTTAAACCAGCCCTTGTGCCCCAGACCATGTGCACTTAACCCGCTGCACCACCGCCCGGCCCCCAACTGACTATATCTTACATACTGACAAGACCAGTTGCTTCTGATTATAGGCGATTAAAAAAAAAGGGGTCGGACGGCAGCGCAGCGGGTTAAGCGCACATGGTGCAAAGTGCAAGGACCGGCTTAAGGATCCCGGTTCGAGCCCTCGAGCCCCCAGGCTTTCCACCTACAGGGGAGTCACTTCACAAGTGGTGAAGCAGGTCTGCAGGTGTCTATCTTTCTCTCTCCCTCTCTGTCTTCCCCTCCTCTCTCCATTTCTCTCTGTCCTATCCAACAACGAATGACATCAACAACAATAATAACCACAACAAGGGCAACAAAAGGGGGAAAAATGGCCTCCAGGAGCAGTGGATTCATGGTGCAGGCACTGAGCCCCAGCAATAACCCTGGAGGCAAAAAAAAATTATGAATTATAAAAGATTATAGGTGCTTTAATATTTCAAAATAAGTCAATATTAGAAATGTATTAACAATTTAAGCCCACTGTTAAAATTCAATCAGGTCACCAATTTGAAACTGTAAGTGCTTAGGGTCTATGCATCAAAAAGTTTGAGACATTCAATCAATTTTTCTCCTCTTGTGTTGATTAGATAGTGATTTATAAGGCTGTAAGTTAATAGAAGTATATATTAACACCCTTCCTGCCACCAAAGGTCTGTGTCTTGACCCCGAACCCCCTATATTGGAGCTGAAAATCTACCCTACCCCCTCCAGAGTTTTTTTTTTTTTTTACATTGGTGGAATACTCCAAAATCGGTCAATTTCTGTTTTGCGTTGCCTTTGCCCGTTCTTTCCCAACTTCTGTTTATGAGTGGGATCATCCCATACTCCTTTCTCCTTCTGACTTACCTCACTTTCCCTTTTGACTGATGTGTCTACTCCATCCATATTTGGAGCAGTACAAGACAAACATAGAGTGTGGTGTGTTGTTGATACCATGCTTTACCAGTACATATCAGAGCATGCGTTAACAGCTAGCCATTTTCTATTGAAAAATCATCTCAGGTACTACCAGTCACTGTAGGAGAAACGAAACCAGTCGGACTCTGAGCAATGCATAACCCCACCCCCTTCTTCTTCTAGTGTTTGCCCTTCTTCCGTAGCCAGTCAACAGCGTCAGGTTGAAAGCTGTCAGGAGCTGCTTGTTGCTGGCTTTGAAAGTGACTGGGATCCATGTGGATTCAGTCGGCTAGGAAGGATCGTCAGTTTTCCCAATGAATGGGTACTCACGGGATGCACCACGAGAAGGTCGATCCAATGCATCCCTAATGGGAAGCAACAGGAGATGTCAATTTCTAGTTCCAATGCCACTTTCATGTTTTCAGTATAATTATAATAAGTACTCAGCCAGAAGGTCTCAGAAACTGTAGTTTGAAGCAGAGCAAAAAGAAAGAAAATGAAACCAAATCTTCAAATAACATCACTGTGTCCTAAGTTGGCCAACATTTTTTTTCCCCTCAAGAAATTGCATCGTACAAAATGGAAAATATTGTGTTATCCGAATGCCAAGGTTTGGCACTGATCATGTATAAAGTCAATCAATTCAAGGGTTGGTGCAAGGAAAACAAATTTATGTCGGGGACTAGCAGGCTGAAATGATGACATATTCATGTCTCAAAAGCCGTCTCACACTCAACCCCAGGCTCTGTGATTTATGTATGAAGGAATCCTCACAGCACCATCTACTGGCCAGGTCGGTCTGTTACAAGCAGGGCTTCAAAATAAACAGTCTCAGATCTCTCCTGTAGGACTTGGTGTCTTACTCTTATTTGATGCTCCCCATTTATACCTGGCTGGCTCCCCAGCATACAGCACATACAGACATTCTGCTACATAAATAAATGTCAGCTAATGGAAGGCTGGAGAAGAAAAGTGAGGAGCCCAGGAGGTAGTTCAGCACATAAAGTATCAGACCCACAACCACAGGGTCCTGAGTTTGATTCCTGGCATGAGGATCCAAGTTCATTTCTCAGCAGTGAATGTGCCAGAGCGATGCTCTGGTTCCCTCTTCTCCTCTAACCCCTCGGAAGGAAGGGAAGGAGGGAAAAAAGGAAGGAAGGAAAGGAAAAAGGAATCACAGCACCCAATGAAGTAGGGGCCAGGCACAGAATGGCGCTGTGGTTCTTTCCTTAATAAATAATCTGTGTTTATATTTTAAAGATTTGTTTTATTTATTTATTGAAAGAGAGAGATGCACACAGAACTAAACAACACTCTGGTATACAATGCCAGAATTGAACTCAGGACCTCATGCTTGAAATCCAGGATTCTGGGCTTGGAAAACAGCATAATGGTTCTGCAAGAGATTTTTCATGTCTGAGGTTTGGAGGTTCCAGGTTCAATCCCCAGCACCACCATTAGCTAGAGCAGAACAATGCTCTTGTCTTTATGTATCTCACTAATTAAAATTTTTTTAATTTTTAAATTATCATGTGTCCACCCCTGGTCAAACAAAATCTCTAAATCTGTCAGTAGCCTTATGTTAAAAATAAATAAATAAAAGTTCACCTGTGCCAAATTAGTAAATCTTAAAAAAAAAAAAAAAAAAAAAAAGGCTTTCATGCCTGAGGCTCTGAGGTTCCATCCTCCACACCACCATAAACTGGAGCTGATCTGTGTGCTGATGATGGAATTGAGGATTAGGATGAAGAGGAGGGGGGAGAATGATGAGGAGAAGAAAGGAAAAGAAGAAAGGTCTTGAGTAAAACAAGATGGAGCTGTTCGCGTCTGCTCATTTTCCAACGCCTGCTCACTTAAGCTTGGAGGACTTGCTGTACTTTTAAAATGGCTAAAAATAACAAGCCATAAATTTTAAGACACTGCCATGTTTGAGTTTAAGTTGTAGCACCTCCTGGCCATGGAGCCTCCAACTCTTGCTCAGAATCTCCTTCTCTGTCAGATCAGGAAGTAGCATATCTTCAGCTGTTGATTAATATTCATATTTGGGTAGTGACTCCCCTTACACTCCCCACTCCCTTCTTCTTCTAGCGTTTGCCTTTCTTCCGTAGCCAGTCAACAGCGTCAGGCTGAGCCTGATGTAAAGTTTCGAGACCTCCTTTGAATCTGGAGAGGTGGCAGTCGTTGACTATGTGGGTCATAGTCTGTCTGGAGCCGCAGGGGCAGTTCGGGTCGTCTCTGGCTCCCCAGCGATGGAACATAGCGGCGCACCGGCCATGGCCTGTTCGATAGCGATTGAGGAGGGCCCAATCATAACGTGCTAGGTCAAAGCTGGGTTGACGCTTGCAGGGGTCTGTGATGAGGTGTTTGTTCTTTTTTTTAAAAACTTTTTTTTAATATTTATTTTATTTATTTATTCCCTTTGTTGCCCTTGTTGTTTTATTGTTGTAGTTATTATTGTTGTCATTGTTGGATAGGACAGAGAGAAATGGAGAGAGGAGGGGAAGACAGAGAGGAGGAGAGAGAGACAGACACCTGCAGACCTGCTTCACCGCCTGTGAAGTGACTCCCCTGCAGGTGGGGAGCCAGGGTTCGAACCGGGATCCTTATGCCGGTCCTTGTGCTTTGCGCCACCTGCGCTTAACCCGCTGTGCTACAGCCCGACTCCCGAGGTGTTTGTTCTTTACCTCAGCTGACTGCCAACTCTGTTTCCAAGAGTCTGGAACAGAGAAGTTCAGTGTAGGCGTAGGGGACCAGATTGGGTGACGAGACGTCAAGCGTTGGACAGGGTGGGCGAAGATATCCGAATATATTGGCAGGTCCGGTCGAGCGTAGACGTGGGAAATGAACTTAGATGATGCCGCATCCCGACGAATATCTGGCGATGTTGCTAAGAACTGGCAGCCATGGTTTGGCGTCGTGCGAAGATTATAGCGGTTTTGAAACCAAAGAAAGATCCAACACTGGCCGCCAGCTATAGACCAATTTCTCTCCTCTCCGTGTTACAAACCCTTGAGAGGCTGCTTCTGTCACGTATTTCTCCTCTTACAGAGAAACTCCTATCACCCGCCCAAGCTGGTTTCCGCCCAGGAAGATCTACCTGCGAACAAGCCCTGGCCCTCTCAACTTACATTGAAAATGGATTCCAGAAGAATTTAAAGACGGGTGCTGTCTTTGTTGATCTCACAGCAGCCTATGACACGGGCTGGCACCATGGTCTCCTAGTCAAGATCTCAAGATGCCTGCCTCCATGGGTGGCCAACACTATATCGTTTCTTCTCCAAAACAGAAGATTCCGGGTACATCTGGGTGACAAGTCTAGCAGATGGAGACTTGTCTCAAGTGGTCTCCCCCAGGGCTCTGTTCTGGCTCCTACGCTATTTAATATTTACATCAATGACCTCCCAGAAACGTCTTCAAGGAAGTTCATCTACGCCGATGACATCTGCTGTGCAACTCAGGCATCCAAGTTCGACATCCTTGAGGAAACACTCACGAAAGACATGTCTCTGATATCTGATTACTGTAAAAAATGGCGACTAATCCCTAGCACTGCAAAAACGGTATCATCTGTTTTCCATCTACACCATGCCTTGGCCTCGCGTGAGCTTAATGTGCAGCTTGACTATACAAGAATCCGGCATGAAGCCCAGCCAGTCTATCTTGGCGTTACTCTCGATCGCACCCTGTCATTTCACGACCATCTCATAAAAACTGCAGCAAAGGTGGGCGCGAGGAATCACATCATTGCAAGACTGGCCAGCTCCTCATGGGGCGCGAGCGCTTCCACACTACGATCATCCTCTCTGGCATTATGCTATTCCACTGCAGAATACTGTGCCCCAGGATGGTTCTGTAGCCCCCAGGTCCACTTGGTCGATTCCAAATTATATTCCTCCATGAGGATAATTTCTGGAACCATCCGTTCCACCCCGGTTCCATGGCTGCCAGTTCTTAGCAACATTGCCCCACTCCCTAATTCAGGGCTTCACAGCTCTAACCTTTTTTTTTTTTTTTTTTGTGGGTGGGGGTGGGTGGCGAATCACAACGCTCTGCTGCCGGGCAGGTGGCGCAGTGGATAAAGTGTTAGGGTGGTCAAGGATGGGGTTCAGAGCGATGCCCTGGTTCTCTCTCTTCTCTAACCAGCGGGAGAGAGGAAGGAATAGAGGGAGGAAGAGGATGGAAGGAAGGAAAGGAAGAAGGAACCACACCACCCAATGAAGTAGGGGCCAGGCATATGGCTGATATTCACTTAACCAGTGGACAGCGGGTGGAGAGGTGGGGGTGCCATCAGAAGCATGAAGAAGGGAGTCTGGCAGTAGCGCAGCAAGTTAAGCACATGTGATGCAAACGACCAGCTTAAGGATCCTGGTTCGAGCCCCCGGCTCCCCACCTGCAGGGGAGTCGTTTCACAGGCAGTGAAGCAGGTCTGTAGGTGTCTGTCTTTCTCCCCCCACCCCCAGCCTTCCTCTCCTCTCTCCATTTCTTTCTGTCCTATCTAACAACAACGACAACAATAATAACTACAACGACAATAAAAAAATAAGGACACCGAAAGGGAAAAAATAAATATAAAAAAAATGTTTTTAAAGCTTGAAGAGCGTGCGCCCCAGATGTAGGCGTGTGGGGCTTAATGGGGACAGCCCTCCCGTCCCCAGCAGCCAGCCGCCTCTCCTTCATAAAGTAAACTTAGGCCGGACATTGCTGCAGAGCGAGCGAGGACTGAAGAGTTTCCAATCTATGGAGCCACAATCAGATTGAGAACAGATGTGGAAGTGGCTGGGGACCAGACTGGCCAGAAGCGGAGGGGCGGGCCCGACCCCGACCCAGCAAAGCCCCGCCCACTGACAGGCCGCGCCCGACAGGCCTCGCCCCCGCCGGCCGCCAGGGGGCGCTGTGTGCCGCCGCCCGCACGTCGCCGCTCTCCCCGCTCCTCCCCTTCGCTGCTCCGCCCCCGGCCGCGTTGGCGCCCGAATCAAATCCGCGCCCACGCCGGAAGAGCCGCCGCGCGCCATGGTAAGAGCTGGGTCTCACCCGCGGGGGCGCCGGGCTGTGCAGCCTATTTCCTCGGCCCCCGGCCTCCCCAGAGGGTAGGAGTAGCACGACTCGAGTCCGCCAGCTCGGCCACCTCCGAGCCCGCGGCGTCGCGCCCTCTGAGAGCTCCAGCCCAGGTCCGGGGTCTGGATTCGAACCCAGGGTTGCTGTGGTCTGCACCCTGCTCGAGGGCAGCAGAACAGCGTCTGTGCATTGTTCTCAATCCAGTTGCAACCGATCGACGGGACCGTCAAGGCGAGACTGTGCTCCCAGGGCCAATTCTCAGGCGTCCTCCCTTAAAAAAAAAAAAGACATTAAATTTATTTTCATAAGTGAGAGACCAGGGCACTGCACGTATTGAACCTGGGACCTTGGAGCTTCAGGCATGAAAGTTTTGCAGAACCGTTATGCTGTCTTCCCAGCCCAGGGGTTCTCTTTTAAGTCCAAATTGCAGAAAGGATCTTAGCTATGTGATATTTTTAAAAATAATTTTAAATACATTGGCCAGCTGGGAAACGTCCTTGTCCCAGGGTCAAGTTTCAAGACCCCCTTATTAAATTTGAGTGCACCCGTAACTGCTGTTTCTGAAGATTTATCAATGGGGTGGGGGTAGGTAGTATAATGGTTATGCAAAGAGACTTTCATGCCTGAGGCTCTGAAGTCTCAGGTTCAATTCTCTGCACCACCATAAGCCAGAGCTGATCAATGTTCTGGTAAAAATATATATTCTCACACACACACACACACACACACACAGAACCAGAGCATCACTCTGGCACCTCCACTGTCAGGAGTGGAACTCTGGACCTCCTGCTTGAAATTCTAGTACTTTGTCCATTGCACCATGTCCCTGGCCACTGACACATTTCTCTATTGCAGGCGATGGCAGAAATGGCCTAAGGACCAGCCCTGCCTTGGTCCCTGCTTGATGGAGAGGGAGCACGGCCCAAGTTAGCTCCCTTGATTAGTCTGGGCAGGGACTAAGTCCTGGTGACATTCCAAATTCCCTTTGTCCTGGCGAAATCTATCTGTTTTTCAAAAACTTTCAGTGCTTCACATCCTTTCTTTCCTGCTCTCCTTGGCAGAGAATCAACAATGAGATAAATAGGTCAGAGATTTGAATATCTTAATGTAGTGAAGTGGCCGTTATTTTGCCATCGATAGTGGTAGGGGTGGGATAGGAAAACAAGGAGCTAGGTTGTAAGGTATTTATTTGAAGATGTCTAGATGTAATTATAGCTGATAACGGCCTTTTTGTGGTTAAACTAACAACCTAGCCACCTGGGCGCAAAATAGTCTAAGAAGCCAAACAGGCACTTAAATCTGTTCCCGCTGCTTTGTGCTATCTTATTTCTCCTTTTAGCGCTTCTGGCTGCTCTTGACTCTTGAGAACTCTGCAGCCCACATGCATCCACTTTGTGGCTTCACCTAAGCTCCCCTTACACCTGAGTCACCTTTGGTGCTGAGTGGTTGGTTTTATGTGCTCTTAATGCTTTTCAGACGCTCCTTCTGCTAGTAGGGAAAGATGAAACGTTGGTTTAAAGCTTTTGATGAGATCCATCCCCCCCCCTTTTTTTTTCATCATGTGATCAAAAAGCAAGTTCAATGTTATGTGAACTAAAGATCCTTTTGTTCTGTGATCTGATTGTGAATTATTAGTTGCTTGATTTGATCTGATTGGACCTCTGGGCAGATAGAAGTGTTATTAATTGTACTCCTTCCTGCCATCTCTGAATGCAGCAGATAGATCTTTAAACTTTACCAAGTTTTAGTGAAATTGATCAATAACTGATTTTAGGAACTCTGTATCTCCTTATATTTATTTATTTATTTATTTATTTTGGATAGAGACAGAGAAATTGAGACATGAGGGGGAAGACAGAGAGACACCTGTAACTCTTCACTTATGACGCTTCCTCCCTGCAGATGGGGAGAGGGGCTTGAAACCTGCGTGTGCCACCACCTGGCCCCTGATTCTGTATCTCCTAATTGGAGAAAGTACTTTAGATATATCGTTTTTGTTGGCTTGCTTCTTTGTTGTCCCAGAGGCTTCACTACCACTATGAAGTGACTTTTTCACCTAGGGAGAGACAGTTAAGAATAATAATAGTAATGGCCTTCCACTTCCCCTGTGATAGATCGGCCTCCTCTCCACAGTGTTCCTGGACCTCTCTCACTAAATGTTACTCCAGTCTTGTCCCTCCAACACTTTAGGAATTGCTCAGTACTCCTCACTGTCTTGATGAGAGAGAGTCCTTCTGTAGTCCATAATCTGACACCAGCTCGCCCTCTGGCTGCACCCACAGTACCTGTCCGCACCCTGACAAGCGTAACCCCACTGCAGATCTCCAAGTACTGCCACACAAGACTGGATGGAGTATGTTGTGCCCAGAACTCCCCACCCCCTTTCTCTGACATCCCTAGATAATCTTCCTCAGAGTGAAATCTATTCTGTCCCAGGCAGTTTTTTCTTTGTTTTTGCCCAGTTATTTGTTTCTTAATTATGAGTAATTGTGTATATTTTCTTGCAGAGAATGTCTTGTCAAGATAAAAATCATAATAAGTCATTGGGTCCTTTGATGAATATTGAATCTCTACAAGACAGCAGACTCTGCTACAATCTCAGTCATTACTGGTAGCCCCTAGCACAAGGCTTGGCTTATAGGAGTCAGAATGAATCCTCAGGTCTCGCACTGAGAGCTATCAACTCTCCTGGCATTAGGCAAAACCAGCCAGAAAATGTCTGATAATGTGTAGGCCAACCTGTTGTAACATGCAATGTTTTGTTTTTAAAATGTTGTGTCTGTTTTTGAATTTTTGTGCTTCAGTCGAAGAAAAAAGGACTGAGTGCAGAGGAAAAGAGAAGCCGCATGATGGAAATATTTTTTGAGACGGTAAGTCATTTCACGGAGAGTTTACGTATTTTGCATCATTTCCGGAGCTATCAGTCGCTATCAGCCATTGTCACCTGTACCTTTTCTGAGTGGCAGCCAATACTGACCAGTTTTCAAAAAAAAAAAAAAAATCCAAATGAATTCTGCAAGCATTTGTGACTCTGGAAAGCTCTGGAATATGAGGGAACTGTAGCCTGGTGTGTGCTTAGTTTCTTCCAGCTGATCCTGCTTTGTTTACACTCACTCTAGAATGATCTTTTTGAAGCCTGTGCTTTGATGGTATCTTTCTGCCTGAAAATAATAATGGAGGAGTCTGGCAGTAGTGCACCGGGTTAAGCACACATAGTACAAAGCGTAAGGACCTACACAAGGATCCTGGTTCAAACCCTTGGCTCTCCACCTAAGGAGGAGGGGATCATCACTTCACAAGTGGTGAAGCAGGTTTTCAGGTGTCTTCCTTTCTATCTCTATCTCTATCTTCCCCCTCCCCCCTCTCAACTTCTCTCCTATCCAAAAAATGGCCACAGGAGCAGTGGATTTGTAGTGCAGGCACTGAGTCCCAGCAGTAACCCTGGAGGCAAAAAGAAAAAGAATAGTAATTGAAATAGCTCACGCCTACTGAGGACGTCCTCGGGTTCTAGTGGCTTTTCGAACACTTGGTGCAGGTGATCTGATTCCAGCCCTTTTCACTCTGTGGGACCAGCATCAGGATTGCCGTCCACATTGTTCAGATGAGCTAAGGGACCAGTCCTTGATTTAAAAAAAAAAAAAAAAAAGCTGTGGTGACCCCAGAATTCAGATCCGGGGAGCACATGGGTTTTAGAGGCAGCGCCTAGTGCTGTCTCTTTAAGACATTTATTAATCTGCCTTCAGAATAACACAGGTGTTGTGGGACATAGACCTCCTGAGTTTATTCCAGAGCCTTGTGCCTGCCACCAACAGGAAGTGTGTTTGAAGTGTGACCCCTGAGGGCAGAGCCAGGATGAAGCCCAGTGCTGCCCTCCAGAGCTTGCTTGCTTCTGTGGGTCACTTTGCAGTGGCTTTTCTTTGCTTCCAAGTTAAAACCCAAATTTCTGACCTACCAAAAAATATATATATAGCTTTTTTAAAAAAAGATTTTATTTATTTTTTTTATTAATGAGAAAGATAGGAGGAGAGAGAGAAAGGGCTGGACATCACTCTGGTACATGTCCTGCCAGGGACTGAACTCAGGCCCTCATGCTTGAGAGTCTAGTTCCTTAAGCACTGCGCCACTTCCCGGACCACTATATATAGCTTTTATATGTCAGCCTAATACAGGAACTACGGTAACTTTTTCCATATCTACAAAGGTGAAGATGGCAAAATAGAATATGAAGTTAAGGGACCAGGTGGTGGCACACCTGGTTAAGTACACACATTATAGTGCACAAGGACCTAGGTTCGAGTCCCTGGTCCCCACCTGAAGGGGGAAAGCTTCATGAGTGGTGAAGCAAGGCTATAGGTACCTCTGTCTCTCTCCCTGTCTTCCCTCCTCTCTTAATTTCTCTCTGTCTATTCAATAATAAATAAACAAAATATTTTTACCAAGAAGCAGTACTCTACCTCACTTACCATTAAGAAAACGCACATTACAAATACGATAGATAGTAGCTTCCACCTATAAGCAAGGCCTAAGTCGAAGGACCTATCAAATGCTAGAAAGAGTGTGGCGAAAGTAATGTGAAGTTGATAAGTAATGGCAATACTCACTAAAATCATTTGAATAGTGCAGGTTCTTAGTAAAACAGTATAGGGATTTTTAAAAGCAACCATCTGTCTTCTAAATATAATTAATCTTAGTCATTTTGTCCTCTAGATGTGATTCATCTTACTGATCTTATGATGAATGACTTCGTAAGAGTCATTGGTGATTCCTATTAATGATAAGATCAGGAAGATAAATCAAGGACATTTGTGTAGGATGATACTATAGGATGATACTGAGTTGTAATGTGCTTCTCTTGCTCTCAGAACAAGCACAGTAGATCTGGAAGGCTGGTGACAGTAGTGGGCAAGATCACTTTGTAATGTTCTTTGCATGTTCTCTGAGGCCCTAAGATTTTATCTTTTTATTTATTTAATCCCTTTTGTTGCACTTGTTGTTTTATTGTTGTAGTTATTATTGTTGTTGGATAGGACAGAGAGAAATAGAGGAGAGGAAGACAGAGGAGGGGAGAGAAATATAGACACCTATAGACCTGCTTCACCACCTGTGAAGCGGGGAACTGGGGCCTGGAACCCGGATCCTTATGCCAGTCCTTGCGCTTGGCGCCACATGTGCTTAACCCGCTGCGTACTGCCTGAGTCCCTGGGTTTTAGTTATTTATTTTCCCTTTTGTTGCCCTTTTATTTTTTATTGTTGTTGGAGTTATTATTGATGTCATTGTTGTTGGATAGGACAGAGAGAAACGGAGAGAGGAGGGGAAGACAGAGGGGGAGAGAAAGATAGACACCTGCAGACCTGCTTCACTGCCTGTGGAGCGACTCCCCTGCAGGTGGGGAGCGGGGGGCTCGAACCCGGATTCTTATGCATCCTTGCGCTTTGCATCACGTGTGCTTAACCCGCTGCGCCACCGCCTGACTCCCAGGTTTTATCTTCAACAGTATATTTCCAGATATGCAAAAATTGATTTCACATTCTCTATTTTATTTATTTATTTATTTATTTATTTATTTTTAAAAGGAGACATTAACAAAACCGTAGGATATGAGGGGTACAACTCCACACAATTCCCACCAGCAGCTCTCTATATCCCATCCCCTCCCCTGATTGCCTTAGGAGTGCAAGTCCTGTGCTCTGCTTAGCTGAACTATTTTCCCATCACTAAATCATTTATCTATCTATATTCACAGTGTGTGTGTGTGTGTCCGCCTCCATTCTTTTGTGGAGGGGTATATAACTAAAGGAGTTTTTATTTTTATTTTTTTAACCAAAACACTGCTCAGCTCTGGCTCTTGCAGTGGGTTGTGGAGAGGGCAGCATTCAACCTGGGACTTCAGAGCCTCAGCCATGAATGTGGTTTGCATGAATGTGGTTTGCATGTGGTTTGCACTGTCTCTCTGGTCCTCAATGGAGCCCTTATATCCTGAATACCAGTCTCTTGACAGGTTTATGCTTGTGTTTTTTTATATTATGAATATATTACTTCAATGCTTTCATATTGTAAATGAATATATATTAATTTAATGAGTGTGTGTTTTCCATTTCTTTTTTTCACCAGAACATAAATTTTTAAAGATATTTTATTTTTTGAATTCTTTTTTTTTTAATTTATCATTGGATGGCGAGAAATTGAGAGGGTAGGGGAAGATAGAGAGAGACTTGCAGCCCTACTTCACCACTTGTGAAGTTTTCCCTCTGCAGGAATTTTTATTTATTTATTTATTTTTTGACCATAGCACTGCTCAGCTCTGGCTTGTAGTGTGGAGAATTGAACGTGGAACTTGAGAGCCTCGGGTATGAAAGTCTCTTTGCCATAACCATTATGCTATACTCCCCACACTGCAGGAAATCATATTTTTATTATGTCTAATTTCAGTCCTATTGAAGTTGCCTTTCTATTTGTTTTGGTAGAAATAGATCCCAGACTTCCATAACAGTAATCACAGTAATTTTTTTTATTGCCACCAGGGTTATCTCTGGGCTTGCATATGAATCTACCCTTTCAGTGTCCATTATTTTCCTTTCTTTTTGTTTGTTTTGATAGGACAGAAATTGAGAGGGGATGGGGGAAATAGTGAGGGAGAGAGAAAGATAGACACCTGTAGACCTGCTTTACTGCTTGTGAAGCACCCCCTCCGGGTGGGGAGTGGGGACTTGAGCATTGTAACAGGTGCACTTAGCCAAATGCACTACGCTCTGCTCCAATCACAGTAACTCTACTCTAGGCACTGAATACTCAGTCTTTTTTAAATATTACACCATTCATTATCAAAGTTCTCTTTGACACTTTAGATAAGATTTATAATGAGAAGAAAATCTACATAGATTTTTTTTTTTCTTTTGAACCATAGATTAAATGTTCAGCATTGATATCTTCTCCATAATGCTTTGCTTATGGTGGGCAGGCCACATGTACAGGTGATAAATTGATCTTTTTTCCCCCTACTGTTTAGGCTTAACTCTTCCATGAAACCTTAAATATAAACTAATCTTGGCAGTTACCTGCTTTGTCTTCAGTTAGAAGTGCTAAGTCTGTGATATAAGTTAAGTGAAGTGTTGTCTGTGTTCCCTAAAAATGCAAAGTATCAAAGAAGCTAACCAATGCATGTTACAGTGGGTTCATCCTAACTACTTTTTGTGCTTCAATAGGAAGTTGATCTATATATTCTGATCTCCAGTTACTTAAGAAAACTGTATGTTCATGTTAAATCTGTCCTTCTTAAGACCTAGTAAGAGACCGGGTGGTGGTGCACCTGGTTAAGTGCTCACATTACTATGCTCAAGGACCCAGGTTTGAGTCCCCGGTCCCCAACTGCAGGGGGACAGTTTTGTGAGTGGTGAACCAGTGCTGCAGGTGGCTCTCTGTCTCTCTCCCTCCCTTAGCTCCCCCTACTCTCTCAATTTCTGGCTATTTCTATTCAATAAATAAAGATTAAAAAAAAAAAAAGACCCGGGAGTCGGGTGGTAGCGCAGCGGTTAAGCGCAGGTGGCGCAAAGCACAAGGACCGGCATAAGGATCTCGGTTCAAGCCCCCGGCTCCCCACCTGCAGGGGAGTCGCTTCACAAGCGGTGAAGCAGGTCTGCAGGTGTCTATCTTTCTCTCTCCCTGTCTCCCCCTCCTCTCTCCATTTCTCTCTGTCCTATCCAACAACGAAGGCATCAATAACAACAACAATAATAGTAACAACAACAATAAAACAAGGGCAAAAACAAAGGGGAAATAAATAAATAAATAAATAAATGTTAAAAAAATAAAGACCCAGTGAAGGTATTGAACAAGACTACTTACTCTAAAATGTTTAGCTCTATTACAGTTCACACTTAGCCGTAATTCTTAGAATAGTGTGTTGTTGAACTTAAATATAACAAATGTAAATATATAGTAGAAAAATAACATTTTCACTTTTTTTTTTAACCTTTTAAACAGAAAGATGTATTTCAGTTAAAAGACATGGAAAAGATTGCTCCCAAAGAAAAAGGCATTAGTAAGTATGTGTGCTATCATTTTCTGTAGGCGGGGGTGGGGGGAGGTTCATTTTTTCTGCAACAGTCATTAACATTGTGAGGTCATACAGTTCAATGTTTCTAAAACACCCTACAAGATTATCTATGCCCTTAGCCAGGATTTCTATGTTTGCAGTGAGATGCCATAAGAAAAATTTTCAATGTAGTGTTCATGCATACATGCACACATACACATATATAATATACACACATTGTGAGTGTAATTTACTCTGAGAGAAGTGAAAACTTTATGGATGTTGTATTTGTTCAATGTGACTTTGAGGGGGGCCGGGTGGTAGTGCACCGGGGTTAAGTGCACATAGTACGAAGCACTAGGATCCTGGTTCAAGCCCCATTTTTCCTTTTTTTTTTTTTTTTTCTGTTTTATTTGAGGTTCAGAGATGGTTTTGTTTCACTTTGTTTTTCAGAGAGAGAGAGAGAGAGAGAGAAACAGAGCACTGCCCAGGTCTGGCTTATGGTGGTGCTGGGGATTGAACCTAAAACCTTAGAGCTTCAGGCATGAGAGTCTTTTACATAATCACTGTGCTGTCTCTCCAGCCCTATTTTGTTTGATAGGCAAAGTGTGTGTTCCACTGGGCAAACCGTCTTCTGGCAATCTACCCTGCACACCTGGTTTGTTTTATTTTTGTTTGTTTGTTTTTTGTCAGTCATCAAGGGTAGTGATGGGGCACAGGCCTGCATAACAACTCTACAGCTCCTGGTATCCAGGAACAGTAAGGAGAGAATAGGAAAGGGGGAGATACCTGCAGCACTGCTCCACCACTCTGAAGCTTCCCCCCATCAGCTGGAAACTGGGGGCTTGAACCTAGGTCTTCACACATTTTTAACCTGTGCGCTCACCTGGCTGAGCTACCACCCAGCTCAGGTGATATTTTAGAAACTTCTATGTATTAACCTATAAACTTTTGAGCTCTAACACTTTGTGTAAGTGTTTCCCCAGCTGTTGGCCTCTTAACTTTTTTAAATTTTATTTAGTTAATATTGATTTATGAAATTATAAGGTAACAGGGGTATAATTCTGCACCATTCCCACCACCAGAGTTCTGTGTCCCCTTTCCCTCCATTGGAAGCTGCAGTAGTTCTCCCAAGATAGCAGATACGGGTTTACTATTATCTCCATGATGATCTGTCTATATTTACATATATGCCCCCCTTTTTTTCTTCCTATGTTCCTGCCTTCTCTTCCTTTTTAAGTCACACCTACACCTATTAACTACATCCATATGTCGTTCCTTTTTTCCTCTTCTCTCTCTGGGTTCTGATGAAATTGGAGTTCAGACTCTGGTCATCTTCCCCTACCTCTTCTCCCCCTCTAGGATTATGGAGCAGAATTACTTTGGGGGTGCAGAAGATGGGAGTTCTGGCTTCTGTGACCGCTTCTCTGCTGGACATGGGCATTGGCATATTGATCATACTCCCGCTGCTTCTATCTTTCCCTAGTGGAGTAGGACTCTGGAGAGGGGAGGTTCCAGAACACCTTGGTGAGGTTGTCTGCCTAGGGAGGTCAAGATGGAGTCATAGTAGCATCTGCAACTTGGTGGCTGAGGCTGAGGTGTTTCTGCGGATGTCTCAAACTGTATTTGGTGAATTGTGTTAAGTTTGATAGTTGTAGATATTTGTTTGGGGCGGGGGGGGGGGAACAGTGGTGAGGTCGCTGTTAATCCATGGCCACACCTCCCAGAAATCAAATTAATTTTTATTATCATCATGCAGGCTCTTAAAAAAAATGCACATGGCGCGAAGCACATGGACCAGCCTAAGGAACCCACTTCAAGCCCCCGGTTCCCTACCTGCAGGGGATTCCCTTCACAGGTGGTGAAGCAGGTCTGCAGGTGTCTATCTTTCTCTCCTTTTCTCTGTCTTCCCCTTCTGTCTCCATTTCTCTCTGTCCTATCCAGCAACAATAACAGCAATAACAACAATAATAACAAGAATGAAAAAATGGCTTCCAGGAGCAGTGGATTCATAGTGCAGGCACTGAGCCCCAGCAATAACCCTGGGGGCAAAAAAAAAACATGAAAAATAAATTAATAAACAAACACCTCTCTTCTAGCGGCTATGTCAGTAAAAGAAGTCCTTCAGAGCCTCGTTGATGACGGCATAGTTGACTGTGAGAGGATCGGAACCTCCAATTACTATTGGGCTTTTCCTAGTAAAGCTCTTCATGCGAGGAAACGGAAGCTGGAGGTCCTGGAGTCCCAGGTAAGCCACCACAGTTTAATAACTTGGCTTTGTAAGGGAGAATTGGCTGGACTTAATCCTGTTTTCATCTAGTTGCCTTTTTTCCTTGGTGCTGGGCAGCAAATCCAATCCCCTTCATGTGTGAAGCATGAGCTGTACCAATGAGCTACATCCCTGGCCCTCTGGGAACTGTCCTAACAGACCTTATTGGGCCTGTAAGTCTAAGACTGTCAGCTGTCTTTGTCCTAAACAGTACAAGGACCATACAATATTTGGTCTTTCCTTCCATGTCATGATAATGTTTCCTAGTATTTTAGTTCTTTTTTTTTTTAGTTGTTTGAATCTTTTTTTTTTTTTTTGAGCATTTTCAGGTTTACAGAAAAAATGATAGAAAGGTGCAGAGTTCCAAAATACCACGTTTTCCCACCACAATCATAGTTTCTTCTACTATTTACATCTTGTGTTAGCCTGATGCTTTTGTTAAAGTTATAAATCTATGCAGATACCTTATTACTAACCCAGGTCCAGAGTCTAACATTCAGGGTCACTCTTAGTACCTTTTTGTAGGCTTTGATTCCATTCTAGATGTCATGTGTTTTTGTCATAGGGGATGGTTCCAGAGGCCAGGTGGTGGCACACCTGGGTAAGCGCACACATTGCCATGTATAAGGACCCCAGTTCAAGCCCCTGCTCCCCACCTGCAGGGGAGTCGCTTCACAGGCGGTGAAGCAGGTCTGCAGGTGTCTGTCTTTCTCTCCCCCTGTCTATCTTCCCCTCCTCTCCCCATTTCTCTCTGTCCTATCCAACAACGAATGGCATCAATAATAACAGTAATAACCACAATGAGGCTACAACAACAAGGGTAACAAAAAGGGAAAAAAATGGCCTCCAGGAACGGTGGATTCATGGTGCAGGCACTGAGTGAGCCCCAGCAATAACCCTGGAGGCAAATAAATGAATAAATAAATAAATAAATAATTAAAAACAAACACCTCCTGCATATGTGATGCTATCCCTCTGAGAAAGCATAGTAAAAATTTTATTAATAAAGCACATGAAGAGTGAAATTTTGATACATCATCTGTATCAAGAGGCTGGTAATTTTTGGTATTTTCTATAAACAACTTTCAAAAGAAAAAACTCAGTACCACTTCACTAACCTAAACCTACTTATTCTTCCACTGAAATTTGAGAGGACGTGTCATTGTCATACTGTGCCTCGTAGCCATGGTTCTTCTGAAGATGAGTTTAAAGGAAATAAATCTGTCTCTCATGAAAAAAGAAGTCATTAGAAATCAGATGTACATTGACATGGATTAGAATCACAGCTAAATGAATGGTAGAACTTTTTCTTTTTTTTTTTTTTAACTTGCTAGAGATGGTGAGATGTATATTAAGATAGAAGGCATTCAGTGCGTGTTGACTAGAACCAGATTCCCAATTCAAGGTTATACCTTAGGCTCAGTTTATTCAACATATTGCTCAAGTAAAATGTTAACTTCCTCTGAGGTTCTTGTTAATTGCTTCCAGACTGGAGAGCGGGAGAACACTTAGTTTTGCTCCTTTTTTTCATCATTGGGTCCTTCCACTGATCCAGTTATGTCCAGGAATGTGCTTGTCTCTTGAGAATAGACATTCTGTAGTAGATCTGAAAATTAAATCAGGAAGCACGTTTTTTTCTCCCTTGCCTTTGGGTTGTATGTGTTGATCATTATTAAAGGCACTCTGAAAGCCTGTGGTTGTAGTTTATGTTTCTCTTTAACATTTTCTCATAATGTGGATCCATTAGCTGCTTCTGCAGATGCCGCCTTTCTGCTCTGTACAAAGTTCTGGGGGCAGTGTGAAAATAGCAGATATGAGTTTCATGCTGAGATAGTTTAGGCTCCAGTTGATAAGGGCAGGTAAATACCACCTATAGTTTCTTTCTGTTTCTATAGAAAAGACAGCTGATTAGTGTCTTTGAGGAAACATTAATTGACTGTGTGAAATTTAGTTTATGAAACATCGGTACCAGACATTGTACTGTCTTTGCTATGAATTCTAGTTGTTATATGAGATTGGAGGGTGGCAGGGTTGTTTTTATAAATCTGTACAGATATGAGAGACTTCTTATAAATGATTATTTTCAAAGTTGAATAGATTTAGGTGAATGGAAGAGATTCCCAAAGGGAGTAGACCGGTGTTGCAAATGATAGCAAAGTGTTATTGATTGACTGATAAGGGAAACAAACAGAACTAGAGCACCTCTCTGGCAAATGTGATATCCAGAACTGAACTTGGGACCTCAGACTTGAGAGTCCAAACTTTACTTACTGCACCATCTCCCAAGCCAGTTTTAAGAGCTTCTCATAGCAGCTGAGGAGGTGGTACAACAGATTGTGCTCTGGATTTGCAAACATGAGGTCCTGAGTTCAGTCCCTAGAGAGAGCTGTGTTCTTTGTATTCTCATTCTCCCTCTCTCTCTCTCTCACTTGTTTATAAGTAATAGATTTTTTTTTTTTTTAATATCTGATCTGCCCCTCTGGATTGCTAGAGCCACATATTACAGACAGAGTAGCTCACGAACAGCAGAAGTTTGTTCGTCAGAATTCTGAAAGCTACTCTGGTGAGAGCCTGTCCTGGGTCACATGTCTTGCTGTGTCCTCACGTGGGAGAGGGTCTTGGCATGTCAGATCTGAAGTCTCTTTCACAAGGCTCAAGCAGTCTCCTGAGGAGTCTACCCTCATGATTTAAGCTGCCTCGCCTACTAATACCATTACTAACAGGGTTAGGATTTCAACATGGGAACTTAGGTGGAAACAAATATTCACACATAACAGTTCTGTGCATGTTTTCTTTATATATATATTTATTTATTTATTTTCCCTTTTGTTGCCCTTGTTGCCCATTGACTTTCCTGCCTGAGGTACCAGCACCCCCATAAGGTAGAGCTGACCAGTATTCTCCTGAAAAACTAAATTATACAAATTACTTTCACTAGAATGTGTGTGACCCAGGTTCGAGCCCAGTCCCCACTGTACTGAAGGAAGCTTAGATGCTGTGGTCTCTTCAACTCTCTTGTTTCTATCTAAAATAAGTAAAAATGATAAGACTGATGATGATGACAGTTTAAATTCACTCGCTTTTCTGAAACATTTCCTGGTTCTCCCCTTTTCCTTATCACTTCAGATAGCTTGAACTTAAAAACGAAGTCACAGCCTCACTTAAATGACTTCCTTCATTTTACACTGGCTCAGGGTGCTGGACATAAGAAAGTGTCTTGAAGGAGTCAGGAGGTAGCGCAGTGGGTTAAGCGCACGTGGCGCCAAGCGCAAAGATCAGTATAAGGATCTCGGTTCGAGCCCCTGGTTCCCCACCTGCAGGGGAGTCACTTCACAGGTGGTAGAGCAGGTCTGCAGGTGTCTGTCTTTCTCTCTCCTTCTCTTGTCTCCCCCTCCTCTCCATTTCTTTCTGTCCTACCCAACAATGACAACATTAATAACAACAACAATAATAACTATAACAACAATTAAAAAAACAAGGGCAAAAATAAGGGCAACAAAAGGGAAAATAAATAAATAAATATTTTAAAAAAGGAAAAAAAAATTTTAAAAAGGTGTCTTGAGTATGTGTCTGACTGTAGGCTGGCGCCGTAGCTCAGTGACAGAGTGCCTGTTTCACGTGTGTGAGAGCCGGGGCACATGTAGGGGATCCCAGCACTGTGTGTGTGTGTGTGTGTGTGTGTGTGTGTGTGTGTACACATATTTGTGAATATACACATACACAGACAACTAGGTAAGAGCAGTGTGATATTTATTGTGCTTGAAGATCTATTCACAGGGACCAGGCAGTGGTGCACCTGTTTAAGTGCGCACATTACAGTGCGCAAGGACCCGAGTTCAAGCCCCCTGGTCCCCATCTGAGCGGGGGTGCTGTGAGCAGGGGAAAAGCTTCACAAGTAGTGAAGCAGGACTGCAGGTGTCTCTCTGTCTCTTTCCCTCTCAATTTCTCTCTGTCTCTATTCAATAATAAACAATTTTTTTAAAAAGATCTATTCAGGCCAGAGGGTAGATAGCATAATGGTTATGCAAACAGACTCTCATGCCTGAGGCTCCAAAGTCCTAGGTTCAATTCCAGGGGGAACGGCTGCCTGCCCAGGTATCTTAGCTGGAAACTGTCCAGCTGCTATCTCTGTCTGTAGAGGGAGAAAAAAAAAAAAGGGTGATTGCTGGTGTGGTGATATAAATAAATGGCACTGCTTTATGGGAGTATTAAGGTCTGTAACTGCAGCAGGCTTGATCAGATAACAGGGTGCTTGACAACAATGCAGTCCATTCTCCAGACATACATGACTTATAGACAGAAACACTCATATCTTCGCCTTTCCTCCTTTGATTATAGGGCGGAGCTCAATGGCTCCTCATAGAGGCACTGGGGGTTAGCACACCTTATTGGCAAAATGAGATCTGAAGGAGGAGAGGGAGTGAGGTAACTTCACGTGACTATCTTGGGGTGGAAGCTCCAGGGAGAGAGAGAGAGAGAGAGAGACAACATGTGGACAGAGAAACAGCTGGTGTGAAGGTCTTTAGACAGAGCAGCAGGGAGTGTGGGGTAGCATAATAGATAGCATAATGATTATGCAAAGAGACTCATGCTGGTGCCAGGTGGTGGCGCACCTGGTTGAGAGCACTTGCTATAATGTGCAAGGACCCAGGTTCGAGCCCCCCGTCCCCACCTGCAGGGGGAAAGCTTTGGGAGTGGTGAAGCAGAGCTGCAGATCCCCCACCCTTTCTCTCTCTTTCTCTCCCCCTACCCTCTTGATTTCTGAATGTCTATTCAATTAATAAAGATAATAAATAAAGAGACTCATGCCTGAGGCTTCAAAGTCCCAGGCCCCCTGCACCATTATAAACCAAAGTTGAGCAGTGCTCTGGTAAAATAAATAAATAAATAAAAAGACAGCAATAATCATAATAATAAGACAGCAGCACACCTAGTGCAATTAGGAAACATCGGGAGTCGGGCGGTAGCCCAGTGGGTTAAGCGCACATGGCGCCAAGTGCAAGGACCAGTGTAAGGATCCTGGTTCAGGCCCCTGGCTCCCCACCTGCAGGGGAGTCTCTTCACAAGCAGTGAAGCAGGTCTTCGGGTGTCTTATCTTTCTCTTCCCCCCTCTCTTCCTGTCCTCTCTCCATTTCTCTCTGTCCTATCCAACAAAGATGACATCTGTAACTACAACAATAAAACAACAAAGGCAACAAAAGGAAATAAATATTTTTTTAAAAAAGAAAAATTTTTAAAAATAAAGAGAGAAACATCAAAGAGACCAGAGTAGGGAGTTGGGCAATAGCACCGTGGGTTAAATGCAGATGGCACAAAGCGCAAGGACCTGCGTAAGGATCCTGGTTCAAGCCCTTACTCCCCACCTGTGGGGGGGGGGTCACTTCACAAGTGGTGAAGCAGGTCTACAGGTGTTGGTATGCTTTTAAAAACCCCTTCTGTTTCATTAGTTTAATCCCCCCTGCTTAACACTATTCTATTTACATAACCACTTTATTTTATTTACATAACCGCTGTTAACAAGCACCACCCTCCCTCCAGGGCATTGGTGGTTCAGTGATAGGATTCTTGCCTGCTCCGCCCCCTCTCCTTGTCATACCCTGATTTTCACCAGTCACTTTTCTCTCCACCCTCTCTGTGTCGCATCCTGTTCCACCCTACTGGGCTGGTATATTTATAAGGACAAGATTGTTTGTAGTTTGAGTTTAGCTTAGCTCAGCTTAGATTGTGCTGTGTCCTGCATGAATAAAGAGATACTGCGTACAACCCAGCCATGAGTCCCAGGTTGTCTGTTACCCACCCATGAAGCCAGCCCGTCGAAAACAACATATGGCGCCCGAATAGGGACCGGACCTGCGCAACTCCCAGATAAGTGAAGACTTTGCCTACCTATGCACTATGGTCTTCTCTTGTACTTACGAAGAGGTTTGCCAAAGCCTCTACTGTTTCATCATGAGACAGTTTCTCTGTCTCTGGAACATTTTGCTCTGGGCCACACTTTGGTTCCCTGACCGGGAACTTTGGTTTCTTGTGACCCTAATCATAGAGCTTGAGAGATGCACGGAGATTTCTCCTTGGATTTTCAGGATTCCCTCGCCCATGTTTCCCGAGGAAAAGGACTACATTTTGCTCCGGGCCACAATTTGGTTCTTTATGACCGTGATCGTAGACCTTAGGATATGCATGGGGATTTCCACTAGGACTTTCTGGACTTCTTCTCGCATGTTTCCCATAGAGAAGGACTACTCTAATTTGAGGAGCGTTCTCCAGTACCCTGGCAGTCCCCAAGAATGGAGACACGTGGTTAGTTCTACTCTCCTGATTGGATTCTTTCTTCGATGGGAAGACGCTTTTAAAAATGGGTGCCTGAAGCAATCCAGCAGGAACAGTCAGAAAGCACCCTCAATGGAATTTTGAAGAGCTTTTTGGACTAGGACGCCCTCCGGGGACTCTTGATGCTACATGGTGAGATCTGTTTCCTAAGAGAGTGATTTGAATGACTGAATTTTTATTTGACATTGACTTAAAAAAAAAAGCTGGACGCAGCCATGATTTCTAGAGACACCCAGAAACAATCCAAAAAATTGTTTTTTCCTCCTTTGATTTCTTTTTTTACGTCTTGGCATAAATCTGAAACTTTTAATCCTGAAACGGTATGAGTTATGGGCGGGGCAGATAGTGCAATGATTATGTTAATTATTCTCATGCCTGAGGCTTCTACCGTGGTTCTTCTGTTTACCTTTCCACATTTTATTGAGTTTAAACTGTTTAAACAACCTTAAAATCATACTAGAAAGGACTTCCAGTTATAATAGAGTTATCAATTATAGAGTACATCTCAGCGAGTCCACATTTTAGTGCAGACCGGAACAGAAGTAAGTAGTGTTGGCGGCTGAGAAATGCTCAGTAACAGGAAGGTGCACTCTTATAGACCAGAGTAGGGGCAGACTCCCTTAGTCACACCTGCTGCCTCGCCCATGTCCTCCCTTGGATTTCACTGTTTTGCTGCCACTCCTTGTCCTTGCTAGCCTCTCCTGCCAGTTTTGATAGGATGACTATCTCCTAGAACTCTTTATTCTTGATAGTTAATATTTCACTGCCTATTTCTTCTCCTCCTCCTCCTTTCTTTTTAAAATTTTTTAAAAATTTTTATTTAAAAATTTATTTTTAGTTTTCATTTAAATATTTATTTATTTTCCTTTTGTTGCCCTTGTTTTATTGTTGTAGTTATTGTTGTTTTTGTTATTGATGTCATTGTTGTTGGATAGGACAGAGAGAAATGGAGAGAGGAGGGGAAGACAGAGAGGGGGAAGAGAAAGATAGACACTTGGAGACCTGCTTCACCTGTTGTGAAGCGACTCCCCAGCAGGTGAGGAGCCAGAGCCTGGAACTGGGATCCTTAAGCTGGTCCTTGCTCTTTACGCCCACTGCGCTACCGCCCGACTCCCCTTCTTTCTAACTTCATTTATTTTCTAGGAGAAATGTAGAGAGGAAAGGGAGCTAGAGCACTAGTCAGCTCTGGTTTTTGGTGGTGGTGGGAGTTCAACTTAGGGCCTCAGAGCCTCAAGCATGAAGGTTTTGTTTTGTTTTTTAATTTCTTTATACAATGGTTTGTGCATGCATAACATTTCCACATAACAATTCAACCCCCACTAGGTCCTCCTGCCATCATGATCCAGGACCTGAACCCTCCCTTTCACCCCATAGTCTTTTACTTTGGTGCAGTACACCAACTCCAGTCCAAGTTCTGCTTAGTGTTTTCCCTTCTGATCTTGTTTTTCAACTTCTTTTTTTTTTTTTTCCTCCTCCAGGGTTATTGCTGGGCTCGGTGCCTGCACCATGAATCCACCGCTCCTGGAGGCCATTTTTTTTCCCCCTTTTGTTGCCCTTGTTGTAGCTTCGTTGTGGTTATTATTATTGCCCTTGTTGACGCAATTCGTTGTTGGATAGGACAGAGAGAAATGGAGAGAGGAGGGGAAGACAGAGAAGGGGAGAGAAAGATAGACACCTGCAGACCTGCTTCACCGCCTGTGAAGCGACTTCCCTGCAGGTGGGGAGCCAGGGGCTCGAACCGGAATCCTTACGCCTGTCCCTGCGCTTTGCGCCACATGCGCTTAACCTACTGTGCCACTGCTCGACCCCGTTTTTCAACTTCTATGAGTGATATAATTTCTTTTTTTTTCCTCTTTTCTCTCTCTCTCTCTTTTTTTTTTTTTTGTGCCTCCAGGGTTATTGTTTGGGCTC
Organism: Erinaceus europaeus; assembly: GCF_950295315.1. Lineage (NCBI taxonomy): Eukaryota > Metazoa > Chordata > Mammalia > Eulipotyphla > Erinaceidae > Erinaceus > Erinaceus europaeus. Next base: position 50,002,247 of record NC_080180.1, on the reverse strand, counting down.
GGTGCCCACACTACAAATCCACTGCTCCTGGAGGCCATTTTTTGCCCTTGTTGTTTATCGTTGTTATGGTTATTATTGCTGTTGTTGTCATTACTGGATAAGACAGAGAGAAATGGAGAGAGGAGGGGGAAGACAGAGAGGGGAGAGAAAGATAGACCTGCAGACCTGCTTCACCGCTTGTGAAGCGACTCCCCTGCAGGTAGGGAAGGGGGAGGGGGCTCCAACTGGGATTCCCTAAGCCAGTCCTTGCACTTTGCGCCATGTGCACTTAACTCCTACCGCCTGGCCCCAAGCGAGATCATTTTATATTCATCCTTTTGTTTCTAATTTCTCTCACTTAACATGATTCTTTTGAGCTCCATCCAAGATGGGATAAAGAAAGTGAATTCACCATGAACCTGAGACTTTGGAGCCTCAGGAATAAGAGTCTCTTTGTATAACCATTGTGCCATCTACCTCTATTCATATTCCTCAGTTTTCCACATAAAAATTCAACCCCCCCCCCTCTAAATCCTCCTCTGCCATCATGTTCCAGGACCTGAACCCTCTTCCCCCCACCCCAGAGTCCCTTATTTTGGTGCAGCACACCAGACCCGGTCCAAGTTCTGCTTTGTGTTTATTGTTCAACTTTTTTTTGTTTTTGTTTTTTGAAATTGGATTTGTTTCATTGAAGATGCCTTTAAAATTTAGATGGAAAAGAGTCCTGCCAATATTTCCCTCTTAGTATCTGATAGCTCTGGTCTAACATCCAAGGGGTGTTGAAGTTTCCTCCTGTTCCTGTGCTGCTGTTAACAGATTGCTGTAGCTCTTTCAGTAGATGTTGGATGTATTTAGATGGCCTCTCATTGGGTGCATAGATGTTAATAATCTTTAAGACCTCTTGATTGGCTGGTCCTCTGAGCACTAAGTAGTGTCTATCCCTGTCTTTTTAAATTTTATTTTAAGGTGTATCATGTCAGATATGAGCATAGTTGTTCCTGCCCCTTTTTTGTGGTCCATGGATTGGCTTGTATGGTAGTTTTCCATCCTTTCACTTTGAGTCTGTGTTTGTCATGTTGAATTAGGTGGGTTTCCTGTAGACAACATATTGTTGGGTTGTGTTTTCTGATCCATCTTCCTACTCTGTGCCTTTTAATAGGTGAATTCAGGCCACTGACATTTATTAATATTATAGAACGAAGATATTTTAATGCCACTATTCTAAAATTTTAGAGTGTTCTGATATATGGCATGTTTATGATGATGTGGTTGTTTATAAGAGACCTTTCAGAACTTCTTGCAAGGTAGGCTTCGTGATAGTGGTTTTTTTGGTTTTGTTTTTGTTTTTTGCACAGCCACTGTGCTATATATCCTCAGCCCTCTCTGCCTATTCCTTCATTCACCCTTTGTTTTCTTCTCTCCATTTCTTATGCTATTCAAGATCCCTTCTAAAGAATGTTTTCTTCCAAAGAGATTTATCTGTTAGTGAGAAAGAACTAGACATCAGTCTGGCACATGTGCTGCCTGGGAGTGAACTCAGGACCTCATGCTTGACAGTCCAGTGCTTTATCCACTGCACCACCTTCCAGACCACAAAGGAATGTCTTCTTCACACTCACTCCCTTAGAGAATAGTATTAATTTTGAACTTAGTGTCTGATAAGAGCTGCAGTTTAGTGTTTTTTCTAAGCCTTTTGTTAAATTTGTGATTAATAGTAATTTATAGGATTATAAAATAACAGGATAAACTTTGTCTTTTATCTGGAACTGAATGTAGCTAAGTGTGTAGAAAACAGAGTTCTCCCTGAGGCCTGTTAACTCCCGCAGTTTTGCTATCTGCACATTGGGGGATGCACTTTCCTTCTTTTGGGCCTTACACAGACTCTGCCTCGAGGCCTGTTACTCCCGCAGTTTTGCTATCTGCACATTGGGGGATGCACTTTCCTTCTTTTGGGCCTTACACAGAATCTGCCTCTAGTCACCAGTCCCGTCTAGTTGGCATTTCTTGGTCGTGCCCCGTTTCTGTCCTGCAGTAGCTTCAGGCTGCTGCTTTCCAGGCTGTTATCAAGGCTTGTTAGAGATTAACGAGCCTATTACTTTGGCCTCCTTGCAGTTTAAATTACTTTTCCTTTTTTTCAAACCAGAGCACTGATCAAACCAGAGCACTGGGGGGTGGGGTGGGTGTTGAACCTGAACCTGGGACCTCGGAGCCTCAGGCATGAGAGTCTCTTTGCATAACCATTATGCTATCTACCCCCACCCCCTTTTTTTTCTAGAGATATATGACATCAGTAGAAACTTTAACATTTAAGGTGCAATAGCTGTTGCTAACATACTTGGATAGAAGTCTAAGCCACAGTTGAGCTCCGTCCTCAGCTATTTCTCAGTTTTATTGCTTTCCTGTAGCTCTGGGCTGATTTCCATAGTCATAAACTCAGCTACTCTTATCGTCTCTCCTTCAGTGACTGACAAGCAACTCACATTCAGTATGTCCCAAACTCACTTCGTTCCCCAAACCTGCTCCACTGTGAAATCCTGATTCTGGCACTGCTGTCCTCATAATCACCCAAACCAGAAACCTCGTAGTAGTCAGTTAGCTGACATTGTTTTCCCTCCCTTTTCTCCAATTAATTCCAAACCTGTGTTGATTCTGCTTGCAGTTATCTCAAAATCTCTTCCACCCTCTCCATCCCCTCTGCCGCAGTCTCGGTTTATCATCGTCTCTGCGTGCACACTTTGGCTCTGGTTTATGGTTGTGCCAAGAATTGAACCTGGAACCTTGCAGACTCTGGCATGAAAGTCTTTTGCATAAACATTATGTTGTTTCCCCAGCCCTATGCCATGTGTTTGAATTACTTTTTTTTTTTTTTAAGATTTCATTTATTGTGGTCCGGGCTAAGGCACTAGGCTCTCAATCATGAGGTCTGGAGTTCAATCCCCGGCAGCACATGTACCAGAGTGATGTCTGGTTCTTTCTCTCTCTCTCTCTCCTATCTTTCTCATGAATACATAAATAAAAATCTTTTTAAAAAAAAGATTTCATTTATTTATTAATGAGAAAGGTAGGGAGAGAAAGAACCAGACCTCACTCTGGTACATGTGCACCAGGGATTGAACTCAAGACCTCATGCTCAAGAGTTCAGTGCTTTATCCACTACGCCATCTCCTGGACCACTGAATTAGTGTCTTCACTATTCTGTCTCCAGTCTTCACTTTCTCCCATCCGCATGTGTGTCTACTTTTATTGCCCTCTGGATGGTCTCCCAGTCCTGAATAATAGGTCCAGACTCCTCAGCCCGCCTTGCAGGCTCCCTGTTAGAATCGAGCTGCACCCCTGCTCAGCCTAGTAACCTGCTCTTACCCCATCTCTGACCCCACACACCAGTTAGGCCGAATCCTTCACAGCTTCCTGATTGCCACTCATTTGATATCTTTATGAGTTCATATGCTGTGCTTCGCTGGTTCTTTTTACTTGTCTAACAAACTCCGGCCTGTCCACTAACCATAAACATAGAGCCATTAAGAGGCACCTTGGCAATGTTTTCTTCAGGGAAGATTTTATTCCCCCCTAAGGCAGTTTAATGCTTCTTTATGCTCCATAACTCTCTTAAATTTATTTCTTTCAGAGTGAAACCTTTATGTGCCTTTTTTCCCCGGGACAGACGTTCTTGAGGGTAGGGTTATTTCGCATGTTTTATCCCCAGTGTGGAATGCAGTTCCGAGACACACAGAGACATAGTAAACGTTGTTGGGTGAATGAATAAATCAATAGCACTGCCTCGTTTCTGTCCCAGCCAGTGTCTCCCGAACATTCGGAGAGCCCTCCGCCTTGGCCTGTGGCTTTTATTTCCTTTGCCGTTTCCAACATAGGAGCAGTAAAGGTGGAAATTCAGTAGCCACAATTATAGTGATCTCTGTTTTTTTTTTTTTTTTTTTAAGTTTAGCCCAAGTATAGGAACTTAAAATTAAGCATGAATGTTAAACTTCATTATTTCCTTTCTCCACCACTTTACCTGAATTAAAGTTTTCAGACAGGGAAGGGGTAACAACATACTGGTTATGTAAAAGCTGTCCGAGATTCCAAGGACCTAATTTCAGTCTCCAGCAGTATGTGGCATAAATCAGAGCTCAGCAGTACTCTTTTGTGTGTGTGTGTGTGTGTGTCTGTCTGTCTGTCTGTCTGTCTAAAAGTAAGAGAAATACTTTAAAAAAAAAAGTTTTCTGGGTTCCGGGCTGTAGCGTAGCAGGTGAAGCACACATGGCACAAAGCACAAGGACCGGCAAAAGGATCCCTGTTCCAGCCCCTGACACCCCACCTGCAGGGGAGTCACTTAACAGGCAGTGAAGCAGGTCTGCAGGTGTCTGTCTTCCCCCCCCCCCCCCCCCGTTCTTCTCTTCCTCTCTTGATTTCTCTCTGTTCTATCCCAACAACAGAACAGCAGTAACAATAATAACAATAATAACAAGGGCAACAAAAATGGCCTCCAGGAGCAGTGGATTTGTAGTGCAGGCACTGAGCCCCAGCAATAACCCTGGAGGCAATAAATAAATAAATAAATAAATAAATAAAATAAATAGTGGTCCGGGAGGTGGTGCAATGAATAAAGCGACTAAAGCGTTGGACTTTCAAGCATGAGGTCCTGAGTTCAATCCCCAGAAGCACATATACCAGAGTGATGTCTGGTTCTTCTCTCTCCTCCTATCTCATTAATAAATAAATAAAATACTTTTAAAAAATAAATAATTTTTAAAAAGTTATCAGATACCATCTCAGCATTACCCAAAGTTATTCTGTGACATGGATACATGTTATACTTTAAACATATTAAAGGAGCTGGAAGCTCCTAGCTTAATAAACTAGTTTGAGTTCTCAGAGCCTTTAATATGCTAGTTTGCAATGTGATTCTTATTTGACCCATTTGGATTAGGCACTGGTGTTCTCAGCAGCATGCTTTGAGAAATGTGCCCAAGCCTATGTGTTCATTTCAGTAGATAAGACTGTTTACTGCTTAACATTATTATCCTCAGAACTGGTGTGCATCTTTTGTTGATATCGGAAATAGGTTTGCCTGTTGGCAAAACACATCTCAACATGTTCAAAGCTACACTGATTGAATATACCAGTGTGGAGTCTCTCAAAGGACCCAGCCCACAATCCTTTATCTTTAACAACTACACCCTCGCAAGACTCCTAAATATTAGTAGTTAGCTTTCTTTCTTTTTTCTAATTATCTTTATTTATTTATTATATAGAGACAGCCAGAAGTCAAGAGGGAAGAGGAGATGGAAAGAGAGAGAGACAGAGAGATACCTACAGCCCTGCTTCACCACTTGCAAAGCTTACCCCCTTACAGGTGGGGTCTAGGGGCTTGAACCTGGGTCCTTGTGCATTGTAACATGTGCTCTCAACCAGGTGCTCCACCACTGGGCCTCCCAGTTAGCTTTCTATTACTGTGTGTCCACAGTATCTTCGTGATGAAGTCTCTGCCTGTTCTTTCCTCCTAGTGAGCATTTTTTAAATGTTTATCTAAGGTAACGATAGCAACTAAGAAGCTTTCTTCTTTCTTTCTTTCTTTTTTTTATATTTATTTATTTATTTATTTTCCCTTTGTTGCCCTTGTTGTTTTTTATTGTTGTTGTAGCTATTATTGTTGTTATTGATGTCGTTGTCGCTGGATAGGACAGAGAGAAATGGAGAGAGGAGGGGGAGAGAAAGACAGACACCTGCAGACCTGCTTCACCACCTGTGAAGTGATTCCCCTGCAGGTGGGGAGCCGGGGCCTCGAACCGGGATCCTTACACCGGTCCTTGTGCTTTGCGCCACGTGCGCATAGCCCACTGCGCCACCGCCCAACTCCCAGCTTTCTTCTTTCTATCCTGCTCTTAATTTTCATATTGCAGAAGCCTCGAGCACAAATGGTTTGTTTCACTGCTCTGAACCAACTTTTTTATTTTTATTTGATAGTGACAGCCAGCAACTGAGAGGGGAGGGGAGACAGTGAGGGCGAGAGACAGAAAGACACCTGCAGCCCTGCTTCACTCGCAAAGCTTTTCCCTTGCAGATGGGGACTGGGGTCTTGAACACAGGCCCTTGTGCATTGTAACGTGCACTCAACCAGCTGTGCCACCACCCAGCCCCTGAACCGACTTTTATTTTATGTAGAGATAAGAGAGGAAAAGACACGATAGCACCAAACCGCCCCCTTGGTGCCAGGACTTAGACCCGGGCTGTGCAAGGCAGGTGCCCAGCTAGGAGCTAGCTCAACAGCCCCAGGTGATGACTCCTGTTTGACCAAAAGGGCATGGAACAAAATCGTTGGCACGTATTTCATTACATTCCAATATAGGGCTTTGTTCAGATTCAATGGGTTTGTTTTTATTTGTAACCATGAACTTATAACTCTTGGAAGACAAAACTGTGCATTTCTTTTTTTGTTTAATTTTTATATATTTATTTATTTTCCCTTTTGTTGCCCTTGTTGTTTTTTATTATTGTAGTTATTATTGCTGTTGTTGTTGTCATCGTTGTTGGATAGGACAGAGAGAAATGGAGAGAGGAGGGGAGGACAGAGAGGGGAGAGAAAGACAGACACCTGCAGACCTGCTTCACCACCTGTGAAGCGACTCCCCTGCAGGTGGGGAGCCGGGGTCTTGAACCGGGATCCTTACACGGGTCCTTGTGCTTCGTGCCATGTGCGCTTAACTCACTGCGCTACCACCTGACTCCCAAAACTATACATTTCTAACACTCAGATTTCTGTAAATCGTAGTCTGGTTGACTGCTTGAGACTCTTTTGTTGTTGTTGTTTTGTTTTGTTTTTTATTTATTTATTCCCTGTTATTTCCCTTGTTGTTTTTATTGCTGTAGTTATTGATGTCATCATCGTTGTTGGATAGGACAGAGAGAAATGGAGAGAGGAAGGGTAGACAGAGAGTGAAAGATAACCTGCAGACCTTCACAGCTTGTAAATCGACTCACCTGTAGGTGGGGAGCCAGGTGCTCGAACTGGGATCCTTACACCGTCCTTGCGCTTTGTGCCATGTGCTCCTAACCCGCTGCCCCACTGCCTGACTTTTTTTTTTTTTTTTTTTAAGTGCTGCTCAGCTCTGGCTTATCATGGTGCTGGGAATTGAACCTGAGACCTTTGCTGCTCCTTTTCCTTTGTTGGAGTTTCTCAGGTCCTCAGAAGTCTAGTTGCTTTTTGAATCTTTTGAAATCTGAGTTCTCTTGAATATTTATAAGATAACAAAGAACATTGTTGTCTTTCTTCTTAAAGTGTGTATGTGAGAGGGAGAGGGAGAGGGAGAGGGAGAGGGAGAGGGAGAGGGAGAGGGAGAGCGAGAGGGAGAGGGAGAGGGAGAGGGAGAGAGAGAGAGACCGACCAGAGCACACTCCTTAGTCTGTTTGCAGTGCTGAGGATGGGATGGAAATTGGTGTGCATTCTACCATGAGCCCCCTTCCGTGGCAACATTATTCTTGTAAAAAAAAAAGAAAAGAAACCTGGGTCTGGGTGGTGGCGCACCTGGTTGAGAGCACTTGTTACAATGTGCAAGGACCTGGGTTCAACCCTCTGCAGGGGGAAGGCTTTGCCAAGAGGTGAAGCAGGGCTGGAGGTGTCTCTCTGCCTCTCTCCCTCTCTATCCCCCCTTCTCTCTAGATTCCGGCTGTCTTTATCGAATAAATAAATAAAGATAATAGAAGAAATTAAAAAAAAACAACTTTATGAGGAGCTGGGACTGTAGCTCACTACTTCACATGCTTGATATCCGCCTCTCTGTTCAATCCCTAACACTGTTTAAGAGGTAATAATAATAACAATATTTAAAAAAAACAAAAACAATCTCTGTGAGCAGTTACTTTAAACACTAGTGTACGTGCCTAACCAGCTGTGCCACCGCCTGGCCCCTCTGTCTTTGACTTTATACATTTTGTAGAAATTTGAGCTTAAGCTCCTTTCACTGATGCAAATAATTTATTATATTTTTTAAAAGAATTAAGAGCAGGATAGAAAGAAGAAAGCTTCTTAGTCGCTATCGTTACCTTAGATAAACATTTAAAAAACGCTCACTAGGAGGAGAGGACAGGTAGAGACTTCATCATGAAGATAACATGGACACACAGTAATAGAAAGCTAGCTTTCCCGTCTCAATTTCTCTGTCTCTATCCAGTAATAAATAAAAATACTTTTAAAAATTATCTAAGTCAAATAACTTAATAGGTGAAAATATTGAGATGCATTTAGAAACATTTTCATTAAAAGCTGCAGGGGTCACTCGCTCTAGGCCTCTCAACCTATATAACCACCAGAGAAATTTCAGTAGTGGGCAACTGAGCTTTCTCAAGGAGTGTTTGAAATGTTAGGATTAAAATCTCAGCGTGTTTCTCGGTGTTCTTGAAAGGCAATAGGAAAATAAACATTCCCTTATATAAAAATAGTCTTGCTGATCTTTTGGTAGATCCTGGTAATTACTGTCATGTCTATCAGTAGTAAGTTGGCCCGAGGTCTTGGATCTTGCTGTGAGTGTTGCCACCATCTTCCTGTGAGCCACTCTCAAAAGTGAGAGCCCACTAGGAGCTGCTGACGGAAGAATTCTGCCCCTGAGGACACTGAAAGCAAATGGAGTCTGTGGGATGAGCCACTGGAAGGAGCTGGGAGGGGATCTGGTGAGAGGGTGGAAGGAACGTTGTGTAGAGCCTAGAGGAAATGAATATGCCCGATGCATTTGTTGGGGTTGCAGGTAAGGCACCCAGTGAAGCCCACCGAGAAGCCTGCAGCGTGGCCTTGAGCTGGTTCCGTTGAACATGTCAGGCCCAGAGAGCCTGAGGCAGGGACAGAACCTGAGTGCTATGCTTTTCTCCCTCATCTCCAGCTGCTGGTGGAGGCGTAGAGGACAGGAAGCAGAAACTTCCACCAGTGGGACAGCTCTCCGGTGTTACAGCTCAAACCTAACTAAAGAACAAGACCCAGGCCCAGTAGAGGGCAGGGAGTTATGTTTATTTCCCATTAATAAGTCTCAGGTCAATTCCTGCCAGGCCTGAACTGCTTTCTACCTCAGCACCCAGCCTTTTATTATTTTTTTATATTCATTTATTCCCTTTTGTTGCCTTATTGCTTTATTATTGTAGTTGTTATTGCTAGATAGGACAGAGAGAAATGGAGAGAGGAAGGGGAGACAGAGAGGGGGAGAGAAAGAGACACCTGCAGACCTGCTTCACTGCCAGTGAAGTGACTCCTCCCCTGCAGGTGGGGAGCCGGGGGCTCGAACCAGGATCCTTAGGCCAGTCCTTGTGCTTCGCGCCACCTGCCTTTTTTCTTTTTCTCAAGCTGGGCACAGCACAGACTGATTGGTTACAAACAGAATCCACCAATGTGCTGACAATATCAAAAGTGAGAACAGGTTGAATACAATCAAAGTCAACTAAGGTTTCCACACCAGATACTGGAATTCGGACGTGAGAGTCCACCACTCACAGTGTATTTTTCATTTCAGCGGTAAAAAGCAAATACAAAGAATAAAGGACAATGGTAGACCAGGAAAGGTGGCGCAGTAGATAAAGCACTGGACTCTCAAGCATGAGGTCCCAAGTTCAATTTCTAGCAGCACATGTACCAGAGTGATATCTGGTTCTTTCACTCTCCTCCTATCTTTGTTGTAAATAAATACAATAAAGTGAATAAAATGTTAAAAAAGAATAAATGACAGTAGACACTTTTTAATTATTTATTTATTTTTTCTCCTTTTGCTGCCCTTGTTTATTGACGTCGTTGTTGTTATTGCTGTTGTTGGATAGGACCGAGAGAAATCGAGAGAGATGGAGAAGACAGAGGGGGAGAGAAAGATAGACACCTGTACACCTGCTTTACTGCTGGTCCTTGCGCTTTGCGCCGTGTGTGCTTAACCCACTGCGCCACCACCCGGCTCCCAGTGGACACTCTTTTAAAAAAAGAGACATTTATTTATTTATTACAAATGGAGAGTGCGAGACAGAGCCGGAGCATTACTCGGCACCTGCCCTGCTGGGGATAGAACTCAGGAGTAGATGCTTACCAATCCGGCACTTCAGCCACTACCCCACCTCCCAGGCCTCGGGAGCATTTTCTAACTAAAAGACCCACTCGCAGCCAGCTGTTGTAGAAAAGGGGAAAAAGACTTTCAATCAAGATTTTTAAATGTGTTATTCAGTTTCTGCACCAGGGATTTTCTTGACAACTTAAAATAACTGAAAGTCTTAATAAAGAGTGGCCAAAGAAAGCATTTCCCTAACCAGATTGTTCTCGCTTGTCTTTTTTTTTTTTTTTTTTTTTTAACTGGGGCACTTGCTTAGTACTTGGGGATTGAACCTGAGAGCTCAGAGCCTCAGGCATGAATTATTTTGCATAAAATCATTAGGCTGTCGCCACAGCACTTGAACTGTTTTTTTTTTTTTTCTTTAATGACCCCTGGGGAGCAAAAACTTAAGTTGCTCCTTGAGTTTAGTCCAAAGTTTGCACAAATTCTTTTTTGACACAAAATATTATTAGTAATACATGTCTGCCTAGAGCCAATCACTGCCCTTGCTGTCCACCTTGCTGAAAAAAGTCTGCTTGCTGAAAAAAAGTCTGCTTGCTGACTGCTTGCTGAAAAAAGTCAGGCACTATCAGACCAGCTGTTACGTGAAGGGAAATTTTTCTTTTGTGTTCCTTTCTGTACAGTGGAAGAAATTGTTATTCAAATCAAGCTGTCCTCCTCTAAAGAGAGTATTTACTCTGGCAGAAGTGGGGGTAGGGCTGGAAAGTGGGAGCTAGTTTGAAGAGGGCTCTAAGGCCTTCAGATCATATCCTCCCTCATCACCAATTCTAGAACGTCCTCCCAGAACAAAACCTGGATGAGGTGGACTGGACCTGGGTGGGGTGTTTGATGCTCCTATAGTTGACCTTTTGTTTTCCAAATGTGAATTTAAGATCCTGCCTTCTGGGGTAGAGTTCATCCTATTTGAGCAATCACAGGTACTTAGGGGCCCAGGTTTCAAATTTATCTTTATACCTAACAATCTCCCCTTAGTTTTTTTTTTTTTTTTTTTTTAAAGTAAGTTCTGTCTGTCTGTCTCGGAAAAAGTTGACCCATGGCAGGGAGATAGCATAATCACTATGCAAAGAGATCCTCATGCCTGAGGCTTCAAAACCCCAGATTCAGCCTCCCCACCCCCCACCACCATTACCACCACTTTAAGCCAGAGCTGAGCAGTGCTCTGGTAAAAAGGAAGGAAGGAAGGAAAAATGAAGAGTTGACCCAAAGTGGCGAGGCTCAAACGAACAAAATTAAATAAATAACATTTGGAACAGACATTTAGATATTAAAGAAAAGATTGAATTGTCAGAAAAGTCATAATTTTGTTTTCCTATGCAAAAAATGCATCATGACTGTTGCAGTGACCCAGTTATCATGTATTCCAAATAATTTTTTAAGGTTGCCTTTCCAACCTTTTGGTGTTACCTTCTTCTCGGGCAGATGGTTTCCTTAAGAAATTCCCTCCCTACCTAGGGCATATTCCTGTCCCCACACACTGACAGACATAGTCATTCCTTTTGATCTTCACTGTTCTCATCGATCCTTTTACTAAAAGAATGGGTAGGTGCCTGAAGGCAGTTGGCATCTGTTGTTCATCTCTGACTTTTGTCGAATGAGAACCCAAGTCTGGTGTAATCCTCCACAGCTTTATGTCTAACTGCCTTCACAGTGGCAGCTGAATTTTACTTCTCTTTGGCTTTCAAATCTGAATGACTTGTAATTGAATTCTGACTTTATGTGACTGTTAGCCTTGACTAGTTACCACTTATACACTCATTCTCCTGACACTTGGAAGGCTTCTGTTGTGAAAGCTTTATCCATTGTAGGGTTAAAATACTGACTAGTAATGGTAGCAAACCCAGGCTTAGATGGTAACGGGAAGATTGATTGAGTTTGTTGTATGCTTTACATTGGGTAGTTCTCCCCCGCCAAGAGAATTGGATCAGTCCAGTTAGTTTCGCGGGTCGCTTGGCCCCGCCCCTAGGAACCCCGCCTGAGTTAGAGAGTGCCAGAGTTCCAGAGTTGAAGAGTTCCAGAGTTCGAGAGTTCGGGAGTTAGAAGGGTTCCTGAGTTGCAGAGTAAGAGAGAGTGCTTGCGCCGCTGCAAAGAGACAGCAGAGTTCTGTTTGGTGATTAGTTTGGTTTAGTTTATGAATCGTTGTTCCTGAATAAAGAAATACAGCTTCCCTGCCCAGCCGCTGTCTCCGCGTCTCTGTTACCCGCCCGTGAAGCCAGCCCGGCCGGCTGGAGCCGCCGAATTTTAACAACAGAGTTGACGTAAGGGCTCATTTAAAATATTTTCTAAAGTGGAGCATAATTCAGGCATAACTTCATTAAGATTGTAACTCTTTTCACATATTTTATTTACTTATTTATCGAGAGCTAGGTATAAGAGTAAGGACTTGGAAGTCGGGCGGTAGCGCAGTGGGTTAAGTGCACATGGTGCAAAGTGCTAAGACCGGCTTAAGGATCCTGATTCAAGTCCCCGGCTCCCCACCTGCAGGGGAGTCGCTTCATAGGTGGTGAAGCAGGTCTGCAGGTGTCTGTCTTTCTCTCCCCCTCTCTGTCTTCCCCTCCTCTCTCCGTTTCTCTCTGTCCTATCCAACAACAACGACACCAATGACAACTACAACAATAAAATAACAAAAGGGAATAAATAAATACTTTAAAAAAATTTTTAAGAGTAAGGACTCACTCAGAGAGCGTGTCGGGGTTAAGCAGTAATTCTTTACTTATTCAGATGCCATAGAAGGGTCACAATTCACAGTCAACCCGATACCTCTCCTTACTTAGTAGCCGTTCGCGGGTAAGGCTCAGGACATGCTCACCAGTCGCTGTGTCACCGAGCCGATGGTCCTTCGTCTGCTAGCACAACCAGATGAATGAGGGTCTCTGGAAGCTGGGGAAGCAGTTACTTAGCCTGGCCGCATGTGCTTGAGTCGTTAGCAGCACTGGCAGCATCCTGGTCAGTAACGGTGAAGGTGCTTCATCCAGCTGGTTTCTGAGCCTCCACTTATACTGTCTTGCCTCTGGTTTCAAAGTTACATCTCCATTGGCCAATCAGGTTCGGGTTGACGTCTTATCCTACATACACATATGTCTCTGTCTTATCACACTATGCAGGTGCACTATGGTTACTGTGGTTACTAGGGTTACATGTTCACTACACCTACATATATATATTTCTCTGTCTTATCACACTATACAGGCACACTATGGTTACTAGGGTTACATGTTCACTACATATTAAAGAGAGAAAGAGAGAGACTAGGACACTTCTCAGCTGTGGCTTATGTTGGTGCTTAGGGATTGAACCTGGGACCTCAGATCCTTAGGCATGAAAATCTTTTACATAATAACCATTATGCTCTGTCCCCAGCCCATGACTCCATTTCTCTGTGTTTCTCTTGGTTTTGCCTTTTGTGTGATGTTTTCCAGGTGGTTCTTGTTTTATTTATTTATTTATTCATCACTATTAGATGCCTGCCAGCAGTAATCTGAGCTGTTTGCTTCCTTGTAGTTATCTCAAATTTAGAATCCAGAGGGTGGGAGAGAGTTGTTTTTCATGACTTTTGCACAAAAGGCTGACTATTCTGAATAAATAGCATTTGAAACCAATCACCATAGCCAAGAGTATTTCTCACAGTGAGGGTTAGGTCCATGGATCAGTAACAACTAAAGCCTAACAAGAAATGGAGCAAGACATAGATGAAGAAAACTCCACAACATTGTGACTGTGCCCAACATCACCTGTAAGTGTATTTTCTACACTATGAAAGCACTGGAGTTATATATTCATTATCCTGTCATCCAACAATTCTGTTGATAACTCACCTCACAGAAAGACTCCCACTCATGCACCAGGATATGTTAGAGAGTAGGGCTGTTGTTGGAGTCGAGGGTATCGGAAGATATCCAAGAGCTATTAATAAGGAGTGAAATAATTGATAGCGTGGAGGCATTAAAAAAGAGGATATGGAGCCTCCAGAATTCTCTGTCTTCAGTGGGAATATAAAGTGATACAGCAAGCTGGGAAGATGGTTTGGCAAAACTAAACACACATGTGAGCTGGTAATTGCACTCTTCAAGATTTACCAAGATGGGGCCGGGTGGTGGCACACCTGATTGAGCACAAGGACCCAGGTTCGAGCCCCTGGTCCCCACCTGCAGGGGGAAAGCTTTGCAAGTGGTGAAGCAGGGCTGCAGGTGTCTCTCTATCTCCCTCTACCCTCTCGATTTCTGACTCAAGATATCTATCCAATAAATAAAGGTAATAAAAAAAATTTTTTTAAAAAGATTTACCAAGATGAGGGGGAAATGAAGATACACACAAATGCTTACAGCAGCTTTCTAACTGCCAGACTTGTAAGTGTAGTCTCCAGTAGTTAAGTACATAAACAAACTCTAGTACCTGTGTGAAAACTGACATTGATAAACAAAGAGTGGGTGGGCTGGGAGGTGGCTCACCCACCAGAGCTCACCTGTTGCCATGTGTAGAGACCCAGGTTCAAACCCTCAGCTACCTCATGGGAAATGCTATGGTGGAGAAGCTTCATGAGCAGCGCTGTGATACCCCTCCTGGCTGTCTGTCTGTCTGTCTTTCACCCTCTACTTAAAGAGAACAGGCAAGGAGGTTAAGGGCACCAGGAGCAGTAAAGTCAGGCAGATACCAAATCCCAATGATAAGTTTGGTGGCAGAAAAAAAAAATGACAAATGAATGAATTAAAATGATCTGTCAAGTCATGGAAAGCCTACATGAATTATTATTAAGTGAAAACAAATCCAATATGAAAAGATTACATAGTGTAGGATTCAAATTCTGTGACATTCTGGAAAAGCAAGGGGGAAGAAGAATATATACACATATACATACAATAACTAGTGGTTGCCAGTAGGTGCAAGGAGTGAGTTAGAGGGGGGATTTTAATAAAGGGTCAAGAGCAACTTGTGTGTGTTGGGGGCCAGAGGCTGTATGGGAAACCCTGTACCTTTACTTTTTCTGTGAATCTAAAACTGAGTCGAAAACAGAATTTTTTTCCTCCAATGTAGTAGACCTACCCATATTGAAATTTTCTCTGAAAATGGGAAATTACAGAACATTAAAGGGTTTTCTAGTAATCTCGGTGTCATCTTAGGATGTAAAGCAAAAGAATGACTCTTAACAGGCTTCCCCTCCAAGGAAGAAGTCACAGGACAGTGTGAAGATGAAGAGGCAGGAGGGAGCTTTATTTAGATAATTTTGTGTTTTCTGAATCTTTTAAAACAAGCATGTACTCACTTTAATCTCTTGGCAATGCATTCAGATGGTGCTTACAATGGGAGAGGTGTTTTTAGAATAATTGTCATATGATCATTATATAGAAATTGTTTTTCTGGGGTCGGGCGGTAGCACAGCGGGTTAAGCGCCAGGTGGTACAAAGCACAAGGACCAGCGTAAGGATCCCGGGTTCAAGCCTCCGGCTCCCCACCTGCGCTCCCCACCACCAGCTCCCCACGTGAGCCTCTGGCTCCTCACGAGGGGAGTCGCTTCACAGTCGAAGCAGGTCTGCAGGTGTCTATCTTTCTTACCCCCTCTCTGTCTAACCCTCCTCTCTACATTTCTCTCTGTCCTATCCAACAATGACGACATCAACAATAATAACTACAACCACATAAAAAACAACAACAATAATAATAACTACAATACACAACAAGGACAACAAAAAGGAATAAATAAATATTTTTAAATACTTTTAAAAAAAAGAAATTGTTTTTGAAGCATTTATTTATTAACCTGAGACAGAAAGAATCAGAGCATCACTCTGGCACATGTGATGACAGGAATTGAACTCGGCACCTCACGCGATAAGTCCAGCACTCTCACCACTGTCCTTCCTCCTGAGCTACAAAGTTTTTATTTTATTTAATGTTTATTTATGAGAGAGAACCAGGGTATCACTTTGGCTTATGGAATGCCAAGGCAGAAAAATTTTTACCTATAGCCCACAATATCGATATAACCATCTTTTTAGAAACCGGCTGGGAGTATGGATCAACCTACCAATGTCCATGTTCAGTGGAGAAGCAATTACAGAAGCCAGACCTTCCACCTTCTGCTCCACATAATGATTCTGGGTGTATACTCCCAGAGAGATTTAAAAAAAATAAATAAATAGGAAAGCTTCCAGTGGAGGGGAAGGGATCTAGAACTCTGGTGGTGGGAAATGTGTGGGATTTTACCCCTCTTATCTTATGGCTTTGTTGATATTTTCTTTTTTTTTTAATTTTATAAATAAAAATTTAAAAAAATAGGCATCTTTTTTTATTGGATAGAACAGAGAGATATTGAGAGGGGAGAAAGGGGACACCTGCAGATGTGCGTCACTATTCTATGAAGCATCCCCATGCAGATGGGGGCCAGGGGCTCAAACCCGGGTCCTTGTACCTGGTAATACGTGCATTGAACTGGGTGTACCACTACCTGATCCCCCATTATTTAATTTTGCACACTTTCTTTTAAAAAAAATTTTTTATTTATTGGACAGAGACAGCCAGAAATTGAGAGGGAAGGGGGAGGTTGAAAGGGAGAGGGACAGAGAGACACCTGCAACACTGCTTCACCACTCGAAAAGCTTTCCCCTTGCAGGTGGGGACTGGCTCAAACCCAGGTCCTTGCACACTGACTACATGATTACTGATATGTGCGCTACCACCTGGCCCCTGCTTTTTCTTTCTTGAGGTTGTTATTCTTTCCATCATAGATAGATCATCAAGCACATTGAGTTTTGTTTCCCGTCTTTTTTAGAAAGTCTGCTTTATTTCTGTACTTTGCAGTATCATTAGAAACGCCTCCAAAACATTTTGTTTGTCTGCACAATCGTGATGCAGTCATACTGTGAAACACTGATTTGACATTTCTCTATTATGACAGTTAAATGACTCCTTCGTTTATATGTAAATCCATCTTCATACTGCTGCCCATTTCCTGATTGATTCCTAAATGGACTATGACCTTAAAAACAAGTTTTAAGGGGGCCAGGCAGTAGTGCACCAGGTTAAGTGCACATAGTACAAAGCACAAGGTCCAGCTCAAGGATCCTGGTTCGAGCCCCCAGCTTCTCACCTGCAAGGTGGGGTCGCTTCTCAAGCAGTGAAGCAGGTCTGCAGGTGTCTATCTTTCTCTCCCCCTTTCTGTCTTCCCCTCCTGTCTCGATTTTTCTTTGTCCTGTCCAACAGCAGCAGCAAGACAGCAACAACAACAATGGGAAAACAATGGCCTCTAGGAGCAGTGGATTTGTAATGCAGGCACCGAGCCCCAGTGATAACCCTGGAGGCAAAAAATAAAAATAGTAAGTTTTAAAATTGTATATACTCTAACAAAAATTTTGAAATTTATTTTTAAAAATTTTAATATATATATTTTTCTTTTTTTTATTTATTTCCTTTTGTTGCCCTTGTTATTTTGTTATTGTTGTAGTGATTGTTGTTGTTGTAGTTACTGATGTTGTTGGATAGGACAGAGAGAAATGGAGAGAGGAGGGGAAGACAGAGAGAGGGAGAGAAAGATAGACACCTGCAGACCTGCTTCACCGCTTGTGAAGCGACTGCCCTGAAAGTGGGGAGCCACGGCTCTAACCGGGATCCTTACGCTGGTCCTTGCGCTTTGCGCCACTGCGCTTAACCCACTGCGCTACCGTCCAACTCCATATATATATATATATTTCAAATAAAAGACAGTACCTATTTTTTTTTATTCTTGATATTGCTCCTTAACCACACTTTCCCAACTATGGAGATCTATATTTTGTCCCTGATGCTTTGGCATTTTTCTGTTTCTGGGGAGGGGAAAATCAGAATTCCAGCCCAGTCAGCTTGAACCAATTTTCCCGTTCCTCTCATGAATAGGCTGTTCGTTCCTCCAGGCAGTGAATTCGCCCTGTAGAAAGCACTGGCGTTATGTTTCCAACCATAAGTCTGTATAGGTGGTCTGGAATGCATTAAAGACATGCATTGTGGTAGTCAGGATTGTTAAGGGGGAAGCCCTGCTCTGGCTAATTATAGGTAGTTTTTGCTGCTGCTGCTGCTGCTGCTGCTTCTGTTTTATTCTGAGTTAAGTTTTTAAAAATCCTTGTTTTCCCTGCTAAAGTTGAAAATGACTTTGTTATAGTATTGTGGCTGGGTCCTGTTTTCTTACAGCATAGAAATGTCAGGAGTATTTGATCTTTAGAGAAATTCTATAGTGAAGACCATTTTTAAGCAAGGCAATTTTCTTCTATCCATCTCACAGTTTTATTTATTTATTTATTTATTTATTTATTTATTTATTTATTTATTTATTTATTTATTTTGTACCAGAGCACTGCTCAGCTCTGGTTTGTGGTGGTGCGGGGGATTGAACCTGGGACTTTGGAGCTTCAGGCGTGAGAGTCTCTGCATAACCATTATGCTATCTACCCCCGCCCTATTTATTATTTTTATTAATTGTGATAGCTTTCTTTTACAAGACTCTGTGTTTTCAGGGTACAGTTTCATTCTTTACACCCCCCTACCATCAGTGCCAACCCGCTCCCCCACACACTCACCCTCCTCCCTCTTGTCCCTTTGACCACCCTGATTCTGCAGGTAGGGGGAGTCTGAGGGTGGCTTTGCCTTGTTTCTTTATGGGCAAGCCTTTGGAATATAGATTATCCCTCTCCTCTTATTGTCAGTGTGGACTTCTGTACTTCTTTGAGGGAAAGAATCATTAAACTGTCCTGTTTCTTATCCAGGCTGTATTAAGCAGTGATTGATTTCTTGTTGATGAGCTAGGCTCTCTTCTCCCATGTTTTAATGTGACTTATAACTTGAGTTGAGTAAGCAACCTCAAGAAAACTTTATTTCTCTTCTCAAAAGTGGTGCCTCAAACAAGAAATATTTCCAGAGCCAGGGAGCAGAGGGCCCAGCAGCCTGTGTTTAAGAGAAAAGCTGCTGGGTTAGATAAATGGACAATAGCGAGACAGCTCAGCTTTTACCAGGGCCAGGGGTTTGGTTTAACTAGGGCGTACCAGGAACTATAGCAAGATGGCTTCTGGAAGATACGTAGAAGAGAAAGGGCCTACCTCAAAACACTTGCCGTCAGTCACTTCCAGTAGTTGAGATTTTAGGAACTAAATGCAGTGCCAGGAATTCTCTGCTGAGCTGAGCCAAATAGTTTTCAGTTCTTTGGATAATTAGCAGAAGCTTCTCGTTTGATAACATCATTAAGATTCTGTCTCCTCCCTTCCCTTCATTACTGAGGTACTTAGAATGACAGGTAATGAAATCACATTCAAAGTACCAAGACAATTTTCAAAGCTAAGGAATGCCTGAGTGATGGCTCTTTCATATGCTTTTAATTTGTAAAACATAAATAGACTTACCTGGAAGACTTCCATTCACAATAGTTTAGATATATAACCATAAATTTTAGATTTATTTAAAAAATAATTATGGGTGGTAGGTGGGTAGATAGCATAATGGCTATGCAAAGAGACTCATGCCTGAAGCTCCAAAGTCCCAGGTTCAATCCCCCAACCACCATAAACCAGAGCTGAGCAATACTCTGATTTTAAAAAATGGTGGGCCTTGAAGTCGGGAGGGAGCTCAGCAGGTTAAGCGCAGGTGGCACAAAGCTCAAGGACTGGCGTAAGGATCCCAGTTCGAGCCTCAGGCTCCCCACCTGCAGGGGAGTAGCTTCACTGGTGGTGAAGCAGGTCTACAAGTGTCTGTCTTTCTCTCCCTCTCTCTGTCATCCTCTTCTCTCTGTCCTATCCAACGACAACATCAGTAACTACAATAATAGTAACTAAAACAACAAAGGCAACAAAAGAGAAAATAAATATTTTTAAAATGGTGGTCCAGGAGGTGGCACAGTGTATAAAGCATTAGACTCTCAAGCATGAGGTCCTGAGTTCAGTCCCAGGCAGCACATGTACCAGAGTGATGTCTGGTTCTTTCTCTCTCTTTCCCTTTTTCATAAATCTTTTAAAGGGGGTTGGGGGGCCTGGGAGATAGTTCTGCAAAAGACTTTCATGCCTGAGGCTCTGAGGTCCCAGGTTCAATCCCCAGGACTATTATAAGCTACATCTGAGCAGTGCTCTGGCATCTCTGTCTGCATCCCTCTCTCTCTGTTTACCTTATTCATTAAGAATAAAGTAAAGGAGGGGAGATAGCATAATGGTTATACAGACAGACTCTCAGGCTTGAGGCTCCCAGGTCCCAGGTTCAGTCTCCCATACCACAAGAAACCGGAACTGATCAGTGCACTGATAAAAATAATAATAGTAATAAAATATTTTTTCAAAAGTGTTGGGGGAGTCGGGCTGTAGCACAGCGGGTTAAGCGCAGGTGGTGCAAAGCACAAGGACCAGCATAAGGATCCCGGTTTGAACCCCGGCTCCCCACCTGCAGGGGAGTCGCTTCACAGGCCGTGAAGCAGGTCTGCAGGTGTCTATCTTTCTCTCCTCCTCTCTGTCTTCCCCTCCTCTCTCCATTTCTCTCTGTCCTATCCAACAACGACAACAACAATAATAACTACAACAATAAAACAACAAGGGTAACAAAAGGGAAGAAATAAATAAAATAAATATTAAAAAAAAAAGTAAAGCTTTAAAAAAAAAAGTGTTGGGCCAGTAGATTAGTTCATTTGCTTAGTGCATTGACTTGCGATGTGTTCTGCCCTGGTTCGAGCCAACCCAAACTTGGAGGAAGCCTCACTGCTGTAATCTCTTTCCCTCTCCCTCTCCCTTTGTCTCTGTCTCTCTTTCTATGATAAAGTCATCCCAGAACAGTGAAGCCCCAGTGACACCCTGCCTTACTTTTTAAAAAATTAAAAGTACTGGGGGCTGGGCGGTAGCACAGTGGGTTAAGCGCATGTTGTGTGAAGCACAAGGACCGGTGTTCAGAATCCCGGTTCGAGTCCCCAGCTCCCCATCTACAGTGGTTTGCTTCATAGACGGTGAAGCAGGTCTTCATGTTCAATCCCCAGCAGCACATGTGCCAGAGTGATGTGTCTGGTCCTTTTTCTCTCCTCCTATCTTTAAAAAAAAGAAAGAAAGAAAGAAAGAAGAAATGACATTTGAAGAGAAAATGTATATCTAAAAAATATTTAACTTTTTTGAATTTTCTAATTCAATTTTTAATTTTTTAATTTAATTCTATTGTTTATTTACTATTGAATAGAGACAGAGAAATTGAGAGAGGAAGGGGAAATAGAGGGAGAGAGACAGAGAGACACCTACAGCCTTGCTTCAACACTCGTGAAACTTTCCCCATGCACGTGGGGACCAGAGGCTTGAACCTGGGTCCTTGTGCACTGTAATGTGTGTGCTTAACCAGGTGCGCCACTGTCTGGTCCCTCAAATTCATTTTTTTTAAGATTTTTATTTATTAATGAGAAACATAGGAGGAGAGAGAAAGAGCCAGACATCACTTTGGTACATGTGCTGCTGGGGATTGAACTCAGGACCTCATGCTTTATCCACGACACCACCTCCCGGACCACTCAAATTCAATTTTTAACTATCATTCCTCAATTTATTGGGGAAGGAGATTAGGGGTATGTTATGTGAAGATATAGAAAAATTGAGGCTGGGGAGACAGCGTAATGGTTATGCAAAAGACTTTCATGCCTGAGGTCCCAGGTTCAATCCCCAGCACTACCTTAAGCCAGAACTAAGCAGTATTCTGGTGTTCCAATCCCCTCATAATAAATAAGTAAGTAAGTAAATAATAAAATGTTTTTTAAATTATCTTTACTTATTGGATAGATAGAGACAGCCAAAAATTGAGAGGGAAGGGGGAGATAGATAGGGAGAGAGAAGAGCGACACCTATAGCCCTGCTTCACCACCTGTAAAGCTTTTCTCCTTCAGGTGGGACTGGAGGCTCAAGCCCAGGTCCTTGCACATGGTGACGTGTGCACTCAGCCAAATGCACCACCGCCAAGTTCCTATAAATAATTTCTTTATTGGGGACTTAATGTTTTACAGTCAACAGTAAATACAATAGTTTGTACATGCATAACATTCCCCAGTTTCCCATATAACAATACAACCCCCACTAGGTCCTCTGTCATCCTTCTTGGATCTGTATTCTCTCCGCCCACCCACCCCAGAGTCTTTTACTTTGGTGCAATACGCCAGTTCCAGTTCAAGTTCTACTTGTGTTTTCTTTTCTCATCTTGTTTTTCAACTTCTGCCTGAGAGTGAGATCATCCCATGTTCATCCTTCTGTTTCTGACTTAGTTCACTCAACATGATTTTTTCAAGGTCCATCCAAGAGCGGCTGAAAACGGTGAAGTCACCATTTTTTACAGCTGAGTAGTATTCCATTGTGTATATATACCACAACATGCTCAGCCACTCATCTGTTGTTGGACACCTGGGTTGCTTCCAGGTTTTGGCTATTACAAATTGTGCTGCCAAGAACATATGTGTACACAGATCTTTTTGGATGGGTGTGTTGAGTTCCTTAGTATATATCCCCAGGAGAGAAATTGCAGGATCATAGGGTAGGTCCATTTCTAGCCTTCTGAGAGTTCTCCAGACTGTTCTCCACAGAGGTGGGACCAATTGACATTCCCACCAGCAGTGCAGGAGGGTTCCTTTGACCCCACAACCTCTCCAGCATTTGCTGCTGTTACCTTTTCTGATGTATGACATTCTCACAGGAGTGAAGTTTTATCTCATTGTTGTCTTTATTTGCATTTCTCTGACAATCAAAGACTTGGAACATTTTTTCATGTGTTTCTCAGCCTTTTGGATCTCTTCTGTGGTGAATATTCTGTCCATGTCCTTCCCCCAATTTTGAATGGGGTTATTTGTTATCTTGTTGTTGAGATTTGCAAGTTCTTTGTATATTCTGGTTATTAGCCTCTTGTCTGATGTATGGCATATAAAGATCTTCTCCCGTTCTCTGAGGGGTCTCTTGGTTTGGGTAGTAGTTTCTTTAGCTGTGCAGAAGCTTTTTAATTTGATGTAATCCCATAGGTTTATGCTTGTCTTCGTCTTCTTTGTAATTCGATTCGTTTCACTGAAGATATCGTTAAAATATATGCGGAAAAGAGTTCTGCCAATATTTTCCTCTAAGTATCTGATAGTTTCTGGTCTAACATCCAAGTCCTTGATCCACTTGGAATTTACTTTTGTATTTGGTGAAAGATAGTGGTTCAGTTTCATTCTTCTTCATGTTTCAACCCATTTTTTCCAACACCATTTGTTGAAGAGACTCTGTTTTCCCCATTTAATAGTCTGGGCCCCTTTGTCAAAGATTAGATGTCCATAGGTGTGGGGAGAATATTTTAAAAAGAAGATTGAAACCATTTTACTAACCTATGTAAGAAATATTTTAAAGGTGGTCCAGGAGGTAGCGCAGTGGTAAAGCTTTGGATTCTCAAGCATGAGGTCCTGAGTTCGATCCCTGGCAGCACACGTGCCAGAGTGATATCTGGTTCTTACTCTCTCCTCCTATCTTCCTCATTAATAAATAAATAAAATCTTTTTTTAAATAAATAAAATAAAAGGTGGTAAATTACAATAAAAAAGAAAGATTTTAAACTCTTTTAATTTTTTTATATTTATTTATTCCCTTTTTTGTTGCCCTTGTTTTATTGTTGTAGTTATTATTGATGTCGTTGTTGAATAGAACAGAGAGAAATGGAGAGAAGAGAGGAAGACAGAGAGGAGGAGAGAAAGCTAGACACCTTCAGACCTGCTTCACCACCTATGAAGTGACTCCCCTGCAGGTGGGGAGCCGGGGGCTCGAACCTGGATCCTTAAGCCAGTCCTTGCATTTTGTGCCACCTGCGCTTAACTACCGCCCGACTTCCAGACCCTTTTTTTTTAATATACCCTATGAGTCATGGTACTTGGTTTTCTTTAAATTAAAGGAAGTCATTTCTAAATGGTAGTCCTTGACATTTTTTGCTACTTTGACTTGGGCTGAAAATAAATGTCATCTAAGCCAGAGCTGAGCAGTGCTCTGGTAAAAACTAAATAAAATAATAATAAAATAAGCCAACTCAAAAAATAAATAAATCTCATCGTCTTGATTTGTAGGCTTCATGTTGCGCAAGTTTATCTAAGCCATTTTTTTTGTCTTGTAATCCTCTAGTTATCAGAGGGCAACCAGAAGCATGCAAACCTCCAGAAGAGCATCGAGAAAGCTAAAGTTGGCCGGCAAGAGACTGTAAGTATTGGGGTTTTAAAATTCTCTTTACTTTCTAGTTTGTATTGAACTTGGGAAAAAATGCTAGAGATTAGCATGGACAGGCAGAGAGGGGTAGGTAGCATAATAGTCATGCAAAGAGACTGCCGTGCCTGAGGCTGCAAATTCCCAGGTTCAATCCCACACCACCGTAAGCCAGAGCTGAGCAGTGCTCTGGTTAAAAGAGAAAAAATAAAATCAGCATGGCAAGCTTCAACTATGCATTCCATCCAGACCTTCATTTGTCCCAGTTAATAATGAAAGAGCTCTCAATACTCGTCACGTTGTAGGAAAGAAACCTTTCAGGCTTATGGATCTCCCGAAACCTCGTCTTTCTTCTACCACTACCACCTCCTCTTCCCCTTCTTCTTCCCCTCCTTTCTTTCCTTCCTTCCTTCCTTCCTTCCTTCCTTCCTTCCTTCCTTCCTTCCTTCCTTCCTTCCTTCCTTCCTTCCTTCTTTTTTCAGGGCAATGCTGTTCCTACTACTGGCCATTGTGAAAAGGAAATAACTAACATGTATTTATTTATTTATTCATTTTCCCTTTTTGTTGCCCTTGTTGTTTTATTGTTGTGGTTATTATTGTTGTTGTTATTGATGTCTTTATTGTTGGATAGGAAATACGGAGTGAGGAGGGGGAAATAGAGAGGAGGAGAGAAAGACAGACACCTGCAGACCTGCTTCATCGCCTGTGAAGTGACTCCTCTGCAGGTGGGGAGCCAGGGGCTTGAACCAGGATCCTTAAGCCAGTCCTTGTGCTTTGCGCCATCTGCCCTTAACCACTGTGCTACCGCCCGACTCTTTTTTTTTTTTTTTTTTTGCTGAATCTTGCCAACAACCCACTAAGGTAGCTTCTGTCTATGTATTTCTTTTTCTTACATATTTCTTTTTCACTGCTTAGCTCTAGTTGATGGTGGTATGAGGGACTGAGCCTGGAACTTTAGAGCCTCAGGCATGAGAATCTTTTTATAAATACAACTAAGTACAGTCATTTCGCTGAGAGTTCAGGGCTAATAACACTTAACAGTCTGTAATGCTTTCCAGTTCAGGGTGTCTGGGGACATAGTCTATTTAAGTCTTTCCTGAACTGTGCTGGCACAGTATAAGCTAACCATATGTGGCTGTTTACATTAAAATCAAATACAATTAAGTTCTTCTGTTTTTTGTTTTAATTTTTTAAATATTTATTATTTTCTCTTTTGTTGCTCTTGTTTTTCATTGTTGTTGTTATTGATGTTGTTAGATAGGACAGAGAGAAATGGAGAGAGAAGGGGAAGAGAAAGACACTTACAGACCAGCTTCACCACCTGTGAAGCGACTGCCCTGTAGGGGGGGGGGGGGCTGGGGGCTCGAACCGGGATTCTTACACTGGTCCTTGTGCTTTGTGTCATGTGCGCTACCATCCGACTCCCAGGTTCTTCTGTTTTTTAAACAGCCAGGATTGTTTATTTGTAAGGGATAGCGACTATACAGCTTCACCATTCCTGGTGGCCTTTTTTTTTTTTACCTTTTCTGATAGAGACAGAAATAGGGAGAGATCCCGGGAGTCGGGCTGTAGCGCAGGGTTTAAGCGCAGGTGGCGCAAAGCGAAAGGACCGGAGTAAGGATCCCGGTTTGAGCCCTGGCTCCCCACCTGCAGAAGAGTCACTTCACAGGCGGTGAAGCAGGTCTGCAGGTGTCTATCTTTCAGTCCCCCTCTCTGTCTTCCCCTCCTCTTTCCATTTCTCTCTGTCCTATCCAACAACGGCGACAACAATAATAATAACCACAACAATGAAACAAGGGCAACAAAAGGGAATAAATAAATAAATAAATATTTTTTAAAAAATTTAAAAAAAAAAGAAATAGGGAGAGATCCCAACCCCTGAAGCACTGCTTTACTGCTTGTGAAGCTTCCCCGTGAAGGTGGAAACTGGCATTTTGAGCCCAGGTCCTTAAACACAGTCACATGTGTGCTGTACCTGGTGTGCCGCTACCCAACCACAAGTTCTATTTTTCAATGACAGCCACATTTCCTGTACTCAATACCCACATGTAACTACATTTCTTGTACTGGGCACCAGACCTAGAGCTTTCCTCTTGTGGCAGAGGACAGGTGCCCTGCGCTGCTGAAAAGCATGCTGCCCTGTATGTGCATTCTTTGTACAAAGGAGCTCTCCCCAACTTGGAACTAAAGACAACAGCAAAAGGCAAAAATAGGAAAATAACAAAATTACAAGATAGGGCGGGGAGTAGATAGCATAATGGTCATGCAAAGAGATTCTCATGCCTGAGGCTCCACAGTCCCAGGTTCAGCCCACCCCCTACACTACCATAAACCAGAGCTGAGCAGTGTTCTGGTATGAACAACAACAACAGAACCAGCGATGTGGTGGTCCAGGAGGTGGCACAGTGTATAAAGCACTGGACTCTCAAGCATGAGGTCCTGAATTCGATCCCTGAAGCACATGTACCAGAATGATGTCTGGTTATTTCTCTCTCTCTTCCTATCTTTCTCATTAATAAATAAATAAAATATTTTTGAAAAATACAAGCTGGGAGTCAGGTGGTAGCGCAGCGGGTTAAGCGCACGTGGCACAAAGTGCAAGGAATGGCATAAGGATCCCAGTTCGAGCCCCCAGCTCCCCACCTGCAGGGAAGTCATTTCACAATCGGTGAAGCAGGTCTGCAGGTGTCTTTCTCTCGCCCTCTCTGTCTTCCCCTCCTCTCTCCATTTCTCTCTGTCCTATCTAGCAATGTTGTGTCCTATCACAACATCAGTAACAATAATAATAGTAACTATAACAACAATAAAAAACAAGGGCAACAAAAGGGAAAATAAATTTTTAAAAATTTTTAAAAATACAAGCTGCAGGTCCCATTAGGCATTTTCAACCCTACTTAGTTTTGCCAGAGACTTACCCTGTAACCCTGTGCCAGAACTTTCAGCAGCCTTGGAGTTTGGTCTGGACTCGGTGTTTCATGTTTCACACACACCAGCTGAATGCTGTTGCACTGTGACTTACCGCTGCTCTGGGACTGGGTGGAAATGTGACGCACTGCTTATTGGATCTTAGTGGGTTTGAAAACCGCATTCTCAGTTTACTGATGTTTCTGTTATTTACAGTGTCTTAAGATCTTCTTAAATAGTGAACATCCTTTTTTTTTTTTTAAAGTAAATATTCTTAAACATGTTTAGAACACCTTTAAGGACAATTATATGATTGATGTTACCACAGAGAAGTCGAGGCACAACCTCGTGAGCCTGCTCAGGAAGCAGTCTACTTTTTCTCTCCCATCTGATGACATTATCTTTCTGTTTGCCTGTACATAATTGACAATTTCTCATTTTATTTTATTAGTGACTTAATATTGATTTACAGAATTATGAGATAACTGGGGTATGGTTCCACAGTGTCCCCACCACCAGAGTTCTGTGTCCCTAGTCTCTCCACTGGAAACTGCAGTAGTTTTCCCAAGGTCACAAATAAAGGTTGACTATTATTTCTATAAATGAATATATATATATATGCTCCCTTTTATCCCCTGTGGTCCTGTCTTCTCTTCCTTTCTTTTTTTTTAATGTTTTTATTAGTGACTTAATAATGATTAACAAGATTGTAGGACAGCAGGGGCGGCACAATTCCACGCAGTTCCCACACCGGAGTTCCTTAACCTGTCCCCTCCATTGGAAGCTTCCCTATTCTTTATCCTTCTGGGAGCATGGACCAGAATTCTTTATGGAGTACACAAGGTAGAAGATCTGATTTCTGTAATTGCCTTTATTTATTTATTAATGAGAAAGATAGGAGGAGAGAGAATGAAGCAGACATCACTCTGGCACATGTGCTGCCTGGGATTGAACTCAGGACTTCATGCTTGAGAATCCAATGTTTTATCCACTGCACCACCTCCCAGACCATGCCTTATTTATTTATAAGCATTGTGTTCTTTTTTTTTTCTTTTAATTTTTTCAAATATTTATTTATTTATTGCCTTTTGTTGCCCTTGTTTTTTATTGTTGTTGTTATTATTGTCATCGTCGTTGGATAGGACAGAGAGAAATAGAGAGAGGAAGGGAAGACAGAGAAGGGGAGAGAAAGATAGACACCTGCAGACCTGTTTCACCACTTGTGAAGCGACTCCCCTGCAGGTGGGGAGCTGGGGGCTAGAACCAAGATCCTTACATGGCTTTGCGCCATGTGCGCTTAACCTGCTGCGCTACCGCCTGGCTCCCAAACATTGTGTTCTACATAACTTATTCCCCTTTGACTGTTTGATTTATATATAAAAGACACTTGGGTTTTTAGAAAATTTACTTTGTTCTTATACTACAGCTGTATGTGTGATATTTATAATACTGATGTCAGAAAACAGTATTATTGATGAAAAATGAAAATATTTATAAAATGTACAGCCTTTTGACATGAGACATTTGGCGTGTTGTCAGTGGACATATAACTCTTTTGAGTGCAGGAAGAGCGGACCATGTTAGCAGAAGAGCTTTCTTCACTTCAGAAGCAAAGGGAACAGCTAAAGGCAGAAGTCGAGAAATACCGAGAATGTGACCCCCAAGTTGTGGAAGAAATACGTAAGTTTGTCTCACATCTCACGATTTTTCAACTTTGCTAATGATGGCAGCTGTATGCTTCTAGTTGCCTGGCAACCATTCTCCACTATATGAGAAAGCTAAAGCCATTACTAGGAGTATCAATGTTGCATTGATATTTGCATTGGGAGCCTTACTGTGACAACATCACACAGCACACCAACTTTGACATGATAAACACCTCATGGGTAAGGAGGGTGATGGTGGGCTACAAGGAGAATGCTACAAAATGCAGGCTAAGTCCACAGGAGGCTGAGAGTGAGCTTAGTTTGTCCCCAAGTTGATATGGAAAAGAAATCTGTCTACTGTTACCTTTTGCTGAGCAGTGTAAGAGTCTGCATGTTGCAGACAGTCTGGGTACTCACTGTCTTCTGAATGTAACCATGATGTTTTGCTCACTTGAAACCCAAGATCCCCCAGAGCTTGAATTTGAATATTTTTTTGTATAAAGATAGAAACAAAAGACATATTATAAAGGCTGTACTTAATTGCTTAAGAAAAACATGTATAACTCTCTTATCTTTGTTCTGTATAGCCTGTCATATTAATTAGGAAATTTTACTGAGTAAAACCTTTAGAATAGGTGGTATGTGGTGACTTTAAAAGAAATTGAAAATAAGAGGTCTGGGAGGTGGTGCAGTGGATTGGACTCTCAAGCAGCAGGTCCTGAGTTCAGACCCCGGCAGCAGATGTACCAGAGTGATGTCTGGTTCTTTCTCTCTCTCCTGTCTTTCTCATTAATGAATAAATTTTAAAAATCTTTAAAAAAAAAAAAAGAAAGAAATTGAAAATAATTGTTACTTTAAAATTAACCCAGAATAGGATATAGCCAGGAGCATGCTTGGTTGAATGTACACATTACCATTCATTGAGGACCAAGCCTGTGCCCCCCTCTTTGCTGGGGGGCAGCTTTACGAGTTGTGAAGCAGTTCTGCAGGTGTCTTTCTCTCTCCCATTCTCTCTCCCCTTCACTCTCAGTTTCTCTCTGTCTCTATCTGTAATTCCAGATCTCTTGTTAATGATCTCAGACTCATCAGAGATGTGCCTTGTCCTGGGCAGCTTCTCAGAAAGGAGTCATTTTTTGTCTGTTTTTCTGATTTAATATTAATTTACAAAGTGATAAGATAATGGGGTATAATTCCATACCATCCCCACCACCAGAGTTCTGTGTCCCTGTCTCCTTCCAGTGGAAAGCGATAGCTCTAGTTCTCCTCAGGTCATTGATGTGGGTTGGCTATATATATATATATATATATATATATATATATATATATACACACACACATATATTTCCCCCATTTTTATCACTTCTACAGTCCTACCTTCCTTCACTTTCTTTTTTTTTTTAAGCTTTATTTATTTATTTATTTATTATATTTATTTATTTATTCCCTTTTGTTGCCCTTGTTGTTTTATTGTTGTAGTTATTATTGTTGTTGTCGTTGTTGGATAGGACAGAGAGAAATGGAGAGAGGAGGGGAAGACAGAGAGGAGGAGAGAAAGATAGACACCTGCAGACCTGCTTCACGGCCTGTGAAGCGACTCCCCTGCAGGTGGGGAGCCGGGATTCGAACCGGGATCCTTATGCTGGTCCTTGTGCTTTGCGCCACCTGCGCTTAGCCCGCTGCACTACAGCCCGACTCCCTTCACTTTCTTTCTAAGTCACACCTATACCTATTACTACTTCCGTGTGAGGAAGGAAACCTTTTTTTTATTTTTTAAATTTATTTTCCCTTTTGTTGCCCTTGTTGCTTTATTGTTATAGTAGTTATTATTGTTGTTGATGTTGTCATTGTTGGATAGGACAGAGAGAAATGGAAAGAGGAGGGGAAGACAGGGAGAGAGAGACACCTGTAGATCTGTTTCACCGCCTGTGAAGTGACTCCCCTGCAGGTGGGGAGCTGGGGGCTCGAACCGAGATCCTTATGCCAGTCCTTGTGCTTCACCCCATGTGTGCTTAACCTGCTGCACTACCATCCGACCCCCAGGAAGGAGACCTTTTAAGAGCAGTTTTACCAAGATTTAAAACCTTCAGGTGGTTCATGTTTAGGATTTGAATGGTCCTGCCCTCTACCGGCTCATTATGAAATTTCTGAAGGGGCCAGATGGTGGCTTCCCTGGTAGAGCCCATGTCACCACACACAAGGCACCAAGTTCAAGCCCCCGTCCCCATCTGCAGGGAGAAAGAAGCATAATGAGCAATGGAGCCGTGCTATAAGTCTCTTTCTCTTTCCCTCGTTCCTCAGTATCTCTCAAAAAGAAGAAGAAAATTCTGAATTTTCATGATAACCAGATCTAACCCCTTATGCATTTCTTTTATATCATTTGTTCCATTTTCTAATTCTATTTTATTAGCCGGCACTACGAATCCACCACTTCCAGTGGCCATTTTTTCCTCCCCCCCCCTTCCTACTTTATTCAGTAGGACAGAGAGAAATTGAGAGGGGAAGAAGAGATAGAGAGAGAGAGAGAAAGGTAGACACCTATACAACTGCTTCACAACTCATAAAACAAGTGGAACAGGGCCTTGAACCCTGGCCCTTGTGCATAGTACTATGTGTGCTTAACCAGGTGTGCCACCATCCGGACCCCCAATTTGCTCTATTTTCTTTTCTGACTAGGACCCACAACTTTCAGAATTTTTTTTTGTTTGTTTGTTTTTTGGTTGTTGTTGTTCTTATTTTGATTACCAATATTCCCATCATGGACAAACTTTGTTTCACTGACTTTGTTACTGCCACTGTGTAGAACTGAAACACTTGGGCTTCTCCTGCTCACGGTCCTCACTGTGTCAGTCAGCATGGTTGTCTCCCTGGGCAGTCGACGTGTATTTCTGTCACTTTGACTTCTGACCTCCCATTTCTATTGGTCTTTTCTATAAATGTATAATTTTATTACTTCTGTGCACCCATGGATGACTTAGGAGATCTAACATGCTTCTTTGACCTATACTGATGGTGACCCAAAGTCAGTGGATCATCTTGAAGTGCAGGAAATCACCAGGGAGAGAACACTGTGCCAGGCTGACTCGTGACTTGGGAAAACTTCCACCTCAGGCGTGCAGTTTTCATTCCTTGTTCCTCCGAATCAAGCAGCGATTCTGAAAAGTGTATCCCTCTTAGAAAAGTGATAAAACTTGCAGGGGAAGTTTCAGAGTATAGAAAGAAGGATGGGGGTTCTGGAAAGGTGAATAAGGCGGTTGAGAAGGGAGTGGCAGCTGTCGTTTGATTATGGCTGCCTAAATTCTGCTCTCCTGAAATGTCAAAAGTTTAGCCATTTATTTTTCAGCCCAAGGAGAACATGTGAGTGGGAGTGAATCTAAGGCAGCAATGAGATCTAAGTAAAGGAGAATGTCTTCTGGTTTTCAGTGAGTTAAGAAACTTCATCAGTAGGGGCTCGGGCGTTAGCGCAGTGGGTCAAGCACATGTGGCACAAAGCACAAAGACCAGTAAGGATCCCGGTTCGAGCCCCCGGCTCCCCACCTTCAGGGGAGTCACTTCACAGGTGGTGAAGCAGGTCTGCAGGTGTCTCTCTTTCTCTACCCCCCTCTCTGTCTTCGCCTCCTCTCTCCATTTCTCTGTCATATCCAAAAACAATGACATCAATAATATTAACTACAACAACAATAAAAAAACAAGGGCAACAAAAGGGGAAAAAAAGAAAAAGAAAAAAAAAAAGAAAGAAAGAAACTCCATCAGTGAGGTTTACAAAAAGTAAAGGGTGGAGCTAGTCAGTGGTAAAGGCACACATTACAGCGTGCAAAGACCCTGGTTCAAGCCCCTAGTCCCCACCTGCAAGAGGAAAACTTCACGAGTGGTGAAGCAGGTCTGCAGGTGTCTCTCTCTCACTCCCTCTTAAATCCCCCTCTCTCCATTTCTCTTTGCCTCTATCCAATAGTAAATAAATAAAAGAAAAAGGGAAAGAGAGAGAGAAGTAGATGCATCAAGGCCAGTGTGCGTGTGATACCTAACCAGATGACGATGGCATCAGATGGGTTATATCTGTGTTACATCGTGAGCAGGCTAGGTAAATGAGAAACATCTGAAGAAATAAAAGCCAATTTTAAAACAAGAAAATAAATTGATGAGAACCATCACCTATAGATCCAAGGATTTATAAGCAGCTGTGAGCTCCTTATTTCTAAATCTAGAGCACAGATTTAGACTCTCCTCGCTGCCTTTCTGCAGTGAAATCATTGTTCTGAAAATGTGCTTCATGGTAGTATGCAGTGTCATGGAATTTCAGCTATCATGTTATTTCAGAACAGATTATGCTGGATTAAAGGATTATGAGTTTCACAAATTAATTTTAATAGGATTTGGTTCTTAACGGCATGAGCAGAGCACGCTGTTACAAATGGGCTTATCTCTGAGTCTACCGTGACTGACTTGGAGACAGTTTTTGTGATAACAGCTATAACCCTTACGTTCATGTGCACATGCCTTGAATTAGCTCTGCACGTCTCGGTGTTTGCAGGGGATAGCTGTTTCATCACACCATTCAAACTATTGGTGCCATTAAGCAAGTATTAGTAATAGTAATGAATTTCCATAAGTGAGAATTCAAAGCAGTAATTTATAAAAACAGTTTTAATCTACCCTGACCATTCACTTAACAGATAAAGTTAGAAGATAAAGATAAATTTAATTCTCACCAAAATCCTTGAAACCAAATCTTGCAGATACTTCAGAAATTTTCTTGAAGATAGGCTTAAGGAAGACAAAAATAAAAAAGTAGATTAAGAACATCTAAGGAGGCTGTCAGTGGTGCACCTGCATGAGTGTCACATTACAGTGAATCTCAGATAAGAATAGTAAACTTGGGGGCCAGGTGGTGGCGCACCTGGTTAAGTGCACACCCTACAGTGCACAAGGAGCCAGGTTCAAGCCCCTGCTCCCCACCTGCAGAGGGAAAGCTTCACGAGTGGTAAAGCAAAGCTGCAGGTGTCTCTCTGTCTCCTCTCAATCTCTTCCCCCTCCTCTCAATTTCTCTCTGTCTCTAACAATAAATTTAAAAAAAAACTACTTTAAAAAAAAAAGAATAGTAAACTTGGGGCTGGGTGGTGGCACACCTGGTTGAGTGCACCTGTTACAATGCACAAGGACCCAGGTTCAAGCTTCTGGACCCCACCTGCAGAGGGAAAGCTTCTCAAGTGGTGAAGCAGTGCTGCCGGTGTCTCTCTGTCTCTCTCTCTCTCTCTCTATCTGTCTCCCCCCTTCTCTCTCAATTTCTGACTGATTCTATCAAATAAATAAAGATAATTAAAACATTTTTTAAAAAGAAGAGTAAAGTTGGGGTCAGGAGGTAGTGCACCTGGTTAAGCCCCCTGCTCCCCACCTGCAGGGGGGTCACTTCACAAGCTGTGAAGCAGGTCTGCATATGTCTATCTTCCTCCCTCCCTCTTTATCTCCCCCTCCCCTCTCAATTTTTCTCTGTCCTATCCAATAAAATGGGGGGGGGGGGGCAAGTGGCTGCCAGGAGCAGTGGATTCCTAGTGCAGGCACTGAGCCCCAGTGATAACCCTGGAGGCAAAAAAAAAAATAGTAAGCGTTGTGGTGTTTTAACTTGCCTTGTTCTCAGCCTCTGCACTTCATCTCAATAACAAACTGGAAAACTGGAATTATTTTTATAGACAAGTAATATTTGGTTGTGTTTATATACTATGCTTTGTCTATCTAGTCACCTGCCACTGGCACTTAGGTTGTTTCCAGCTCCTGGCTATTGTGGGCCACAAATGTAGTCTTACTTTTTCCTTTTCAATATGGACACTTTTTACTTTCCTACCTGATCACCCTGGGTTGAATCTCCTGTACAGTGCTGAGTAGAAGTGGTGAGTGTGGACATACTTGAGAAGATTGTACAGACATGCCCTTCAGTACTAGCTGTGGATTTTGTTTTTCATTCAGACAGAGAGACAGAGAGGGAGAGACGCCACAGTATGCTGGAGGGCCTCACAGGGCCATAGTACTGCCATGTGGTCCCCGTGAACTGTCTCTCCATGGATCTTAGCAATAGATTTGGATGAACGGCGAATCTGACTAGGACTATAACCCCATAGTAAAGTGCATGCTTTGCACATATGAGACCCTGAGATGAGCTCTCAGCACTAAAGAATTAAATAAATTCGAGGCCAGGCTCACCTGGTTAAGCACACACATTGACCATGTATAAGGACCCAGGTTCAAGCCCCAGTCCCCACTTGCACAGAGGAAGCTTCACAAGCAGTGAATCAGGCCTACAGATATCTTTCTCTCTCTCTTTTGTTCTCTGTCTCCCTCTCCCTTCTCAATGCCTGTCTTAATCAAATAAAACAGAAGAAATGACCACTGGAAGCAGTGGATTTACAATGCAGGCACTCAGCTCCAGAGATAACCCTGCAGCAGTTTCAATAAATAAATAACTCTGGAAAAGATGACTATCTGTGTATATTTATATAAGCTTTTTAAAAATCACTCTGTTGAGGAAGTGCTGACCTACCTGACTCTGGTCACAGGGCTGCATTTATTTCTACATCTCCTGAGGTGGGGCTCCTCTCACCTTCCACTTGGCATCCTCCTGCACCACAGGGCCCTGGGTCCCAGTCCACAGGACCCCACCATCCAGAACCTCCCTCTAAGCCTGCTGCCTAAAACCACAATCCATTGGTGTCTCATCCTATAGATGATTTTTTTTTCTCCCCTTCAGGTCAAGCAAATAAAGTAGCCAAAGAAGCTGCTAACAGATGGACCGGTATGTATAATAGTGACGCAGGTTAACTTCCTTATACTTGAATTTCTCCCACACTTGTTATCTAATGATAAGAAACAGGGTACTGATAGCTAGCCTTTGGTTCCTCCACATTTCTTATATTGGGGACGGGTGATGGTGTACCTGGTTGAGTGCACATGTTCAAATTTTGTATCTTGTTTACTGCTTAGTTATTTTTCAAGTAATGTAATCTTTTTTAAATTTTTTTAATATTTATTCATTCCCTTTTGTTGCCCTTGTTGTTTTATTGTTGTAATTATTGTTGTTGTTGTTATTGATAGGACAGAGAGAAATGGAGAGAGGAGGGGAAAACAGAGAGGGGGAGAGAAAGATAGACACCTGCAGACCTGCTTCACCGCCTGTGAAGCGACTCCCCTGCATTTGGGGAGCCGGAGGCTTGAACTGGGATCCTTACGCCGGTCCTTGTGCTTGGCGCCACCTGCGCCTCACTTGAAAGTAATGTAATCTTAGTGATGAGAACAAGGGAAATAAAATCTGCAAAGTAGTGTTGTTGAAGAAAAGAGGATGGAATGTATATCCCTTAAAGTATGAATAAGTAACAAATACAGTGACAGGTAACTTTAAGAAATACAAGGCTACAATAACAATAACAAGGGCAGCAACAACAACAAAAAATGGGGAAAATGGCCTCCAGGAGCAGTGAATTTGTAGTGTAGGCACTGAGCCCCAGCAATAACCCGGGAGGCAAAAAGAAATACAAGACTTGGGGACCACGCAGTGGCCAGCCTGTGCAAGGACCCAGGGAGAGAAAGATAGACACCTGCAGACCTGCTTCACTCCTCATGAAGCTTCCCCCTTGCAGATAGGGGTGGATAGAGTGGGACAGGAGAGAGTGACACCTGCAACACTGTTCCACTGCTTGAGAAGTTTCCCCCTGCAGATGGGAAGCAGAGGCTTAAACCTGGCCTGCAAAGGCTGGACCTCCTTACAGTGGTGTCACACAGGCTTCTCTCCTGATACAGGCTCGAAGTTTGTTCCTCCAATTTTCCTTGAGTGGTGGTCTGTTCTCACATCTTCTGGAAGTCTCTCTGCATGCATGGGGCCTATTCTAGAATCTGTACTCTCTTTCTCTGTGACTGTCACCAGGAAGGAGCCCAGTGCCTTGCATATGCACAATGCCACCACCGCACTGCTCCACCATCCATGGAGTGCCTCCCCACAGCTCCCATGGTGCTAGTTTAAGGTGTTGAGATTTAAATCCAGGGTCTCAGGTATGTACTCTACTGGGCAAGCTATTTCCTGGCTCTAAAAACTGTACTCGGGAGCCGGACAGTGGCATACCTGGTAAAGAGCACCTGTTAGAATGCTCAAGGACTCAGGTTCAAGACCTCGGTCCTTACCTGCAGGGGAGGAAGCTTCACAAGTCCTGAAGCAGTGCTTTGAGTCTCTCTCTCTCCTCTCTTTCTCTCTCTTTCCCTCTCCCTACCCCACCCTCCCTCTATATCTCCCTCTTCCAATTTCTCTCTGTCTCTATATGAAATAAACACATTATTTTTAGGAAGTACTCATAAGCAGAGGGTGGGTAGCATAATGGTTATGCAAAGAGATTCTCATGCCTGAAGCTCCAAAGTCCAAGGTTCAATACCCCTCACCATCATAAGGCAGAGCTGAGCAGTGCTCTGGTAAAAAAAAAGAAAAGAAAAAGAAATCCTTAACACAAATATTACTTTGGAATCATTTATTTATTTTTAGTTTACTTAGTGGATAGAGACAGAGCAAAATTGGGGGTGAGGAGATAAAGAAACAGAGAAGACACTTGAAGCCCTACTTCTCTACTCGTGAAGCTTTCCCCCTGCAGGTGAGGACCAAGGACTTGAACCTGGGTCCTTGCACACTAATGTGTGCGTTTAACCAGGTGCACCACCTGGCCCCTTCACTTTGGAATCATTTAATAGTAAATCAGCGGTTTTCTCTGCTTTTGTGTTATGTGGAAGGCATAGGATCATTATATTCTGGAATACTTGAAACACATAGTAATACCAATCTCACATGGCAGTGAGTACAGATAGTTGGCTGTGATTATCGGCAGGTTATGCAGAAACTAGAACTCGATCAGTCTGGAGTACTTTTTACTATTGGTGTTCTCTCTTAAGTCCTTAAGGAAAGTAATGTTCTGTACTAGACTGTGACCAAAAAGAGAGGTCCATTTTAATATGTCAGTATTCCCACAGTGCTTTAATTGAATAAAATGAGGCCACTTTTTAAAATATTAAAGTTGTCCTTTAACTCATGTTAAAACATTGTCATAGGGAGTCAGGTGGTAGCGCAGCGGGTTAAGCACAGGTGGAGCAAAGCACAAGGACCAGCATAAGGATCCTGGTTCAAGCCCCCAGTTCCCCACCTGCAGGGGAGTTGTTTCACAAGCGGTGAAGCAGGTCTGCAGGTGTCTGTCTTTCTCTCCCCCTCTCTGTCTTCTCCTCCTCCTCTCTCCATTTCTCTCTCTCCTATCCAACAATGATGACATCAATAATAACAGTAATAACTACAACAACAAGGGCAACGAAGGGGAATATAAATAAATATTTTTAAAAAAACATTGTCATAGAACACGTGATTTAAAAGTAATCCAAGACACACAAGGCTAATGGCGGCCATTCTTCATTTCCACAGCAGAGAGGTGACTGTTACCCCAGGAATTATGGTTGCTCTGTCCCCCAAGAGGACACCTTCTCCAGGCCCTGTTCCTCCCCTCCAAGAGTAATGATGTCCAGACAGTCAGCTCACTGCCAGGGAGGGTGCTCTCTGGAGGAAGAGGGGTTCTGTTCTTAGCACTAAGACCAGAGCAGGTGTACCCTCGAGGGGGAGGGGTGTCCAGCACACTTTCCTGTTGCAGAAAGTGTTAGATAGAAAGGGTAGACAGCACGGGGGCCAGGGTGGTGCACCTGGTTGAACACACATGTCACAGTGCACAAGGACCCAGGTTCCAGCCCTCGGTTCCCACCTGCAGGGGGAAAGCTTCGTGAGTGATGAGGCAGGGCTGCAGGTGTCTGTCTCTTTCCCTCTGTATCACCCCCTTCCCTCTCAATTTCTGGCTGTTTCTATCCAACAAATAAAGATAATAAAAAAAAAATTTTTAAGGGTAAATAGCAAAAAAAAAAAAAGAAAAGAAAAACAAAAAACAAACAAACAAAAAAAACCACAAGTAGAACCTGAAATGGAATTGGCATATCGCACCAAAGTAAAAAACTCTGGGGTGGGGGTGGATGGGTGGGGAGAATGCAGGTCCAAGAAGGATGACAGAGACCTAGTGGGGGTTGTATTGTTATATGGGAAACTGAGGAATGTTATGCATGTACAAACTATTGTATTTACTGTTGAATGTAAAACATTAATTCCCCAATAAAGAAATTTTTTTTAAAAAGGGTAGATAGCATAATGGTTATGCAAAGAGACTCTCTTGCCTGAGGCTCCAAAGTCCCAGGTTCAATTGCCCCTGCTTCCTAAGACAGAGCTGAGCAGTGCTCTGGTTAAAAAAAAAAAAAGTGTTAGATCTACATTCCGAGGCATTTATTCCAGCGAAGTGAAACTAACTGGGTGTAAAGATGGACAGCACAGGGTCTCCATTCAGGTGCAGGAAGAGGAAAGGGCACACCTGCACTCGGAAAATGGGCACAACAAGGAGGAGGGGCATCCTTTTTAAACATGCTGACACGTCCTCTTTGCTGTGCCTATACCACCTTATTATCTCTCACATCCGCTGACACATAATGGTGCTGGGTTTTCTGGTTCATTTGGTTGCTTAAAATGCTTAGCATGACGTTAGTACCGGCAATGAAAGAAAGGGTCAATCCAGGTTCTTCTGGAGGGTGCTGGGCTCAGCTATCCACTTGTTATGGTCCTGACCCCTTGAATGTAACTGTATTTGGAGGATGAGAAGGAAGAGAGGATTAAGTTGAAAATCAGCCATTGGGACAGGACCCTCATCCAACCTGACTCATGCCCTTATAAGCAAAAGGAATCTGGGAACAGGGTTAAATAGTATTATAGTTACGCAAAGAGACTCTCATGCCTGAGGCTCCAAAGTCCCAAGTTCAATCTCCACCACCACCACCGTAAGCCAGAGCTGAGCAGTGCTCTGGTAAAAAAATTAATTAATTAACTAATTAAGTAATTAATTAATTAAAAGGATGGGTCTGGACAAACATCAGCAGCAGTACAGATAAGCCCCTGTGAGGACACACAGAAGTGATGTCTGCAAGCCAAGGGTCAAGGAGGTTACAGAATAGCCTCAGCCCCCGCCTGCTTTCAGACCTCCCGTCCCCAGAACTGTTCAGTATGACCTTCCAGCTGCCCACTACGACGTGAAATCAGCCGGTGAAGTGTGATCACTTTTTGAAGTAGGGCTTCTAGGAAATTTAAACTGAAGTATCAAATAACAATAACTAGTACCTGACCCGAAGTCCATTTCTAAGGCGACTTAAAGAGTACTTACTCTTGAAAAACCAGGAGACTTACTGCTATGCTTTTGAAAGTAATAGAAAATAAAATTATATATATATATATATATATATATATATATATACCAGAATTATTATATATGCTTTGTGATCTTTTAAATGTGCAAACATACTTCTCTTATTTTATTCCCAGATAATATATTTGCAATAAAATCTTGGGCCAAAAGGAAGTTTGGACTCGAAGAAAATAAGATTGATAAGAATTTCGGAATTCCAGAGGACTTTGACTACATAGAGTGAAGTGCTTCATGTTGCTGCCCCATGTCTGCCTGTGAATATGTGAATGTTTTCTAGTATCCGGCTAAATGTACCGAACTCTCATTTACATGTAACTTATGTTTATCGGGTTAAATAAAGTTTAGATTGCTTTACACTGATTTTGATGGCTCAGAAGCTAGATCATGCCCATATGCTCATAGCACTCAGCGTAGTAAGATCTTGCAAGGAAAGGCACTTCTTCTTCTAGCGTTTGCCCTTCTTCCGTAGCCAGTCAACAGCGTCAGGTTGAGCCTGATGTAAAGTTTCGAGACCTCCTTTGAATCTGGAGAGGTGGCAGTCGTTGACTATGTGGGTCATAGTCTGTCTGTAGCAGCAGGGGCAGTTCGGGTCGTCTCTGGCTCCCCAGTGATGGAACATAGCGGCACACCGGCCATGGCCTGTTCGATAGCGATTGAGGAGGGCCCAATCATAACGTGCTAGGTCAAAGCCGGGTTGACGCTTGCAGGGGTCTGTGATGAGGTGTTTGTTCTTTACCTCAGCTGACTGCCAACTCTGTTTCCAAGAGTCTGGAACAGAGAAGTTCAGTGTAGGCTTAGGAGACCAGATTGGGTGACGAGACGTCAAGCGTTGGACAGGGTGGGCGAAGATATCCGCGTATATTGGCAGGTCTGGTCGAGCATAGACGTGGGAAATGAACTTAGATGATGCCGCATCCCGACAAATATCTGGCGGGGCGATGTTGCTAAGAACTGGCAGCCATGGAACCGGGGTGGAATGGATGGTTCCAGAAATTATCCTCATGGAGGAATATAATTTGGAATCGACCAAGTGGACATAGGGCTACGGAACCATACTGGGGCACAGTATTCTGCAGTGGAATAGCATAATGCCAGAGAGGATGATCGTAGTGTGGAAGCGCTCGCGCCCCATGAGGAGCTGGCCAGTCTTGCAATGATGTGATTCCTCGCGCCCACCTTTGCTGCAGTTTTTATGAGATGTTTGTGAAATGACAGAGTGCGATCGAGAGTAACGCCAAGATAGACTGGCTGGGCTTCATGACAGATTCTCGTATCACCAAGCTGTACATTAAGCTCACGCGAGGCCAAGGCATGGTGTAGATAGAAAACAGATGATACAGTTTTTGCAGTGCTAGGGATTAGTCGCCATTTTTTACAGTAATCAGATATCAGAGATATGTCTTACGTGAGTGTTTCCTCGAGGATGTCAAACTTGTATGCCTGAGTTGCACAGCAGATGTCATCGGCGTAGATGAACTTCCTTGAAGAAGTTTCTGGAAGGTCATTGATGTAAATATTAAATAGCGTAGGAGCCAGAACAGAGCCCTGGGGGAGGCCACTTGAGACAAGTCTCCATCTGCTAGACTTGTCACCCAGATGCACCCGGAATCTTCTGTTTTGGAGAAGAAACGATATAGTGTTGGCCACCCATGGATGCAGGCATCTTGAGATCTTGACTAGGAGACCACGGTGCCAGACCGTGTCATAGGCTGCTGTGAGATCAACAAAGATGGCACTAAGTTAGGTTTACAAATGATTTTTTTTTTAATTTTTATTTATAAAAAGGAAACACTAACAAAAACCATAGGATAAGAGGTGAACAACTCCACACAATTCCCACCACCAGAACTCCATATCCCCTCGCCTCCCCTGATAGCTTTCTAGTCTTTAACCCTCTGGGAGTAGGGACCCAGGGTCATTATGGGGTGCAGAAGGTGGAAGGTCTGGCTTCTGTAATTGCTTCCCCACTGAACACGAGCGTTGACAGGTCGATCCATACTCCTAGCCTGTCTCTGCCTTTCCCTAGTGGGACAGGGCTCTGGGGAAGCGGGGCTCCAGGGCACATTGGTGGGGTCATCTGCCCAGGGAAGTCTGGTTGGCATCATGTTAGCATCTGGAACTTGGTGGCTGAAAAAAGAGTTAACATATAAAACCAAACAAATTGTTGACTAATTATGAACCTAAAGGCTGGAATAGTTTAGATGAAGAGTTGGGGGGGTCTCCATTTTATAGATAGTTAGTAGGCCTATTTTAGTTATATTCCAAAGCGCCCATGACTATACGGGTTTTTTGTTTGTTTGTTTGTTTTTTCCCCTGAGTCTGACATCTGATATGCAAGTGGATCCAAGTTATTGTCTGGGGAGATGATGTCATGGCTGGAAAAAGGACCAGAAAGCTGGATCAGGGAAGAGAGTAGCTCCCTAATATGGGAAAGGTGTATAAATATTGTTGACTGTAAACCCCATCGATTTGATGTGATCTGGGGCCCATATTCAGCTAGGAGCCTATGTGACCTCTGCATCCCTGTAGATCTGAGCTCACATTCTGTGGTCATGAGTAGGAATGTTCCAAGCTGCCCCAATTTCAGGACCCATCTTCCTCAGGTGTAGCATAGAGTATGTTGTCCAGCCTCCCTTTGGAGGATGGAACATTCTCTACTGTTGTTGATCCATGTTGAGGGCAAGGTCCTATGGGGGCCCACAAAGGGGTGTATTATGTTGTTCCTGGTAGAGACAACTGGTAGCAATGGGAAGAGGGATTTATTCGAGGGCTAGGCCATCATGACTGTTTGGGAATCTCAGGACTCCCTGACTAGGGCCCCAGCTGATGGGGTGGCCTGATAGTGACTAAAGAGTCATCATTAACGCATGCCAGTCTCTTGCCCTTATTCAGCTTATAAATGATTTTTTAAATTTTCTGTTAATGGGAGAAAGAGAGAGAGAGAGTGGGTAGGACAGTAGCTCAGTGATTCCATCACACATGGCACAAAGCACAAGAATCGGCATGAGGATCCTGGTTCAAGCCCCCAGCTCCCCACCAGCAGAGGGCTCGCTTCCCAGGCGATGAAGCAGGTCTGCAGGTGTCTATCTTTCTCTCCCCTTCTGTCTTCCCCTCCTCTCTT
Source organism: Erinaceus europaeus (assembly GCF_950295315.1). Taxonomy (NCBI): domain Eukaryota; kingdom Metazoa; phylum Chordata; class Mammalia; order Eulipotyphla; family Erinaceidae; genus Erinaceus; species Erinaceus europaeus. Next base: position 49,959,068 of record NC_080180.1, on the reverse strand, counting down.
GATTTCTCTCTGACCTGTCCAACAACAACAACAGCAATAATAACAACAATAAAATGGAAAAATTGTCCTCAAGGAGCAATGGACTCATGGTGTAGGCACTGAACCCCAGTAGTAACCCTGGAGGCAAAAAAGAAGAAAGGAAGAAAGAAAGAGACCAGAGCACTGTTCAACTCTGGCTTATTTATGGTGTTGCTGGAGATTGAACCTGGGACCTTGGTGCCTCAGACATGAAAGATTTTGAAGGATCATTATGCTTCCACCCCAGCTCCACAAATAATTTCTTAGAGATTAAAGTCATCGCGATGTCACGTTTTTGTTATTCCGTTGAGATCGTAACTGTTAAGCAGTGGGAGTACCTTTGAAGACTGTTAGATATACACACCCACCCAGGGATGCTTGGAAATAACGCTGGAGCCCTAGCGTCTCCCTTGCTCTACCTAGTTCACGGAATATGGCTGTGATTGATAAGTTGGGGTGCTGCATTCTATTTGCAATGCCCCCTGCAGAAACAATACAATTAGTTGGTGTTCCTCAAACTCAGCAATTGGGGGGCCTGGCAGTGGCACACCTGACTAAGCGCACATAGTACTAAGCACAAGGATCGAGGTTTGAGCCCCTGCTCCCCACCTGCAGAAGAACACTTTACAAGCAGCGAAGCAGGTCTGCAAGTGTGTATGTTTCTCCCTATCTCCCTATCCCCTCTCAATTTCTCTGTCCTATCCAGTAATATGGGAAAAAATGGCTACCAGGAGCATTGGATTCGTAGTGCAGGTCAAGCCCCGGCTATATATAACCCTGGAGGCAAAAAAGTAAATAAATAAAAAATAAAGAGAAGTTAAAAATGGCATATTCTGTATATACATCTCTCTGCAACTCAGCTTAGGCATTTTGAATATTTGCACGCGCTCCAAAACAAACTTAAAGAATAAATTCAAAGCGAACATAATTAATGCCCATCACTCATGCACACGCCTCTCTTTTCCGCACCAGTCAATTTCAGTATTCTTTTTTTAATTTAATTTTTTATTTATAAAAAGGAAAAATGGACTAAGCCATAGGATAAGAGGGGTACAACTTCACACAATTCCCACCACCAGAACTCTATCCCATCCCCTCCCCTGATAGCTTTCCTATTCTTTAACCCTCTGGGAGTATGGACCCAGGGTCATTGTGGGATGCAGAAGATGGAAGGTCTGGCTTCTGTAATTGCTTCCCCGCTGAACATGGGCACTGACAGGTCGATCCATACTCCCAGTCTGCCTCTCTCTTTCTCTAGTGGGGAAGGGACTCTGGGGAAGCAGAGCTCCAGGACACATTGATGGGGTTGTCTATCCAGCAAAGTCTGGTCGGCATCCTGCTAGCATCTGGAACCTGGTGGCTGACAAGAGAGTTAACATTCAAAGCCAAACAAATTGTTGACCAATCATGGACCTAAAGGCTGGAATAGTGAGATGAAGAGTTGGGGCCCCTCCGTTTTGTAGACAGCTAGTAGGCCTATTTTAGTTCTACATTCCAAAGGGCCTGTGGCGCTACTAGTGTTTTTGTTGTTTTGTTTTGCCTGAGCCTGACATCTGATATGCAGGTGGATCCTGATTACTGTCTGGGGAGAGGATGTCATGGCTGGCAGAAGGACCAGAAAGCTGGATCAGGGAAGAGAGTAGCTCCCAAATATGGGAAAGGTGTATGAATATTGTTGACTGTAAACCCCATCAATTTGATGTGATCTGGGGCCCATATGACTGCAGTATTCTTTTAAGTAGCTTGAGGGAGTTATTCCACTTGTCTGCAATCACCCATATGGCACCCCAGCTACTGGGGAGGAAGCTGGCCTTTGTGTTTATCGCCTGGAGTGAGTCTGGGTCCACTTAATAATCACTTCCTGGAGGTGGGAGGCAGCAAATTGGTCCATCCTTGTTCGTTCTTGAGGCCAGTTGTGTTGCCTCAGGGCAACAGCTCTCCTCACAGAAGCAGTTGGTGTGAAAGACAGAGGACAAGTAGTAAAAATACCCAGGTCTTGAGCTTTTTCCCTAAACACAAGTTGTAGGAATTGCAAAATCTCTCAGGCCCAGCTCACTATACACTAGGAAAGGCACGACCTCGTTGAGTCACAAGGGATGTGTGTTTCACACAGGGAGTTGAAAAATATTCCTCCATAAATAGTTAGGCAACCGTTCCCAAATCTGTTAAGTTTCTATTTGTAAGAGGCTGGCATAAAAGTGATTAAGATGAGGTCTGTACAGAAGTTAGCTGGAGATAAGAGCCCTGGACTAGGTATGAGGCCTAGAGTGGCGTGGGTAGCAATAGTGGACGGAAAAGCCACTGAGATTGCAAGGTGCTGGCAAAGTTCCTGAAGTCACAGCACTTCGGGGACAGTTTCTCCAGGCCTGACAGGAGACCCCTATCCCTGGAGAACAAGAAGGGCCAGGCAGTGGCACACCCAGTTGAGCGAGTGCACATGTTACTATGTACAAGCACCGGGTTTGAGCTCCCAGTCCCCACCTGCTGGGGGGAAAGCTTCGTGAGGGGTGAAGCAGTGCTGCAGGTGTCTCTGTCTCTCTCCCTCTCTACCTCCCCCTCTCAGTTTCTCTGTCACTATCAAAACCTCAAAAACAGCAAAACACAAGCCCTGACCCCAATCTCAGCCAGCAGTATTAGGTGTGCTTCTGGGGAAGGGATGCACTCATCGCTTCTGTCTGTCCTGTTCTTGCAGAGACCACAGGGCTCTCTGCCTCTCTGTGATGGGAAGTGAGGCACTAGCCCAGGAGGGACACCCTTTGGAGAGGAAATCTACATTTACTTAAATTATATCTCACACTGAAGTCTTGGCCTTTACCCTCCAAACTGCCTCCGTCTGCTGTCCCCACTATCTCAGTCAACGATAACCTCAGCTCCTGTTGGTTTGCCCTCTCGGTCCTTTCTCTTTGTAGACCTTCCACAGAGATGCACTCAGCAGTGCTCTACCCAGTTAATTCAGCCCATTCGCTAAGGCGGATAATTACTACCTTCATCAAAACCGTCAAATGGAAAACTGCAGTCCTTGAAATCACTCCCTCAATTCCTGGGCAACAGAGCAGAATCAGAGATTTGGGGTCAGACAGCTTGGGCTCAAATGCTGAATCCAACTCTCTGCATCTAAGCCAGTGGCTTGTATTCCTCCATCCTCATGCCCTCTTTCTTAAACGCAGTTTTCTTAGAAATGATTGACCTGACAGATGTTGAGTTTGTTGGGAGAATTATGTGAAATATGTTGACATGGTGACTAAAACCGTGCCCTAACACTGAGACTGTGCTCAGCAAAAGGTAGTTACATCATTTGGGAACTTTAGGAGGTTCATGCCAAGAGAAAGGAATACAGTCGGGGGTACCCGGTTACAGTGCACAAGGACCAGGGTTCGAGCCCCTGATCCCCACCTGCAGGGGGATAGCTTTGCAAGTGGTAAAGCAGGTCTGCAGGTGTCTTTCTGTCTCTCTTCCGATCTCCCCCTACCCTCTAGGTTTCTGGCTGTCTCTATCCAATAAATAAAAATTAAAATTAAAAAGAGGGGGCCAAGTGGTGGCTCACCTGGTTAAGTGTACATATCACTAAGCATGAGGGCCCGGGTTAGTGCCCCCTCTCCCTACCAGAAGGGAGTCCACTTCACAAATGGTGAAGCAGGTCTGCAGGTATCTATTTTTCTCTCCCTCTTTCTATTTCTCTCTTTCCTAACTAATAAAAGTCAGAGAGAGGGGGCCGGGCAGTAGTAAACCTGATTAACGCACATAATCCAAAGTACAATGGCCAGTGCAGGAGTCCTGGTTTGAGTCCCTGGCTTCCCCACTGCAGGGGGATCACTTCACAAGCGGTGAAGCAGGTCTGCAGGTGTCAATCTTTCTCTCCCCCTCTCTGTCTTCCCCTCCTGTCTCAATTTCTCTCTGTTTTATCCTATAAAATGGAAAAATGGCCTTCAGGAGCAGTGGATTCATAGTGCCAGCAGCGAGCCCCAGCGATAACCCTGGAGGCAAAAAGAAAAAAAAGGGAAAAATGATAGACTCTGGGAGCGGAGGATTCATAGTGCTGGAACAGAGCCCCAGCAATAACCTTGGTGGCAATAATAATAATAAACATAGTCATAGTGGCCTGGGAGGTGGCATAGTGGATAAAGCATTGGACTCTCCAGCCTGAGGTCCTGAGTTTGATCTCTGGCAGCACATGTGTCAGAATGAGGCTCTGGTTCCCTCCTTGTAAATAAATAAACCTTAGAAGAAGTAGGAGGAAGAGGAAAAGGAGGAGGGGGGGGGGCAAGAAATAGCACACTCATATATGCAGGTGCAGTGACAGCTGGCTCACAGAAGCACTGCTTCCCAGGGTCAGGACCAACCAGATCTCACCCTTCAACTTGCTGAGTCTTTACTGTTGGAGCTGTCCCCTTCCCAGCCCCCCACTTCACCACCACCTCAGACACTCGGGGACACTCCCCAATAGGAGGGAGGAGGAGTTACTCTGATTCTAATTTAGAAAGCAGGCTGTGGTCCGGGAGGTGGTGCAGTGGCTAAGGCACTGGACTCTCAAGCATGAGGTCCTGAGTTCAATCCCCAGCAGCACATGTACCAGAGTGATGTCTGGCTCTTTATCTCTCTCCTATCTTTCTCATTAATAAATAAATAAAATCTATAAAAAAAAAACAGGAACCAATTTCTATCCTTGCTTCTTCCTTCTTTCCTTCCTTCTATCCTTCCTTCCTCCCTATCTTTTAATTAGTTAGTAAAAGGTAGTTATGTGGTTAGCAGCTTCAGTAAAATTACTGACAAGCAGGTTTCTTTCGCTCTATCTAGAAATGCAAACCACCTCATCTTTTTTTTTTTTTTAAATCTTTATTTATTGGATAGTGACAGCCAGAAATCAAGAGGAAAGGGGGTGAGAGAGAGGGGGCCAGGTGGTGGTGCACTTGTTTGAGCGCACATGTTACAGTGTGCAAGGACCTGGGTTCAAGCCCCTGGTCTCCACCTGCGGGAGGAAAGCTTCATGGGTGGTGAAGCAGGGCTGTAGGAGTCTCTCTCCTCTGTCTCCCCCTCCTCTCTCAATTTCTCTGTCTCTAACCAATAATAAATAAATAAAATGTGGTTGTTTCTTTTTTGTTTGTTTTGTTTTTTGCCTCCAGGGTTATTGCTGGGGCTCTGTGCCTGTACTCGGATCCACCCCTCCTGGAAGCCATTCTTCCCTTTTGTTGCCCTTGTTGTTTATTGTTGTTGTTATTTCTGTCATTGTTGGATAGGACAGAGAGAAACTGAGACAGGAGGGGAAGACAGGAGGAGAGAGAGATACCTGCAGACCTGCTTCACCACCTGTGAAGTGACCCCCCTGCAGGTGGGGAGTCGGGGGCCGGTCCTTGCCCTTCATGCCATGTGCTCTCAACCAGCTGCGCTACCACCCGGCCCCCAAAATTATTTATTTATTATTTTTTAACATTGCTTTTTTTTTTTTTTTTTTTTTTTTACCAGAGCACTGATCAACTCTGGTTTTATGGTGGTGCAGGGGATTGAACCTGGGACTTTGGAGCCTCAGGCTTGACAGTCTGTTTGCATAACCATTATGCTTTCTACCCCTGCCCTATTTATTACGTTTTTATATTTATTTATTTTCCCTTTTGTTGCCCTTGTTTTATTGATGTCATCATTGTTGGGTAGGTCAGAGAGAAATGGGGGGGGAGACAGAAAGGGGGAGAGAAAGACACCTGCAGACCTGCTTCACTGCTTGTTAAGTGACTCTCCTGCAGGTGGGGAACCGGGACTCGAACTGGGATCCTTACTCCAGTCCTTGTGTTTTGCACCATGTGTGCTTAACCAGCTGCGCTACCACACAACCCCCCCCCCCTTTTTTTTAAGAGAGTGAGGGAGAGAGATAGAGACCTGCTACACTGCTTCACCACTCCCTGCAGGTGGAGACTAGGGACTTGAACCCAGGTCCTTACACACTGTAACATGTGCGCTCAACCAGGTGTGCCACCACCCAGCCCCTGAAACCACCTTGTCTCAGTTTGTCTGGGAAACTTTGCTCTCAGCTCAGGGGACTGACTCAGCAGCAAGCCGCTGGAATGCATCTTGCTGCGTGGCCACAGGTCGAGCCTCCTGCCCGGACAGCTGGGAAGGAAACAACACTCTACTGTTCCTGAAACGCCTCCGGCACAAAGATTTCTGCAACAGTTTCTCAGGGACACCAGGAGCTAAAGGTTCCTCACACGGAACAGAGATTCTGGGTCTCCTTCTGTTTCTATTTTTGAGCTACTAGCTCGAGCTACTCAGAGGCAGACCGTGGATGTCCTTGGAGATTTTTAGGGTTTTGTATGTTTAAGGGAGGCAGAAAGAACAGCTCCTTTCCCAGCATCCCGTCCCCTGGGGTTGCACCCCAGCCCTCCCGCCCCTCCTCCATCTCCTGTGCCCTTGTTTGGTAGGACGGCCTGCAGCCCTGGGCTCTGAAGGGAGCAAGTCCAGCCCTTATTAGGATCCACACTGAAAGGCCTTAAAGCTCAGCGGCTGAGACGCAGCATCTCCTGTGTGGAGAATCCAGTGGGTTCTGTAACAATCAATCAAAATGGAGTTAAGAGACAGTTGCTCCAGGAGGGAGAGGTACGACCCTCTGATGGGTGTGACCCATCATGGTCCCCTCATAGAGAAACATTATATATATAAGCTTAGAAATGCCTTAATAATTTTCTCCAGAAATACGTTTGAATAACTTTTGAACTAATTTTAGAAAAAACACAATTTTGTACTCCATATATGCAAGTTCATACAAAAACTTGACTACAATGGTGAGATCTCTGACAACTTAGATGACTAAAAACCATTTGTCACTCTCAGACTCACTGGTTTCAAAAACAGCTGTTAAAATGGTGACGGAGGGGGGGGGTGGTCAGGGCTGGGTGGTAGTGCAGCGGGTTAAGCGCACATGGCACAAAGTGTAAGGACCGGCATAAGGATCCCAGTTAGAGCCCCTGGCTCCCCACCTGCAGGGGGGTCACTTCACAAGCAGTGAAACAGATCTGCAGGTGTCTGTTTTTCTCTCCCCTGTCTTCCCCTCCTCTCTCCATTTCTCCCTGTTGTATCCAACAACAACGACAGCAGTAACAACAACAACAAGGGCAACAACAGCGGAAACAATAGCCTCCAGGAGCAGTGGATTTGTAGTGAAGGCACAGAGCCCCAGTGATAACCCTGGTGGGGGGAAAAAAAGGTGACCTGAAGGGGTGCATGATGCTGCACTGGTGGAGTCTAAAGACCTGAGTTCAAGTCTCTGGTTTTCACCTGCAGGGAGTGAGCTTCATGAGCAGTGAAGAAGGGGTGCAGGTGTCTCTCTCTCTCTGTGTACCTCCTCAACCCCCCATTGCTGACTCTCACTCTATATCAAAAAAAGAAAGAAAGAAGGAAAGAAAGAAAGAAAGGGAGAGAGTGAGGAAAGAAAGAAGAGAGGGAAGAAGGAAAAGAAAAACATGACCATTGCATGGAATGTATATAACCCTCTTATCCTACAATCTTGTCAGCCATTATTTAAAAAAAAATTTTTAAGTAAGGGCCAGGTGGTGGCGCTCCTGGTTAAGAACTCACATTACAGTGCACAAGGACTCGAGTTCAAGCCACCTGCAGGGGAAAGTTTCATGAGTGGTAAGTAGAGCTGTAGTAAAGTAAAGTAAAGTAAAGCTTTCCCTTTCTCAATTTCCCTCTGTCTCTATCCAATAATAATAAATAAATAAATGTAAATTTTTTATTTATAAAAAGGAAACACTGACAAAAACCAGAGGATAAGAGAGGTACAACTCCACACAGTTCCCACCACCAGAACTCCGTATCCCATCCCCTCCCCTGATAGCTTTCCTATTCTTTAACCCTCTGGGAGCATGGACCCAGGGTCATTGTGGGATGCAGAAGGTGGAAGGTCTGGCTTCTGTAATTGCTTCCCCGATGAACGTGGGCATTGACAGGTCGATCCATACTCCCAGCCTGCCTCTCTCTTTCCCTAGTGGGGAAGGGCTCTGGGGAATCGGAGCTCTAGGACATATTGGTGGGGTTGTCTGTCCAGGGAAGTCTAGTTGGCATCATGTTAGCATCTGGAACCTAGTGGCTCTCCCTTCCTTCCTCTCTCTCTTTCTTTCTGTCTTTCTCTTTCTCTTTCCCTTTTCCTTCCTTCCTTCCTTCCTTCCTTCCTTCCTTCCTTCCTTCCTTCCTTCCTTTCTTTCTCCTTGTACAGCTTCACCACTCCCAGGCTTATGTGTGCTAGGGTGGTGAGGGTGGAGATACCATAATGTCGGAGCTGGCCCCAGTGTTAGGACATTCTCCTGTAGTGCCAGGCCTTAAACCTGGACCACACTCACAAGGCATGCCTCTTACCCAGTGAACTATCTCTCTGGTCTGATGTCCCTTCTGCCCTAGAAGCAGCTAGAAAGCAGAGCTGGCTCCCTTCCCCCTACTGACTGTGGGGCCTGGGGACAAGGCCAGGCCTGACCAATGGAGATTGGAAGGGACAGCACTATGAAAGTAGAGAGTTGTAGGGAGCTGGGTGGTGGTGCACCCAGTTGAGCACATGTTACTATGTGCAAAGACCCAGGTTTGATACCCTGCCCCCCCCCGCAGGAGGGAAGCTTCACAAGAAATGAAGTAGGACTGCAGGTGTTTCTCCGTCTCCATGTCTATCTCCCCCCTCCTCTCAATTTTTTTTGACATATCAAATAAATAAATCAATAAATAAAAAAAAAATGACTGCCAGGAGCGATGGATTTGCACGCACCAAGCCCCAGAGATAGTCCCAGTGGCAGTAAAAAAAAAAGGGGGGGTGGTTTGGGTGGTAGTGCAGCAGGTTAAGCGCACATAGTGCAAAGTGCAAGGACCAGCGTAAGGATCCCAGTTCAAGCCCCTGATTCCCCACCTGCAAGGGAGTCACTTCACAGGCAATGAAGCAGGTCTGCTAGGGAACTAGTTTGGCTCATAGAGCTCAGGAGCTTCCGGTTCAATCCCCAGAGCTGTGCGCACCAGAGTGATGCTCTGGCTTCTCCCTTTCACTCTCCTTTCTTAGTCTTTCACGTAAAGTAAACAGTCAAGGGTCTGGTAGGTGACTCACCTGGTAGAAGGCCTGCATCACCATGCAGGAACACTCAGGTTCCAGCCCTGGGCCACTGCATGGGGTCCCTGCAGGAGGGGGGCTTCAGAGCAGTGCTGCAGTTTCTCTCTCTCTTTCTCTTCTTGTCTCTAGAGGTGGGGGGGGGGCATTTTAAGGCCACTAGGAGCAGTGGAATCATGATGCAGGCATGGAGCCCCAACAATAATTCTGGTGGAGGAGGAGGAAGAGGAAGGATAACTAAAATCAAGCTTTAAAAAAGGAGACATGAGGGCCGGGTGAGGGCACGCCTAGTTGAGTGCACATGTTACAGTGCCCAAGGACCCTGGTTCGAGCCCCCGGTATCCATCTGCAAGGTGAAAGCTTCACAAGTGGTGAAGCAGAACTGCAGGTGTCTATCTCTCTCTCCTCTCCATTTCTGACAATCTCTAGCCAATAAATAAATAAAGATAATAAAAATAATTTTTAAAAAATAAGGAAAGCTGTCCCTTTAAAAAAAAAAAAAAGGAGACATGAGGAGTCGGGCGGTAGCGCAGCGGGTTAAGCGCAAGTGGCGCAAAGCCCAAGGACCAGTGTAAAGATCCCAGTTCAAGCCCCGGCTCCCCATCTGCAAGGAAGTCGCTTCACAGGCAGCGAAGTAGGTCTGCAGGTGTCTATCTTTCTCTCCCTCTCTCTGTCTTCCCCTCCTCTTTCCATTTCTCTCTGTCCTATCTAACAACGATGACATCAATAACAACAACAATAATAACTACAATTAAACTAGGGCAACAATAGGGAAAATAAATAAATGTATTTTTAAAAAATTTTAAAAGTAGACATAAAGCCCGAGAAAGAGCTGGGAGAGAGGGAGAATCCTACAAGAGGACGGGGAGAAGAGAAAGGGAAATGACAGGGAAGGGAGAGGAGAAAGCCCAGCCCTGCGTGGGGGTTTCTACTGGGAGGAAGTGAAAACACCAGAAATAGAAAGAGGAACAGAGGGACCAGAGGCCTTTATTTCCCAGTGGACTGCCCTCCCCGTAGAGGAACCACCATATTAGGGGAAAGAGCTGGAGGAAACGGCCCTTCACACCTCACCCCTGACTTCCTGTCCAGCTAAGATGCCTGCTTTTTAATGGGGTGGGGGAGGGGATCCCCAGGCTGGCAGGTACCAAGGGCAGTTCCCAAGGGAGGAATGTGGCCCATCTGCTTTCAGGGGGTTGAGGTTCCCACCAGACTCTGATGCTGCTACTTAAAAAAAAGTGTATGTGTGTGTGTGGGGGGGGAGATGACAAACTGTCACTTTTTTATGTGGTGCTTTGTGAGGGAAGCAGAGAGGGTGGGAAAACTGAAGCAGAGTCATGTCTTCCAAGAAAAAAAAGTCATTTTACCAGGCAGTTCATCAGTTCTGGCTCCTGGCTAATCGTGAACATAAAGGGAGGGCTTTACAGCTTGCAGAAAGCACAGACCCTCAGGTTCCCAGCCGTCACAATGCGCTATTTCCCCAGCACTCAGCTCAGTATGGTGGGCCTTGAGACATTTGGGGGGCGCCAGACATAGATCACACGCACATGAAAAACATCTAGAAAAGAACCAGCTTGAGAGGTGGAGGGTAGATAGCATGATGGTTATGCAAAGAGACTCTCATGCCTGAGGCTCCAAAGTCCCAGGTTCAAGCCCCCGCACCACCATAAGCCAGAGCTGAACAATCAATGCTCTGGTGAAAAGAAAAGAAAAGAAAAGAAGAGAAAAGAAAAGAACCAGCTTGGGAAACTGTTGCCAGATAAGGGCCTGCACGTCATCAAAAAAATACTTTTGCTGCAAACAACACATGGCAGAGTGGAGAGCATGACAGTGATGTCCAAGCAAACACTCTCATTATGTGAGACTGTCATCATCAGGCTGGACCTCCAGGACGGTCTCACCTTCCCAGACTGAAGCTCTGCACCCGTTCAGCAGTAACTTCCCTCTCTCTTTTGGGTCCCTGACAAGCACCCCCTTCTGTCTCTGTCTCTGTCTCTGTCTCTGTAGGGCACTGGAGTGGGCACCTTGTTCGTGGAGATCATGCCCTTTGGTTTCGTGCTTCCTGAAGTGAGTAGTGTCCATCCACGTTGCCACGTGTCAGGACTTCCTTTTTATTATTTTATTTTATTTTATTTTATTTTAATCAGGACATTGCTCAGCTCTGGTTTATGGTGGTGCTGAGGGGTTGAAGCTGGGACCTAGGAGCCTCAGGAATGAGTCATTTGCATAAGCACTATGCTCCATCCCAGACTTTGGACTTCATTTTTAAATGGGAGAGGAGATACAAAGAATGTTCTTTTTGTTAAATAAATAAATGAATACATAAATAAGACAGGTGTATATTAGGCAGGGGAGACAGCCTAACAGTTTTGCAAAGAGAGAGAGAGAGAGAGAGAGAGAGAGAGAGAGAGACTTTCTTGCCTGAAGTTCCAAAGTCTCCTGAACCATCATAAACCAGAGCTGAGTGGTTCCTCTGTCTGTATCTTTCTCTGTGTGTTAAACTATCTCTCTCATTAACGTAAAATAAGAAACATATATCTATAAAAATAAATAAAACAAATGTATGTTGTTTAAAAAAAAAACCTGCCATGCAGTGATTTTTTTTCTATCATGTTATTAGTTTGCAACAGAAACTAGAACTGGACTTTAAGGTAGCATTGCTCAAGGGTCTCTTAATTTCTGAAATAAATTCCTTTATTTATTTGCTTGTTTTTATTGCGACTGGGTTATCACTGGGGCTCAGTACCATTGCTCCTGGTGGCTATTTTCCCCTTTTAAATTATATATATATATTTGATGGGACAGATAGAAACTGAGAGGGGAAGGGAAGAGAGAGACAGAGAGAGACAGAGAGAGACAGAGAGACACCTGCAGACTTGCTTCACTGCTCATGACGGTTCCCCCTACAAGTAGGCTTGAATCCAGGTCCTTGTGCATGGTAACTTGGTGCTCAACTGGGTGCACTGCTGCCTGGCTACCTGAAATGGGTTAAATTTCACAGACTGGACACCAAATTCAGACATTTCCTCCGGTAATGGATAAGACTGAACACTGAGCTCAATGCCAGGATTTCTGCTTCTCCTGACCCTGTACCCCCATTTCCAAGTAGGATATGTGGGAGTAAAAATAGGAGATGGCATGCTTCTGTGCTTTCAAGTGAAATTCATTCTAGAAGAATACAAGAGTACCCTCCTGGACCCTTAGATCCTGGAAGTGGAGCTGGGTTCTGGTCCTAACTGTTGTGAAGCCTGATGGTAACCAGAGGCATTGGTGTTCTTGTTGGTTCCTGAATTCTCACGGGAGCTCAGAGGAAGAATCACCCAGACACTGTCAAGTGCATGCTAGTGTTGTATGCTTTACATTGGGTTCTAGTTCTCCCCCACTGAGAGAATTAGATCAGGCCTGCTAATTTCGCGGGCCCGCTTGGCCCCGCCCCAAGGAAACCTGCCAGAGTTCCAGAGTTGCAGAGGAAGAGAGAGAGGGTTCCAGGGTTCCAGAGTTCCAGAGTGACAGAGTTCCAGGTTCCTGAGTTCCAGAGTAAGAGAGAGTGCTTGTGCCGCCGCAAAGAGACAGCAGAGTTCTGTTTGGTGATTAGTTGGTCTTAGTTTATGAATCGTGGTTCCTGAATAAAGAAATACAGCTTCCCTGCCCAGCCGTTGTCTCCGCGTCTCTGTTACCCGCCCGTGAAGCTAGCCCCGCTGGCTAGAGCCGACGAATTTTAACAACAGGCTAGTCCAGCCTTTGTTCTCAGAGTAGAAAGCAAAGAAAGGCACGTGCATATACGTGCAAAGGCAAACATGGGTCCACACATAGGACGAGAAGCAGAAAGGGAGATAAAAAGACATTTGCATAGACACAGGTCTTGAACTTTTGAGAACAGCCTTTTTTTTTTTTTAATTTCTTCATTGGGGGATCAGTGTTTTACATTTGACAGTAAATACAAGAGAAAAGCCTTTTTTTTTTTTATAGGACAAAAAGACACAGGGTCATTAGTGATCAGTGACACTTAGGACAACATTTCATAATGAGTTTCTCTGACCCTTTGCCATTTCTTTTGCGTCACAATATTCTGCATCACAGCATTTCTTTCTTCATGTTATTTTCATTTTCACTTTATTTATGTATTTATTACCAGGCATGAAAGTCTTTTTGCGTAGCCATTATGCTGTCTCCCTTGCCCGTCACCACATTTCCTGGAGGCCATCATTTCCCACACACCTGCATTTTGGTTGACTTGTCAGCTATCTGATCCTGTATTTTCTTTAGTGGGTGACAACCTTTCACGGCAGTTTGGGGTTTCTAGTCAGTCCTGTCAGTCCCTGGCATGATGACGTTTCTACTCAGGCACTGCCTGAATGTGGGAGGCTGATGCCTTTTACTGAAAGAAGACTCACTAGTTAAAGTGGCCATTGAGGAGGAGGCTTTTGTCTTTGTTCCCCCAGAGTAGAAAGGCTCTGCTCTGAAGCTTGCTGTCTTGTCTGTTGTCACATACCTGGGAAGGCCTTCTCCAACTCAGCCTGAGTTCTGCTGTGACCAGCTGGCCCTGCAGATAATCTTCCAAACTCAGGAGGCTCTGAAATTCCTATCAGGGAATGCAGTACCCAGGCAGCACCACGACTGAACCCATGAGTGAGTCTCAGCTTCCTGACTTGAGGTTCAGACCAGGAACAGAAAAAGAAACATGGGCTTTTATGGACTGCCAATACCTAGACAGAGGAAAGAGCTCAAAGGAATCACTGAACGAAACAGTAGACTGTTACAGTGCTTAAATCTAGTGACACTTAAAAAGCTCTGCTCTGGTTTATGATGAGGCTGGGGACTGAACCTGGGAACTCAGAGCCTTAGGCATGAAAGTCTTTTGCATGGTCTGGGAGGTGGCGCAGTGGATAAAGCACTGGACTCTCAAGCATGAGGTCCTGAGTTTAATCCCCAGCAGCACATGTACCAGAATGATGTCTGGTTCTTTCTCTCTCTCTCTCCTCCTATCTTTCTCATAAATAAACAAATTCTTTTTTAAAAAGAGGAAGGAAGAAGGTCTTTTTAAAATATTTATTTGTTTTTATTTAGTCCCTTTTGTTGCCCTTGTTGTTGTTGTTATTGATGTCGTCATTGTTGGATGGGACAGAGAGAAATGGAGAGAGGAGGGGAAGACAGAGAGGGGGAGAGAAAGACACCTGCAGACCTGCTTCACCACCTGTGAAGCGATTCCCCTGCAGGTGGAGAGCTGGGGGCTCAAACCTGGATCCTTATGCCGGTCCTTGCACTTTGTGCCACATGTGCTTAACCCACTGTGCTACCGCCCGACTCCCAATATTTATTTATTTATTCCCTTTTGTTGCCCTTTTTTATTGTTGTAGTTATTATTATTGTTGTCATTATTGATGCTGTTGTTGTTGAATAAGACAGAGAGAAATGGAGAGGGGAAGGGAAGACAGAGAGGGGGAGAGAAAGACACCTGCAGACCTGCTTCACCGCCTGTGAAGCGACTCCCCTGCAGGTAGGGAGCCGGGGGGGCTCAAACCTGGATCCTTATACCGGTTCTTGCACTTTGTGCCATCTGCACTTAACCCATTGCACTACCGCCCGACTCCCAGAAAGAAAGTCTTTTGCATAACCATTAAGTTAAGTCTCCAGACTTAAACAAAAAAAATCAAATGTACTTTTCTCTTGGGGAATCCTTTCGTGTTTTATATGACCATGAAAGTTGTTGTCTTAATATTCATTTTTGTTTGTTGGGTGTCAGGGATCAAATTCGGTCCTCTTGCCTCTGTCCTACTACTGTACAGCACCCCCATTCCCTCTAAGTCATCATATGTTGTTTTAATCTAGAGTTATTTTTCTAAGATCACAGCTTGTGGAAACCTCTACTTTTACTTATTTATTTTTAAATTTTTTATTTTAATTTTTTAAAAATATTTTATTTTATTTATTTATTCCCTTTTGTTGCCCTTGTTGTTTTATTGTTGTAGTTATTATTGTTGTTGTCATTGTTGGATAGGACAGAGAGAAATGGAGAGAGGAGGGGAAGACAGAGAGGAGGAGAGAAAGATAGACACCTGCAGACCTGCTTCACCGCCTGTGAAGCGGCTCCCCTGCAGGTGGGGAGCCGGGGTTCGAACCGGGATCCTTATGCCGGTCCTTGTGCTTTGCGACACCTGTGCTTAGCCCGCTGCACTACAGCCCGACTCCCCTTATTTATTTTTTAACCGGAGCACTGTTCAGCTCTGGTGTATGGTGGTGTGAGGGATTGAGCCTGAGACTTTGGAGGCAAGAGAATCTTTTTGCATAACCCTTATGCTACCTAGCTCCACACACACACCTGCCCGGAACCTCTACTTTTAAACAGATGAGAAAGTCAATACTTCTACCTCTTTGAAATAGCTGAAGGAAGGGAAATCGTGAGGCTCGCTGCTATATCAGTTTACAAGTTAGATGTCCACTGAACCTTCCTTGAAGCAGAAAGATCTAACTTTGGGGGTAGAGGGAGGAGGAGGACCTGGAAGAGGGAAAATTGAAGAATACAGACCTGAGACTAAGTTGGGTTTGTTTATTTATTTATTTATTTTGCCTCCAGGGTTATCGCTGGGGCTCGGTGCCTGCACTAGGAATCCACTGCTCCTGGAGGCCGTTTTTTCCCATTTTGTTGCCCTTGTTGTTTTCATTATTGTTATTGTTGCCATTGGTGGTGTTGTTGTTGGATAGGACAGAGAGAAATGGAGAGAGGAGGGGAGACAGAGAGAGGGAGAGAAAGATAGACACCCACAGACCTGCTTCACCGCTTGTGAAGTCATTCCCAGGCAGGTGGGGAGCCAGGGGATAGAACTGGAGGCCTTGAGCAGGTCTTTGCGCTTCGTGCCATGTGCGCTACCTCCTGACCTCCCAGGGTTTATTTTTAAGATTTACTATTTTATTCTATTTTCAAGATTAAAAAAAAATTTATTATTATTTATTTTCCCTTTTGTTGCCCTTGTTGTTTTTATTGTTGTAGTTATTATTGTTATTGATGTCATTGTTGTTGGGAAGGACAGAGAGAAATGAAGAGAGGAGGGGAAGACAGAGAGGGGGAGAGAAAGACAGACACCTGCAGACCTGCTTCACCGCCTGTGAAGCGACTCCCCTGCAGGTGGGGAGCCAGGGGCTTAAACCGGGATCTTTCCGCCGGTCCTTGCACTTTGTGCCACATGCGCTTAATCCACTGCGCTACCACCTGACTCCCTATTTTCAAGATTTTATTTATTTATTAATGAGAAAGATAGAAGGAGAGAGAGAACACCAGACATCACATGGTACATATGTGTGCTGCCAGGGATTGAACCTGGGACCTCGTTTGAGAGTCCAATGCTTTATCCACTGTGCTATCACCTGGGCCACAAGATTTATTATATGTATATTACAGTGGGCTTCACATCAAGCAGGGATGTAAGAAAACATTGTATAGAACTTTGGTGGTGGGTGCAATGTGGCACTATATTTCTGCAATCTTACAATATTGTAAACCATTATTAAATCACTAGTAAGACTTAAAAAAATTGTCCAGTCCATCCAGCACCATTAAAATACACCAGCTTTGACTGAAATTCCATGTAGAGGCAGTCCAGAAAACTGTGCGTGAGGGCCAGCAAAATAGCTCACTCAAGATAGTGTGTTGCTTGGCTATGCACATGACCTGGATTCAAGCCTGACCCCCAGGAGGAAGCTCTAGTGCTGTGGTTTCTTTCCCTCCCCTCTGTGTGTGTGTCTGTGTGTGTGTGTGTGTGTGTGTGTGTATTATCCCAGCATTCAAGTCAAAATTCTACCCCCCCCTAGGGTTATTAGTGGGATTTGGCGCTGGCAATATGAAACCACTGCTCCTGGTAGCCATTTTTCCCACTTTATTAGAGAGGACAAAGAGAAATTGAGAAGTGCATCACTGCTCAGCCCCCCAGAATTCTATCTTTTTAAAATTTGTTTATTATCTTTATTCGTTGAATAGAGAAAGAGAGAAATCAAGAGAGAAGGGGGAGATAGATAGATAGAGAGAGAGCAGGAGAAAGAGTGAGAGAGAGAGAGAGAGAGAGATATGCAGCCCTGCTTCATCACTTGGAAAGCTTTCCCTCTGCAGGTGGGGACTGGGGGCTTGAGCCTGGGTCCTTGTGCACTATAGCCTGTGGCTCAGCCAGATGTGCCACTGCCTGGCCCCCAGAATTCTATCTTCTAACAGTTTCTACTTCTCCTTTAAAAGTCTTTTTCTTTGGCAGAGAGTCTGAAGGTATTATCATACTTTTATTTTAACTTCCTTTCTTTTTTAAAAAAAATATTTTATTAGGGGCCAGGTGGTGGTGTACCTGGTTAAGCGCACACAGTACAGTGCGCAAGGAACCAGGTTCAAGCCCCTGGTCCCCACCTGTAGGGGGAAAGCTTCACGAGTGGTGAAGCAGGGCTGCAGGTGTCTCTCTGTCTCTCTCCATCTCTATCGCCCCTTCCCCTCAATTTCTCTCTGTCTCTATCTAATAAAAAATAAATAAATAACGTTTTAAAAATTTATTTATTAATGAAAGAGGTAGGAAGAGAGAGAAAGAACTAGACATCACTCTGGTACATGTGCTGCCAGGGATCGAACTCAGGACCTCATGCTTGAGAGTCCAATGCTTTATCCACTGCACCACTTCCCTTACCACTATTTTCTTTTAATAAGAGAGTGATACAGAGAGAGACTGAGAGAGACCAAAGCTGTGCTCAGCTCTGGTTTATGATGGTGCTGGAGATTGAAACTGGCACTTCAGAGCCTCAAGCATGAACATGATGCACAAGTCACTATGCTCTCTAGTATAGAGTCCTTAGGAAATGAGATGAGTTGGTATATTTTGGGTGTTATGAAATTTCAGTGTTCCTGAAAGTAATATTTAACAGCTAGAAATGTGTTAACTTTAACATTCTTTCATGGGTATATTTTGTTCAGTCTTTTTGACTACCTTTAGGTATACAGTCCAATTCATGAAATACATTTTATGGATATTTGAAGAATCCTTTCAGGGTGGGGTAGATAGCGTTATGATTATGCAAACAGACTTTCATACCTGAGGCTCTAAAGTCCTAGCTTCAATCCCCTATACTACCATAAGCCAGAGCTGGAGAGCTCTCTTAAAAAAAAAAGAAAGAAAAGAAAAAGAAAAATTGAAAAATTCTTTCCTTCTCTATTGCCTACTCTTTCTTTCTTTCTTTCTTTCTTTCTTTCTTTCTTTCTTTCTTTCTTTCTTTCTTTCTTTCTTTCTTTTTTTTGCCTCTAGGGTTATTGCTGGGGCTCAGTGCCTGAGCTATGAATCCACTGCTCCTGGAGACCATTTGTTGTTGTTGTTGTTGCCCTTGTTGTTGTTGTTATTGTTGCCATTGCTGTTGTTGTTGTTGGATAGGACAGAGAGAAATCGAGAGAGGAGGAGAAAACAGAGCGGGGGAGAGAAAGAGAGACACCTGCAGACCTGCTTCACCACCTATTAAGTGACACCCGCCCCCCTCCGCAGGTACGGAGTTGGGGGCTGGAGCCAGGATCTTTACATGGTCCTTGCGCTTTGTGCCATGTGCGTTTAACCCACTGTGCTACTGCCTTAACTCCCATTTTTTTTAAAAGACTTTTTAAATTTTACTTATGAGAAAAAAGAGGAAAGAGAGAAAGAACCAGACATCACTCTGGTACATGTGCTGCCGGGAATTGAACTTGGGACCTCCTGCTTGAGAATCCAGTACTTTATCCACTGCACCACCTCCTGGACCACTTGCCTACTTTTTCTATAAGACATACATTTAAATTGTATTTAGGAACCTTCCTTTTCTCAACTTTCTTTTTATTTATTTATCTATGTATTTATTTATTTTATTGTCACTGATAACTGTACCATTCCACTGTTCCTGGTAGCCATTTTCTTTCTTTTTGATAGAGGGTGAGAGAGATGGAGAGTGGTCTGGGAGGTGGTTCAGTGGATAAAGCATTGAACTCTCAACCATGAGGTCCTGGGTTCCATCCCCAGCAGCACATGTACCAGCGTAATGTCTGGCTCTTTCTTTTCTCCTATCTTTTTTTTTTTAATTTTTTTTTCTCCTGCTTTCTTTTTATATATATATATATATATATATATATATATATATATATATATATATATATATATATATATATATTTATTTATTTATTCCCTTTTGTTGCCCTTGTTGTTTTATTGTTGTAGTTATTATTGTTGTCGTTGTTGTTGGATAGGACAGAGAGAAATGGAGAGAGGAGGGGAAGACAGAGAGGGGGAGAGAAGGATAGACACCTGCAGACCTGCTTCACCGCCTGTGAAGCAACTCCCCTGCAGGTAGGGAGCCGGGGTTCGAACCGGGATCCCCATGCCAGTCCTTGTGCTTTGTGCCACCTGCGCTTAACCCGCTGCACTACAGCCCAACTCCCTTCTCCTATCTTTCTCATTAATAAATAAATAAAATCTTTTTTTATGGCCTCTAGGGCTATTACTGGGACTTGATGCCTGCGCTATGAATCCACTGCTTCTGGAGGCCATCTTTTCTCATTTTTGTTGCCCTTGTTGTTGTTGTTATTATTGTTACCATTACTGTTATTGTTATTGGACAGGACAGAGAGAAATCGAGAGAGGAGGGGAAGACAGAGGGGGGAAAGATAGACACCAGTAGATCTGCTTCACCGCCTATGAAGAGACCCCCCTGCATGGGGGAGCCGGGGGCTTGAACCGGGTTCCTTACGCTGGTCCTTGTGTTTCCTGCCATGTGCACTTAACCCGCTGAGCTACTGCAGGTGAGGACTAGGAACTGGAACCCTGGGCCTGTCGCATGGTAAATGTGTGCGCTTTACTAGGACCCCTCAATTTCATTTCGTCACAATGACAGTGATTCTGTCATCCCCCTCCTTCAAACAAAGCTCTAAAACTGAGAGGCTCAATAATGGTATCTACTTCTTACCGGGCCATAGTTCTTTTGTAACCTTTTATTCAGTCAAGGCTGCTGTTAGGATGATGAACTTTCCCTCAAGCTAGGTGATTTCAATTTTTTTCTATTAATAGATTCCTCTGCCTACACATTAGTGACGGTGGTTCTCACCCCAGTTCTCTGAACCCCATCCAAGGCTATTTCTGTCACTCTAGCTCTGAGATCGAAAGGCAGTCTCTGTACCTTCTACTAAAATGAAACAAAACGAAACTCGCCAAGAGCTTACCAGAACTTTCTGGTTTAGAGTTGTTGGGGGTGAGAAGTTGATCTGTTCCAGCAGGGTTGTGAGTTTTACCTTTTCTCTCCCTGAGACTTCTGCCCACCCCTCACACCTACCACCTCAGGTCTCAGCTTAGCTAAACACTTCAGTCCAGGGCTGGAAAAATAGCTCACATGGACAGTGGCCCCACATGTGCCATGTTTGCAACCCATGTTCAAGCCTGGCTCCCAAAATGCATTGGAGGGAGCATCAGTGCTCTGGTGCTTTTGCTGTCTCTGTCTCTCTACCTGAAAAGGTGGTGGCCCAGAGTGGGCCAGTCCAGGCTAAGAAAAACACCTTCTCCTTAGTTATTAGGGTAGGAATGGTATAGCAGTATGACACAAAGTCAGGAACTTCAAACTACCTTTCCAGATGACTGGATTTAAAATATTCTGTTATTGTCAGACTCATGTCAGGAGGTTAAATGACTTTACTGGTTCAATAGGTGTTATTGATTATGGGTTCATATTATTTATATATCTGTATATTGTTTTGCTATTTATGTATTAATTATTAACACACTGAATACCTTCTTGTACTATGTATATATATCTACCATGTAGTATAAGTACATACAGTTATAGCTTTGCATTTTAATTTTAAGTCAATTATAACATTATTAGTGAAAGATTTGTAGAGGAAAAGTCACCCAAACAAAAATAGGGTTCAAGATGATCATGGTGCTGGCCTGAAGCTTGCACCCCTCCTAGCAGGTCCTCAGTAGATACTCACTGACTGAACAAATTAGGAGCTGGGTAGGTGTAGAGAACTGACATTGCTGGTAACCAGAATAATCCAGAAGTGAAGCCAGAACAGACAGGGGAAGTGAGAGTGAGAGTAACTTTTGTCTAGAGGTGAAGATGTGGGTCGAATGAAGATGAAAGTCTGCGTGGGTTAGACTTTGATGCTGCTGTCCAGGATGTTACCACCCCAAACAAGTTTTGAATGGCTGGTAAGAAAGGTTTGTCATCAGAACTCACTCTAACCAAAAACCAAAGGATTAATTCATCAAAGGAAAGGAAAGAAGGAAGGTCCTACTCCCATTGTTTTTTTTGTTTGTTTGTTTTCCCCCCTATCTTTAAGCATCATCATTTAGCGTCCTAATTGTTCAATGTCTTCCTTGTATGCCTAGCACTCGACACAGATCCAGAACATGTCTGCTTCCCTTCAAACTAGACTATGTTCTAAAGTTACCCTTTTATGAAATTCATGTCAGGTAACCTTTCCAGTTCCTTGAGAGTGGCATGCAGGGGCCGGGCAGTAGCACACCAGGTTAAGCGCACATAGTATGAAATGGGTGAAACAGGTCTACTGAGAAATGTTATGCATGTACAAACCATTGTATTTACTATTGAATGTAAAACATTAATTCCCAAATAAAGAAAATTTAAAAAATAAAAAGGAATGATTTGAGGCAGTCAATAGCTAGATGGATTTTTGTTTGCTCTAGCTAATACACTTGGGGAAAACCATTATAGATCACTAGTACACTAGGACTCCTTCAAATAGAATGAAATTCTACTTAAAAATATGCAGAGCCCTCTTTGGCAGAGGCTGGGTATTTAGTCTGGTAAATGGTCCTCTGCCATTAACTCTTCGGTCCCAGGGTTGTAGCTCCACATTGCTATGTGCATATGCATGGCTATTTCTTAGGCTCTTCTGAGGAAGAATTGGATTGCTGAAGAGTATGATGTTGTAGAGTGAAGAAACCATAGCATTCAGGTCAGGTGAAATGATTATAACGCAAGGTCTCACTGTGGTAACCAAGTCCAACCTGATTTGGCTCGTCAGACTAAGCAGCTGATTCTGACATGAAATCAGCCTCATCTGCTTCTCCCAAGGGAACCACGCACCCCCCTCTCCGCCCCCCCCCCCCCCCCCCCGCTGCCTCCTCTCCCCAGTCCCACTCGCCAGTCCTCAGTAGTCACAGACACAAAGGCAGGTTTAGCCATCTCCCCACCTATTCTGAGCAAGAACTGCAGTGGTGCCGACCTCAGGTGTTTGACTGGGGCTTAGTTAGCACAGCCTTGAAAACAGACAGTTATACCTTCCAGGCTGCCTGGGCTGGCAGTTCATGTCTGGAGGAACTGCAGAGAGTTTGCAACTGTTTACACAGCATCTGAAATCCTAGACTTCTTCTCCCCTGAGACTCACAGGCAGACAGTCTATGTCTCCCATCAGTAGAGAGTCGCTTTATTATCTTAGATGTCGGCTTATTCCCTCCCCTCTTCTTGTCCTAGTTACTGTTAACCAGCCTTCACCAGGAGATTAAAAGTGGCATTAACCACTGAGGGGGTAGGGCAAGGGGATCAGTCAGGTAGGCTGTTTCATTGTTCAGGAGGGAAAAAAAGAAGATTCTAAGAATCAAAAATGTCTAGCTAGCTTCTTCAAAAAGCTTGCCCGAAATCAAAGCACACGGTGGTGGAAAGGTGGGGGCATGGTATATTTCTATTTGATGATTCCTAGTCCTAGGGACATAGACACTTGGAATGAGGACTGGGTGCCCTGCTGGTAGGGATTTGGAATCAATTTACACTCTGTGATATGATAACACTTGTTCTGGATCAGTGGCAGGAGAATGTTTGCAGTTGTAATTCTATCTGTCTCTCCATTAGCAGGAAGCCTTGCTAAATTCACAGCTGGGGAAGTGCCTAAAAAAAGAACTAGATCTGGTGGTGGTGGTGGTAGTGGTGGTGGTGGTGGTGGTGGTGTGTGTGTGTGTGTGTATGTGTGCGTAGGCAACATAAAATACAGCCCTGGGAATAAAATGAAGGCCACCAAAAATGAAATGGTCCTTTCAAACATGGATAAACTAAAGTCAAGAGAATCAAGGTCCTCAGCTTGGTGAGTAAGACAGGTGATGCGGCTAACAATCCTGTTCCCAGTGGTCCAGGAGAAGAGCACCCAATGGAAAGTGCATGTTTTAATCAGGCACCAAAGTGCATGTTTTAATCACACACCGGGGAGGTCACAATACTCAGACGATGAGAGTGGAAATCTGATCGCCTCCGGGGCAGGAGGGAGAAGCTCACTGTTGGCCCTGGTGCTCCCAAGCTTGGGGAAACATGCAAGTACTTGTAAACGCAAGCTCACTCCAACACAGTTCAGCAGGCCTGGCGAAGCCAACTGTTGTGCTGAGGCAAGAATGTGCGGATCACTCTGACCAAATGGAAACTGTTCGCTCATGGGAAGCAGCAGTAAGACTGGTTTGTGTCATGAAGGCCCACTTTCATCTCTCTCTGTTCTTGATGTCCGCAGTGTCCTGAACCTTTATGTTGGCTTAGCGTGTTTACCCAGCCTGCATAGATATGGTGCCTCTTTGGGACTGTCCTGAATGAACAAATTAAATGAGGGGTCAGGTGACTTAAAATGTCCAGACTCCGAGAGTCGGGCGGTAGTGGTGCAGCAGGTTAAGCACATGTGGCACAAAGTGCAAGGAATGGCGTAAGGATCCTGGTTCGAGCCCCCGGCTCCCCAACTGCAGGGGAGTCGCTTCACAGCTGGTGAAGCAGGTCTGCAGGTTTCTATCTTTCTCTCCCCCTCTCTGTCTTCTTCTCCTCTGTCCATTTCTCTCTATCCTATCCAACAACAATGACATCAATAACAACAAAAAATAATAACTACAACAACAAAAAAAGATAAACAAAAAGGAAAATAAATAAACACACACACAAAAAAAATAGCCTCCAGGAGCAGTGGATTCATGGTGCAGTGAGCCCCAGCAATAGACCCTGGAGGCAAAAAAAGAAAAAAAAGATATCCAGACTCCAAAATCCATTGCGGCAATGACAGTTAATTTAGTGTTTTCAGACTGTTTCACCAGTTCGCAGCATGATCAGTTTAACTTTGACTGGCTTATAGATCTACTGAAAATACTATCTAGAGATCAGGCAGCGGTGCACCCAGTAGAGCGTCTATTATTACCATATAAAAGGACCTGGGTGCAAGTCCCCGCTCCCCACCTGCAGGAAGCTTCACAAGTGGTAGAGCAGCTCTTCAGGTGTCTCCTTTCTCTTTTCCTCTCTTTCTCCCCCTTCCTTCTCAATTTCCCTGTCTCTATTACTGCCAACCCCCCCCCCCCCAGAAAAAAAAAAGGCCATTGGTAGTGGTGGATTTATCAAGCAGGCACTGAGTCCCAGTCATAGCCGTGATGGCAATAAAATAAAATAAAAACAAGCAATTACAGAAGCCAGACCTTCCACCTTCTGCACTCCATAATGATCCTGGGTCCATACTCTCAGAGGGATAAAGAATAGGAAAGCTTCCAATGGAGGGGATGGGATATGGAACTCTGGTGGTGGGAATTGTACCCCATCTTATCCTACAGTCTTATTAATCATTATTAAATTGATAAAAAAAAAAACACTATGCTTTGTTGTAGCATGAACAATGACAGCAACGAAAAGAACCATGATTGACAGCCCACTGTGTCCATAATAGTATTCTAGCTGTTCTTTCAGTGTTTCACAAAGGCTTCTCCGTCCTGAGCACAAGTAGAGACGGGAGGGTAAATTTGTTTCTTATAGATTACATGGAATAAATGGTCTCTCTTTCTTCAGAAAAATGCTAAGTACAAGCTGAAACTTTTTATTTTCCACTTTTAATTCCCTTAAAGAATAATTCTGTAGTTTTTTCTACTCCATGTATTTTGTTATTTTGCTGTTGTTTTAATGTATAGATTCTCTTTCTTAATAGTTACTGACATGATCTTTAAAAAGTATTTTTATTGGGAGTCAGGCTGTAGCGCAGCGGGTTAAGCACAGGTGGCGCAAAGCACAAGGATCGGCATAAGGATCCCGGTTCGAGCCCTAGCTCCCCACCTGCAGGGGAGTCGCTTCACAGGCGGTGAAGCAGGTCTGCAGGTGTCTATCTTTCTCTCTCCTCCTCTCTGTCTTCCCCTCCTCTCTCCATTTCTCTCTGTCCTATCCAACAACAATAATAACTACAATAATAAAAACAACAAGGGCAACAAAAGGGAATAAATAAATAAAAATAAATATTAAAAAAAAGAAAAAAAAAGGAAAAAAATTTTATTGTATTTTATTTATTTTTGGATAGAGACTAAAATTAACAGGGAAGAGGTGAGAGGGGGAGAAGGGAAGATACCTGTAGTACTTCTTTGCCGCTCATGAAACTTCCCCCCTGCAGCTGGGACCAGGGTTTGAAACTTCAGTCTTTGTGCTCTGTGAAGTGTGCACTCAACCAGGTGAGCCACCACCCAACCCTAACGTGCTACTTTATATAAAACGTTTAAACAAAATTTAGATTACTGGGGGACAGGCAGTAGTGCACTGGATTAAGTGCACTTAGTGCGAAGTGCAGGGACCAGCTCAAGGATCTCAGTTCAAGCCCCCAGTTCCCCACCTGCAGGGGAGTCGCTTCACAGGCGGTGAAGCAGGTCTACAGGTGTCTTTCTTTCTCTCCCCTCTCTGTCTTCCTCTCCTCTCTCGATTTCTCTCTCCTATCCAACAACAATCACAGCAGCAACAACAATGGAAATAAGATGGCCACCAGGAGCAGTGGATTTGTAGTGCAGGCACTGAGCTCCAATGATAACCCTGGAGGCCAAAAAAATAAATAAATAAAAGTAAAGTAAAGAAAAGAAAAAGGAAATAGATTACTTAAAGAATGTCAAGTCATTTTTTTTCATATCTCAGGATCTAAAAGAAGTGTTTCTGGGGGCCAGGCAGTGGTGCACCTGGTTAAGTGCACACACTACAGTGCACAAGGACCCAGGTTCAAGCCCCTGGTCCCCACCTGCAGTTGGAAAGCTTCACAAGTGGTGAAGCGGGGCTGCAGGTGTCTCTCTTCATCTCTTATCTTCCCCCAATTTCTCTCTGTCTCTATCCAATAATAAATAAATAAATAAATAAAAATTTTTAAAAGTCTGGATTTAATTCTTGTGATGTTTTCTTTACTTAGATAATTGAAGTGTCTAAATTTAAGTGGCCCATTGATAATCACAAAATTGGTCAGTGGGGGCCAGGCAGTGGCGCACTTGGTTAAGCACACACATTGCAGTGTTCAAGGACCTGGGTTCAAGTCCCTGGCCCCCACCTGCAGGTGTCTTTCTGTCTCTCTTCTTCTCTGTCCCTCCCTCTACCCTCTCAATTTCTGTCTCTATTCAATAATAAATAAATAAAATATTTTTAAAAATTGGTGAGTGGAAGACTGAGAAGTCAAAATATTGCCTATTATCTATTTTTCTATGGCCTGTACACAGTGACATGATATAAGGAAGCCAAAGGGGGGGAGGTGACCAAAGAGAATATCCTTGATGATGTAGATACTTATCCTGTAATGAAAGAAAAAGTTTCCAAACTAAAATGGTAACATGGTTCTTTAATCTATTCTCCTCTGAAAAGGAGCTCAGAGTCTTCTCACTATATGAGGAAATATTATTTTTTTAGGTAAATTATCCTTTGATGCTTGTCTAACTTTGTGTGTGAACCAGTAAAATTTCTCATTAAAAGTAAAATAAATGCATAAAATAAAATAAAATTAGTTAAAGGGTGCAGATAACACTACAGCTTCAAATAGAAAAAAGGATGATTTTACCATCACTTGTTCAAAATTAGAACTATAAGACTGTATATGACACTGTCTATTAATTTAGTATTAAAGTGGAGCCAGGTGGTGGCAACTGGTTGAGTGCATATTACAATGCGACAGGACCTGGGTTCTAGCCCACAGTTCCCCACCTGCAGGGGGAAAGCTTTGCAGGTGGTGAAGCTGTGCTGCAGGTATCTCTCTGTCTCCCTCTCTATCTCCCCCTTCCCTCTCCATTTCTGGCTTTCTCTATCCAATAAATAAATAAAAATAATACAAATATTTCTAAAAATGTCATACTAGAGTTAAAGAGTAAATTGGCTAACTCTGCAGTCTTCCTTCTCCTTCTCCCCCCTCCTGCTCCCCTCACCCCTCCTTCCCCTCCCTCTACCACTCCCTCTACCCTTCCCCTCCCCCTCCTCCTCCTCCTTCTCTTTCTCTTCTGTCCTCTTGTCTTATCAAGTGAAGCCCCAAATTTTGGGTCACATACTCACAGAGCATTTCTCAGCACTCCGTTACACATTGCTTGTCTCACCCTCTTGACTTCTTACCTTTTGTTCTCAGTCACCACCTAGGCTGCTTTTCCAGAGCCGATCTGAAGTCTTTGGTCTTCAGCTTGTTGAGCAACACTTTCCCAGGGTCTTGTCTTCATTACAGCAGTTTCCTCTCACAGCTAGAAAGGCTGCCTTAGCCATTTCCTGTTCTGAGCCCCCCTGCCTTAAGACCTGTGCTCTGGGTCCCAGCTTCCTGCCCCAGAGATGCTGCGCTCACTGCTCAGGGCAGGAGCAGAGAAATGTCCACTCACTGCTCTTTTGCCCATCTCCACCCCAGCCACCTTCTTGATGGTCTTCTCCCTAGTCTTCTAGTCAGTGCATCTCCCTCCCCCTCACACACACACATTTGAAATTTTTTTTTTTTTTCCCTCCTCCAGGGTTATTGCTGGGCTCGGTGCCTGCACCATGAATCCACCGCTCCTGGAGGCCGTTTCCCCCCCCCTTTTGTTGCCCTTGTTGTAGCTTCGTTGCGGTCATTATTATTGCCCTTGTTGACGCAATTCGTTGTTGGATAGGACAGAGAGAAATGGAGAGAGGAGGGGAAGACAGAGAAGGGGAGAGAAAGATAGACACCTGCAGACCTGCTTCACCGCCTGTGAAGCGACTCCCCTGCAGGTGGGGAGCCGGGGGCTCCAACCGGGATCCTTACGCCAGTCCTTGCGCTTTGCGCCACGTGCGCTTAACCCACGGCGCCACCGCCCGACCCCCACATTTGAATATTTTAAATCATATAAGAAAACAGGTACAGGGAGCCAGGTGGTAGTGCACCGGTTAAGTGCACATAGTGCAAGGACTCATTCAAGGATCCAGGTTCGAGCCACCACGAAGCCGTGAAGCAGGTCTGCAGGTGTCTCTCTTTCTCTCTTTTTCTCTGCCCCCCCCCCCCCCCAGTTTCTCTCTGTCCTATCCAACAAAATGGAAAAAATGACTTCCAGGAGCAGTGGATTTGCAGTGCAAGCACCAAGCCCCAGTGATAACCCTGGAGGCAAAAAAAAAAAAAAGAAAAAAAGGAACAGAAAATGGGTATAAGGGTGGGAGAGGCAGCATAATGGTTATGCAAACAGACTCTTAAGCCTGAGGCTCTGAAGTCCCACATACAATCCTCTGTACCACCATCAGCTAGATCAGTGCTCTGGTATAAAATAATAATGATAATAATAGGTGGGCTGGATAGTATAATGGTTATGCAAAAAGACCCTCGTGCCTGAGGATCCAAAGTCCCAAGTTCAATCCCCTGTACCACCATAAACTGGAGCTGAGCAGTGCTCTGGTAAAAAATAACAACAACAATAATAATACAGAATAAAATAAAGCCATTCCTTTCAAAAAACAAAAAGGAAAATGTATACATAGAATTGTTTAC
The DNA here is from genome assembly GCF_950295315.1 of Erinaceus europaeus. Taxonomy (NCBI): domain Eukaryota; kingdom Metazoa; phylum Chordata; class Mammalia; order Eulipotyphla; family Erinaceidae; genus Erinaceus; species Erinaceus europaeus. The sequence continues at coordinate 49,930,290 of NC_080180.1, read as the reverse complement.
GATTGGGAGTTGGGCGGTAGAGCAGCAGGTTAAGTACAGGTGGCGCAAAGGACGGGCTGAAAGATCAAGGTTCAAGGGCAGGGTAGATAGCATAGTGGCTATACATCAGTTCAAGCCCCGGCGCCCCACCTGCAGGGAGTCGCTTCACAAGTGGTGAAGCAGGTCCGCAGGTGTCTATCTTTCTCTCCCCCTCTCTGTCTTCCCCTTCTCTATTTCTCTCTGTCCTATCCAACAATGACAACATCGATAACAACAACAATAATAACTACAACAATAAAACAACAAGGGCAATAAAAGGGAATAAATAAATATTTATATATATAAAAAAGAATTGTTTATGATCATGGTCTTCCAAGTTTTGGGGATCTGGGCTTGTGCTGAGACTACATGTTGAGAAAGGGGACATCCTGCCACCTCCTGGGAGCCCCAGTAAGGACACTAGAGGAGCTCCATGCCTGGTGGAGCAGTGCAGTGGTGTCTGTCCTCTTGTCTGTTTTTTTTTTTTCTCTTTCTCTCTCCAATGTCTTCCTCCTCTATAAGAAATACAAAATTTGGGAGTCGGGCGGTAGTGCAGTGGGTTAAGCGCACATGGTGCAAGTGCAAGGACTGGCGTAAGAATCCCGGTTCGAGGCCCCGGTTCCCCACCTGCAGTGGAGTCGCTTCACAGGCGGTGAAGCAGGTCTGCAGGTGTCTTTCTCTCCTCCTCTCTGTCCTCCCCTCCTCTCTCCATTTCTCTCTGTCCTATCCAACAATGATGACATCAGTAACAACAATAGTAATAACTATAGCAATAAAACAGCAAGGGCAACAAAAGGGAATAAATAAGTATTAAAAAACAATTAAAAAAAAGAAATACAAAATTTGGGAGTTGGGAGGTAGCGCAGCGGGTTAAGCACAAGTAGCGCAAAGTACAAGGACCGGCATAAGAATCCTGGTTCAAGCCCCTGGCTCCCCACCTGCAGGGGAGTCGCTTCACAGGTGGTGAAGCAGGTCTGCAGGTGTCTATCTTTCTCTCGCCCTCTCTGTCTTCCCCTCCTCTCTCCCTTTCTCTCTGTCCTATCCAACAATGATGACATTAAAAAAAAAAACCCCAATAATAATAGCTACAATAACAATGAAAAACAATAAGGACAACAAAAGGGAAAATAAATAAATATACAAAAAAAAGAAAAAAAATACAAAATTTAAAAAGTTGGGTTAGGGAGGCATTCTCAGAGGTGCTATCACTTATACTGGAGTCCCTGTGTTCATTCCCCCCATGCTGCATAAAACATAAATAAAAGGGACCTTGTGGCGGCTAACCCCACAGAACACACACTATTACCATGCCCACAGACCCAGGTTCTCACCCTCGGTACCCACCTGGGGAAGCTTTAGAGTCAGTGGAGCAGTGCTGCAGGTGTCCATCTCTTCTTCTCTTCTTCTCTCTCTCTCTCTTTCACCTCTATCAAAAGAGCAAGAAAGAAGGCAAGAAAGCAAGAAAAAAAAAGGGAAGGAAAAATGGCCACTGGGAATGGTGGATCTATGTAGGGCACAAAGCCCCAAGATAGCCCTGGTAGCAAATGTAAACAGATAAGATAGAAAGGAAGAAAGAAGGAAAGAAAAAAGCAAGGGAGGAAGGAAGGAAGGAAGGAAGGAAGGAAGGAAGGAAGGAAGGAAGGAAGAGAGATGAAATTGACACACCTCGTCAAGTGGGTCTTTCCAGGTGTGAGTCTAAACTCTTGTCCTTTACAAACCCGTGTTCAGCCTCAAGAATCACTCTCCTCTCCCTCCTCTCCTCTTTCCTGATTGGATTCCCCAGAAACCCCCCCGTGCTTCAAACTTATGGGTAGTGTATGTACACTTTTCTCTTTATGGTATTTCTTTCATTTATTTATTTGTTGTTGTTGTTATTATTATTTTCATTGCTACCAGGGTTATCGTTGAAGTTCAGTGCCTGTCAATCCACTGCTCCTGGTGGTCATTTTTTCCCTTTACTTATTATAGGAAACAGAGAAATTGAGAGTAGAGAGGGAGATAGAGAGAGAGAAAAGAGAGACACCTGCAGCACTTACTTCAGCACTTCATGAAGCTTCCGCCCTGTAGATGGCGGCCAGGATCCTTGCTCACGGTAAGGTGTGTGCTCAGCCAGGTGTGCCACTGCCCAGCCCCTCTTTATGGCATTTCAAAACACACACACACACACACACACACACACACACACACACACACACACACACACACGTCATTGAATTGAGTAGTTTTTCCATGGAATCTATCATAGGATTTGTTTACTTATTTACTTATGTCATTGCTGGTGCTTCACTGTTCCTGATCAACTTTTTCAGACAGAAAGGGAGAGAGAGAGAGGCTCAGAGACAGAAAGAGCGAGAAAAACGCCATAGCACCAATGCTTCCCCCAGTGCAGTGGAGGCCCCATACCTGGAGAAGTAGGCACACCCCCAGGAGCACTATCACACCGGCCCCAGTGTGACCTTTGCCATTTCCATGTTAGGGAGTGCTTCCCACTTTGGAGCGACTACAGTAACATTGCCATAAATATCCCACAAACAAACTTTATTTAGAATTAACCTCTCAAAATAAATTTCCAAGAATCTCACTGTGTCAAAGGGTTTGGCCATTTTCTCGGCTCTTGGTCTGGATGGAGGAAGCCTGTAAAGGTGACCACCGGCCTGTCCTGTCCTTGTCCTTTAAGTCTGGCCTTGGTGACTCTCCCTACCATTCATGAGGCTTCCCCAGTGCCATCATTGGTGCTCCATTGTAGTGAGGGCCTTGAACCCAGGACCTCCTCCTTGGAAGGCACATGCTTTACCAGGAAACCTGTATTTCAGTCCCCCAGGCATGTCACCTCAATGCAAACTTAGATCCCTCAAAACTTGGAAGGCCACAGACAAAAGTAACTTTGTCATTGGCATTGCTCTAATCGTGTTAATACATTTCTCCACAGTGACCTTGGTTTGCTGAGTGAGGTTGACCAGTGAGAAATTTTAGGACCTAGGTCACCTTGAACAGTTAGCAAAAATGATACCCCAGAGGCATTGTCCTTTTCACAGCTGCCTCTTGCCTCACACACAGCTGATTGCCAAAGTCTCTTAACCAACCCGCCAACCTTCAACCCCCCAGCTCCAGTCATCGGCCCACAACTTCCAGTTAGTGTGTTCACAGAGGAAACTGGCCCTCAGGGAGGCCACACGGGCACTCAGCCAGTCAGGGTTGCTTTGAGGGCTCTGCAGGCCCACACGCTGCTCTCTCTCTTACATCTTGCACCCCTGGCCACTTCCGGGAGTCCAGTGGCTCAGCTGAGTGGCCTGCTGGTGGCGCTGGCAGCGGCCCTCATGCTACCGGAGCCGGACTCTGTGTGAGGCGCATAGGCCTGCTGAGTGTGATTCTGCCCCTTTGCCTGCCCCCTGCTTGTGGGGGTTGGGGAAGCCTCTCTGGTTTGAGTTGTCTTGCTGTTAGCTCAGAGCTATTGTCGGCAGCTGATGTAGCCTGGGGATGCAGATGGCCTTAGTTTCTCCTGTATGACAGGACCCACTCGTGATCCGGGGAGGGCACTGAAGGTGTAGGTGGCATGAAATCCACACCGTCAGGCTGGCAAGGCTCCCTGATGGCCCTGCAGCTTCTCTCCCTGGCGCTGTGTGTGTATGTGTGTAGGGCAGCCTTCAGCACAGTGTAGACACGATCCCAGGCTTCCAGCACTGTGAGAATACTCTTCAAGAAGTCAGGCTTTCCACACACACACACACACTATAGTGTGTTGCACTAGAACGTGTGACTGCACACACAGTATCTAGTCTGTGCTGCAGGGTAGCATCATGACTAACCACTCTTGTGCATATTTACACACAGTCTGTAGTGTGTTGCACTGCAGCATCATGATCACAGGCTCTTGCACACAGATACATACACACACACACACACACACACACACACACTGAGTATGCAGTCTGTGTTAACACTACAGCATTGTGGCCACACAAACATACACTGTATGGTTTGTACAGCACTGCGGCATCGTGGCTCCACTCTCTGGAGTCAGAAGACTGCCCATGTTTGAAGCCTGGCTGCCCTCTTGGCGTCGTGATGTTGGAGCCTTTGTGAGTACCGCTCCTGTTGGTGATGCCCCACGGAAAAGCAGAGCCGTCCGATGCACAGAACATGTTTCCTCTTCCATTGCTGGTCGGCTTGACTCTGCAGTTGGAGGGGATGGATAGAGTGGCTTGTGAAGCTGCCCATTCAAACTGTGTGTTTGTGGAACAATGACAATGGAGGCTGAGGGCGGGTTCACAAGAGGAGGGAGGAAGGAGGAGGGCATTCCTTTCAGGTGACCAGGCTGTGATCTTGACTGTGGACCAGCACCTTAGCTGCTTTCCTGCAGGACCCACACCTACCAGCATGGTTCACCTTCCTCAAGTTCTAATTTTTTAAGGTTTATTTGTTTATTAATTAATGAGAAAGAGCAGGGCACTGCTCAGTTTTCACATCTGGTGGCATTTGGACACTGAATCTGGGGCGGTGGCTCACTGGGTTAAGTGCAAAGATCCTAGTTCAAGCCCTTGGCTCCCCACTTGCAGGGGGGCTGCTTCACAAGCGTGAAGCAGGTCTGTAGGTGTCTATCTTTCTCTCCCCCTCTCTGTTTTCCCCTTCCCTCCCAGTTTCTCTCTTTTGTATTTGAAAAAATGGCCACAGGAGCAGTGGATTTGTAGTATAGGCTCTGAGCCCCAGCAATAACCCTGGAGGCAAGAGAGACAGACAGACAGACAGACACACACACACACACACACACACACACACAGAGAGAGAGAGAGAGAGAGAGAGAGAGTTTTTGAATTTAGGACCACTGGGGCTCTCATACTGAATCATCTTTCTGACTCCTTTGCTTTCTTGCTTGCTTTCTTCTTTTTTTTGGCCTCTGGGGTTCCATGACAGCACTATGAATCTACTACTCCTGGAAGCCATTTTTTTCCATTTTTATTGGATAGGACAAAGAACTTGAAAGAGGTGGGGGGGGGGAGATAAAGAAGGGGAGAGAAAGACAGATACCTGTAGACTTGCTTCACTGATTGTGAAATGTCCCCCCTGCAGGTGGGGAGTGAGGGCTCGAACCTGGATCCTTGTGTGGGTCCTTGTGCTTCATACTATGTGCATTTAAATGGGTGCACCACTACCTGGACCCTGCCCCCTACTTCCTGTCTTTCTTCCCCTCCTTTTTCTCTCTTTTTCCCTTCCATCCCTCCTCCTTTTTCTTTTCTTTTCTTTTTCTTTTTTTCTTTTAGATTTATTAACTATTGAGAAAGAGAAAGCTAGAACCCAGAGGAGCATCACTAGGGCACATACCATGCTAGGAATCAAACTTGGGATCTCATACTTAAGAGTCCGAGTCCAATGCTCTAGCCACTGTGCTACATCATTTCTCTTTTTTCTTTCTCTCCTCTCTCTTTTCCCCATCCTTTCTTCTCTTTTTCTTTCTCTCATTCATTCTTCCTTTCACTCTCCCATCCTCCCTGACCTCCTTACCTCTCTCTCTCCCCTCCTACTTTCCAACTCTGTCTTTCTTATTAGGGATGGAGAGACACCAAAATACGACTCTGCCACTTGTAGTCAGTAAGGGAATCAAACCCAGGTCCCCCCCACACGGAAAGCTTTCATTGTACTGCTGAACCACCACTCTCACCCTTTGTTCTTGTAGGAAATGACAACACAACATTGTGACGTCTTTACTATGTGCAGAACGCTATCTTTAAAACACACACACACACACACACACACACACACACACACACACACATTTACTTATTAATGAGAGAGAAAGAGGGAGAAGAGAGAAGTAGTAATTCACTCCAGCTTGTGCAGTGCTGAGGACTGAACTCAGGACCTTATGCTTCTAGGTTAGGTGCTGTCTTCTCTTATAGGCTTACATTTTCCTGCCACACTTTGTAAGGAAGACCACTTTATCTCCACGTTAGAGAGACTGAGGCACCCAGAGGTGAAGTTGACTTTCTCAAGACCCCAAAGGACACTAGATTCTACCAACTGCACACCCTGCCAGATGGCCCCAGAGAGCCAGTCCAGGTCAGTAACTAGGGAACTAGAAATCCTCTTATCACCTCATCTCCCAACATCTGGCTCCCTGCTGCTGACCCTGCAGCTTTTCAGTTGAACTTTAAGTGCCAAACTTAACATGATTGTAATCTGAAAGCACGCAGATTCAGGAAGCTGTGAAGTTGCTTTACTCGGGTGATTTTGAAGTAGCAAGAAGTGATGAATAAGAAGAGTTCAGGCTTCCTGCTTTCACGCTAGCAGGTCTGGACAGAAAAGCACTCAAAGCTATATGTAGACTGGACCTTTGGTGTCCTCCCATTGTACAATGTACGGCTTCATTTTATAGGCAATGAAAGAAAAATGCCTAGGGAGTTGCTTTCTAAGTTGTATGGTCATAAGAGGACTTGAAAAGACATCCTATAAACAGACCAGTGAGAGAACTAGGATTTAAAAATGAGTTCAAGGGGAGTGGGCAGTAAGTAGCACAGTAGGTTAAGCACACATGGCCCAAAGCACAAGGATCCCAGTTCGAGCCCCCAGCTCCCTACCTGCAGTGGGTTCTCTTCTGCAGGTGTCTTTCTCTCTCTGTCTTCCCCTCCTCTCTTGGTTTCTCTTTGTCCTATCCAACAGCAACAGTAATGGCAACAACAATAATAATAACTTCAATAGCAAGGGCAACAAAATGGGAACAATGGCTTCCAGGAGCAGTGGATTCTTAGAGCAGGCACAGCACCGCAACTATAACCCTGTAGGCCAAAAAAAAAAAAATTGTGATGTATGTCAAACTACAGTGAGAGTGTTTGCATGGGCAAGCAATATGTATGGCTAAAATATTATTAGAGTCCTATCTACTTATAAAAACTGATATATGGGGGTAGTTTAGGGAGCCCTTACAGAAAGCTGGGGCCATAGGACTTAATGCATGTAATGGCTCACTTGGATAGACTCATTTCTAGTACAGGCCATTCATTGTTTCTGAAACCATGATCAAGCCAATGGTGAAAAACTGGCATATGCATTATTGACATCTTTTTAAAATTTCTTTTCCTTTATTGGGGGATTAATGTTTTACATTCGACAGTAAGTACAATCGTTTGTACATGCACAACATTTCTCAGTTTTCCACATAACAATACACCCCCCATTAGGCCCTCTATCATCCTTTTTGGACCTTATCTACCCCAGAGTCTTTTACTTTGGTGCAATACACCAGCTGCAGATCTTCTTAAAGATCTTTTTTTTTTTTTTAATGATGGTCTTTATTATTCACTGTTTCCAATGGCAGTGTTTAAGACTATCTTTTTTTTTTTTGCCTCCATGGTTATCAATGGGGCTCCATGCTAGAACTGAATCCAGAGCTCCTGGCAGCCTTTTTTTTTTTTTTTTTTCTGGTTAGGACAGAGAAAAATTGAGAAGAGGAAAAAGAGAGGGAGAGAGACATCTAGACACCTACAGACCTGCTTCACCACTTGTAAAAGCATCCCCCTGCAGGTGGGGGGCAGGGGCTTGAACCCGGATCCTTGCGTGGGTCCTTGCTTTTAGTACTATGTGCACTTAACCTGGTGTGCCACCACCTGCCCCGCCCCCAAGAGTTGCTATGTTCCATTCAGTTGAGGGTGTAAAGGTGGTATTGTTCTGGTATTCAGTGGGGGCATTCCAGGGACAGGCTCCCTGGATTTAAGTCTTACTAGTTTATGACTCTACTTACCTATGCCTCAATTTCTCTAGCTGTAAAATACACGGATAATTGGGAGTCGGGCTGTAGCGCAGTGGGTTAAGCGCAGGTGGCGCTAAGCACAAGGACTGGCATAAGGATCCTGGTTCGAACCCGGCTCCCCACCTGCAGGGGGTCACTTCACAGGCGGTGAAGCAGGTCTGCAGGTGTCTATCTTTCTCTCCTCCTCTCTGTCTTCCCCTCCTCTCTCCATTTCTCTCTGTCCTATCCAACAATGACGACAACAACAATAATAACTACAACAATAAAACAACAAGGGCAACAAAAGGGAATAAATAAATAAAATAAAATATTTAAAAAAAATACAGGGATAATCATAGTGCCATACTCCCGTAACTGTAAAGAGGACTTAGAAAAGGACTTGGCATGTCACAAGCATTACATGACAATGATCTGCAACTATTTCTTCTTATTGTTTTTTAAAAATATTTATTCCCTTTTGTTGCCCTTAGTTTTATTGTTGTAATTATTATTGTTGTTGTTATTGATGTCGTCATTGTTGGAGAGGACAGAGAGAAATGGAGAGAGGAGGGGAAGATAGAAAGGGGAAGAGAAAGAGACACTCGCTTCACCACTTGTGAAGCGACTCCCCTACAGGTGGGGAGTTGGGGGTTTGAACCGGGATCCTTACACCCGTCCTTGCACTTTGCAACACCTGCGCATAACCCATTGCCCAACTCCCGATCTGCAACTATTTCTAAAAGAGAAAGCTAAGTGGCTCTAAGTAATGATGAAATATTCCCCTCCACATCTGAGATGGAATGTGAAAGAATCATGTTAAGTGAGATAAGCCAGAAAAAGAAGGAAACATACTGGATGGTTGGTTCCCTTATAGATGTTAAGAAGTAAGGCATGAAAAGGGAAGTAGAGTGGTCTGGGAGGTGGCGCAGTGGATAAAACATTGGATTCTGAAGCATGAGGTCCTGAGTTCAGTCCCCAGCAGCACATGTACCAGAGTGATGTCTTGTTCTTTCTCTCTCTCTCCTCCTTTCTCAATAATAAATAAAATATTTTTTAAAAAAAGGGAAACAGGGTGAAGCTTGGACTGGGTAGGGTGTATTGCAGCAAGGTAAAGGCTGGTCAAGGGAGAGTTTGGGACGAGGGCATCTGGAATCTAGTGCATGCTGATGAAGGGGCCATGGGAGTGGTGTGCCGATATCTAGCACAAGGAGGTAAGAAACCCTACCCGTGTTCTAACAAGTGTCCTGTAAGTCATTATTTCACCAATAAAATGATAAAAACAGAGAGGAAACACTGAGTACGATGGATTCAGCTCCCTCTCACATACACACAAGCACACATACATCTGGCAGAGAGATGGAAAGATAGGAAAAAAGGAGATACCTTAGCCCTGCTCCACCATTTGTGGAGTTCCCCTTAGAGCAGGAGCTCCACCCCAGAGCACGGTGTATGGTGAGGTGGATACCCCACTGCTTTTTTAACTTACATGAATAAAACTCAAGAGTGATGTGGTCTTCGGAAATAGCTCTTTAGTGCTCTTTCCATACTTTAGTTTTTTTTTTAAATAATAGATTTTTTTATTATTTATTTTCCCTTTTGTTGCCCTTGTTTTTTATTGTTGTAGTTATTATTGTTGTTGTTATTGATGTCGTCGTTGTTGGATAGGACAGAGAGAAATGGAGAGAGGAGGGAAAGACAGTGGGGGGAAGAGAAAGACAGACCCCTGCAGACCTGCTTCACTGCCTGTGAAGTGACTCCCCTGCAGGTGGGGAGCCAGGGGCTCGAACCGGGATCCTTATGCCGGTCCTTGCGCTTTGCGTCACATACTTTAGTCTTATGTATATAACTAGCATACTGACTTGATTCATACATAATAGTCCATATATGTATATATATTTCAAGTATGATTTACGTCATTTATACTTCTGTACCACTCTGCCAGTATAAATGGGCCTGTCTTGGGCTTCAGTTTCTTCTGTAGGAAAGAAGGCAGTTGGGTTATTATTGATATTTAACAGCCAAGCTTTCCCCAGCTCTAACACTTGGTGACAATATCTGCTATCTCCAGGGGGATAATGGAAACACAATGAAAGTGACACAGGCGTCTTCTCTGGAGAATGCATTTACTCCAGAATATGGATGCTGCTTAATGGGCCGTAGCTTTCCTGTTGTTCATGAGTCAGCATGAAAAATACCTCCAGAGAAGGCTAAGTAGGTCAGATTTATCTAAGAAGACAGCTGTGTAATCCTGTACCCCTGTCCAAGCCCCTGGCACTGCAGATACACGCTTCTGGGTTTTTAAACACCAGCCCAATAGCATTACCCACTCTGTAAATTCTACAAAGTCAGAAACTTGAAAAGTCCAGTCACCTTTAGAAGAAGACAGAGCTGTTTTGTATATGGTTCCCAGCAGCGTTCCTTTGGCTCCTAAGTCACTTCCATCGATTCTCTGGTATTTGTCAGTGTACGAATTTGTAGTAAAAAAAAAAAAAGTTACAAAATTAGTAAAACAACTTTTGTGCCTTGGCTTTTAAAAAAATTCTAATTAAATTTGCTTTATAAAACCTGATGAGCCATCCTATTTGCTCTACTTTCTAGGTGATATAGATATAAAACAACTTGGAAAGAACTATTATAAAAATAGGCCAACAAGAACACAAGTATTGAAAATACAAAATTAAAGAGCAGAGCTACTGAGGAAGTTGGCTGTGCAAGCATTCTTGAAATTAAAGCCCCCTCTCACATATGGAGGGGGGCTTCAGAACCTAGGTGGCAAATATAAACCTAGAACAATGAATTAGAGTGGTCTGGGAGGTGGCACGGTGGATAAGGCATTGGACTCTCAAGCATGAAGTCCTGAGTTCAATCCCTGGCAGGACACATACCAGAGTGATGTCTGATTCTTTCTCTATCCTAAATAAATAAAATCTTTAAAAAAATGAATTAGAGAGAGAAATAGGCACATAGGGAAGGGACCTAAAGTTCTTGCTAAGGAAAAGAAGATTCTGGCAGAGAACATAGAAGGAAAAAATGAAGACATGGAGACAGAGAACATACTGAGCATGCTCAAGCGGGGTAACGCAAAGTGATCTTATTTATTTATTTATTTTCCCCCATACATAAATATAACTGAAGGTTTATATTTATGTCGATGTTCTTCGCAAAGTTCAAGCAGTTGAACTACTTAACCTTACTTGGAATTAGGTCCCTATCCAGCGTGGGACTTGCACTGTTCTGTTGTTTGGAGAGAAAGGCACTACAATTGATTAGGCCCTGCTCCGGCATCTGTCTCGCTATTCGGTTTTTCCAGTGTCGGAGACTGTATGGCACCAGAAGCAATTAAAGCGAGGATCATTGTAAGTAGTCAGGTGCGCGCGCCCTTTCCTCCACCCTGCACGGCTGGAGGTCGCTGCTCTGCACACCAGCTACTCTTGCAAGCTGCAACTTCACTAGACTGGCATCTTTGGCTTGCACAAAATCGATCCCTCAATAAACCATAGTCCACATCCTCGCTGGCAAAGGCATGCTATTATCAATAACTCAAACTCAGATTCCCCCCCACCTCGACACCCAATAGGACTGGGAGATACACTTCCAAGTCTAATTTCGAGGCTCCCAGTGCATGCTGGAAACTGTCCACGTCCTTGTCCCCCACCCCCACCCCAACTGTCTCAGAAAAGTCAGGCTGAGATTCCAAAGGGGGGAGCATCTGCAGGCTCCTCTGAGTGACTGGCAGCCGCCCCCCCACCCCGCACCTGTCACGGGCTGGGCCGTGTCCACCCGGGGAAGGTGGCGACGGGCGCGCCCCCGCCACGCGGCGCTGAGGGCAGCCCCCCGGGTCCTGGGGGAGCTCTTTTTATTCTAAATTACAGACTCTGCAGCCACCGGATATCCTCGCTGCTGCAGCACTGGCAGTAACCATGCGGCTGCTGCACCCGCATTTCCTGACCGCCGCCGCGGCGTTATTGCCACTAATCTCCTGCCCCAGGCCTCTGGCCGGCCGCCGGCCCGCCGCCCCTCCCCGTGGGCACCGGCCCGCGCGCCCGGACAAAGCGGCGGCCGCTCTCCCGCCCGCCCACGCGGGGCGCCCGCCGCCTAGCGCCCGGGACCCGCCACGTGCCCCGCGCCGCGCGTTCGCATTGTCCACGTCCACCCGAACCCCGCGGCGTTCCGCACTCCTATCGGCGGCGCACACGCGCGCGGGGGAGCGGCGCCCCGGCTGGGCTGCAGCTGCGGCGGGGGGGCGGGGCGGGGCGCGCGCGCGGGGGCGGGGCGGGGCGGGGCGGGGCGCGGCGGCGGCGGCCCGGGAGCCAGCGAGCCAGCGGCGAGCAGCTAGCGCAGCGCGAGCACCAGCATGGCGGGGCCCCGACGCCCGCAGCCCGGCTGTTACAGCCGCACCGCCGCGGCCGTGAACCTGCTGCTGGGCGTCTTCCAGGTCCTCCTGCCCTGCTGCCGCCCGGGCGGGGCTCAGGGACAAGGTCAGCGCGGCCCCCCGCCCCTGCCCTTTCCTGCCGGGAGCTGCTGCCGGGGCTCCGCGGGCGCGGGAGGAGCGGGGGAGAGAGCGACAGAGACAGAGACCGCGGGAGGAAGGGAGGCGGCCGAGCGCAGCCCCGCCGGCGACCCCCACCGCGACCCCGGCGGGGCGCGGGCGGACACGTTGCGGGGCCCGTGGACCGCTAGCCGCGCGCCCCGGAGCCTTTGTGCGCGGGCCCCGGGCGCCCCGGGCGCAGTCCCCGCTTTGTGTGGCGCTGGGGCCCCGGCGCGGCCAGGCTTCCTGCAGCTTTGTTCCCCGAGCCGGGCGGCCAGTGCCGGGGGCTGCGGAGCCGGGGGCGGCCCGCGGGTGGCTCTCCTCCTCGCTGCACCCCTCTCCCCCGGCGCGTAGCCCCCTCCTGCAGCCCTCGTCTCTGTCACGGCCCCATTGTGCTCGCCGCTCGCTCGGTGGCCTGCGCTCTCAAAGCTCGGGGACAGGAAGCGGGTCTCTGCTCAGTGCATTAACAACACGCTGCTTTTCTTTTCTTTTCTTTCTTTTTCTTATTCTTTTTTTTTTTTCGGGGGGGGTGTCTGCAGCGATCGAGCCCTTGCCAAACGTGGTGGAGCTGTGGCAGGCGGAAGAAGGGGAGCTCCTGCTGCCCACTCAGGTGAGCTCGGCCAGGTGGTGGTAGGGGGCCAGTAAAAGGGCGCCGGGGAGCCCAGGCCGCGGGGAGGGGGGACTCCCCTGGGCGGCAGCGGCGTGCGGGCCACTTTGTAAGGCAAATAGACTGGGCCCCAACACCTGGCAGCGGTGGCCTCCCGGCCTCCTCCCGAGCCATGTGACAGGGCGTGAGTCATGCCGGCCCCAAGTCCAGGAGATGGGAGCCGTGGCCACCTCAGCAGGGCCATGGCCAGCGGTGGCCGGGCCCTTGCCAGGGCGCACCCTGCGCGGGTGGTGGGCGGCTCGGGACCGGGGTGCTAGGGACGCGTGCCGGCGGGACACTGGGGTATTGATTCCAGCAACCGCACTGAGTGCTGCTTGCCATTAACGTTTAATCGCCTTGGGATGAAGATGTGACTTTAAAGGCTTTGTCATCTTGGATTTTTTCCAAGTGCCTCTCATTCGTGTTAGAATACACCCTCTTAAGAACTTGAATTTCAGGTTTTGGGCCCCCCCTCCCCTTTATGTGATGATTTAATGATTGCATGTGGAAAAATAATTACTAACATTTTATTGGAATCAGGCTCCAGTCAGGGTTTAACTTCTGCAGCGAAGTCAGGGTTTAACTTCTGCAGAGCTTTTGTGTTTAAGGACGGAGTTTGTGGAGACCGTCTCCCTGACCGCACAGGTACACGTTGGACTCAGATTGTGTTGTGGACCATTGTTCAGCTGCCTTGACGGATCCAGAATGTACTTTTTTTGTTGGGTTTGTTTTCTGGGGGTGGTGGTTTGGACGCTGGAAGACTAGCTGCTAGTTTGAGAGGCCGGTCACTTCCCACGTTGGTGGCAGTAGTTGATGCTATGTTGTCTCTTGTGGCATTAGAAAAACAGGATGTCTCGCCCAGACTTCACTGAAGAAGCCTCTGCAGCTGTACATTTCAGTCTTCTACCCGCCTGTGTAGAACACTGAGGGGGTGGGGGTTTTGAGATACTTGGAATAGTCATTCTAACCAGGCCTAATGAAGAACAGCTTCAGGGCAGAGAGGTGATTTTTGGAGCAGAATTCCCGTGGCTCCCCCCCCCCCCCCAAATAAGACCTGCAGAAGCAGGCAGTCTGTCCTCTTAAAAAGTTTTATTTTCCCCACAGGGGACTCTGTCTTTGTTATAAATAACATCTTGTGCATTGTGGAAGGTTTAGAAAATGCAGAAAGTTGGACAAAGTAAAAACTGGTCGTGATCCTAATAGAGCCCCCCCCACATCTGATCTAGTTTGAAAGGCTCTAGCTGTGTGTAGATCCAGTTCTTTATCCAGTTCTTAGTGATGTTTGGGGCGGGAGGATTCTTTATTAAGGAGGATGGTGTCTGATCCGGGCATGCTAGGTTTTGGAGTATCCTTGCTTCTACCCACTGGATGCCAGTGGCATTCATTCATTCAACCCCCCCCCCCCCCCCCCGCTCCTTGTGACAACTAAAAATGTCTTCAGATATCGCCAAAGGTCCCAGGGGAGCCAGATTGCCCCAGGTCCACAGGCTCTGTGTGTAGCTACATGCGTTTGCATTTTTACTCACTGTAGCAGGGGTCTTTCACTGGCGTTGGAAGATGAGCCAGACTCAAAGGAAAGTGGATTATAGACGGTCACTCACTGCAACAGATGGTGGCAGTTTTAAGTCTCTGCTCAGATGGACATGCAGAGGCCTCTGTTAGGGGTTGTCATTTCATAAGCAAACAAAAAAAAATACTATTTTTGTTGAAAGTATTGTTTGTTTACTCACTGAGAGCCAGACAGAGGCCAGAGCCCCTCCGTGGCCACTTGTGCTGCTGGGGTTCTGACTGGGGGTGGGGGTGGGGGGTGCAATTCTGTAAGACTCTAGTGCTCTACCGCTCTGCCTGTGCGTTGCTCACCCACCCCAGCTTTTGTTTTCCAAACATCTTCTGGTTTTGTCTTGTTTCTGTGTGCCCTGGAGAATTTCACATAGAAATGTGCACGTGAGCATATAGAAGTTGTCTTTCTGGAGAGCTCAGTCATAGAGGTGCTCATAGCTAAGCTATTTAAAGCAAGGCTGTAGTGAAAGTGAAACTGATATTCAAATTAATTTGCTGAACATTTTATCTCCATATGTGAACTTTTTAGAGACTTGACCTTACCCAGCATATGTCTGGGTGGGGTGAGGGTGAGGGTGTGTGTGTGTGTGTGTGTGTGTGTGTGTGTGTGTGTGTATATATATTTGTCTGTCTGCCTGCGTATATTATATGCTTTATATACTTAGATAAACTGCTTCACTACACACACAGATATAGATAGATGTGTGTGTCAAATTGTAGAGAATTCTGGGGAAAACAAAAGCTATTTTTAAATATTTATTTATTTTCCTTTTTGTTGCCCTTGTTGTTTTTCATTGTTGTTGTAGTTATTGTTGTTGTTATTGATGTCATCATTGTTGGATAGGATAGAGAGAAATGGAGAGAGGAGGGGAAGACAGAGGGGGAGAGAAAGACACCTGCAGACCTGCTTCACCACTTGTGAAGTGACGCCCCCTGCAGGGGGGGAGCTTTTTTTTTTAAGATTTTTTTTTTTTTTTTTTTTTTTTAAATTTTTAGTTTAAGAAAGGATTAGTGAACAAAAGCATAAGGTAGGAGGGGTACAACTCCACACAATTCCCACCACCCAATCCCCATAACCCACCCTCTCCCATGATAGCCTTCCCATTCTCTAGCCCTCTGGGAGCATGGACCCAGGGTCGTTGAGGGTTGCAGAAGGTAGAGGGTCTGGCTTCTGTAATTGCTTCCCCGCTGAACATGGGCGTTGACTGGTCGGTCCATACTCCCAGTCTGCCTCTCTCTTTCCCTAGTAAGGTGTGTCTCTGGGGAAGCTGAGCTCCAGGACACATTGGTGGGGTCTTCAATCCAGGGAAGCCTAGCCAGCATCCTGGTGGCATCTGGAACCTGGTGATTGAAAAGAGAGTTAACATACAAAGCCAAACAATTTGTTGAGCAAACATGGATCCCAAGATTGGAATAGTGGAGAGGAAGTGTTGGGGAGGTACTCACTGCAAACTCTAGTGTAATCCTGCTTTCAGGTATATATTTTGCAGTAGTTTATGGATACGTGTGCGCATACGCTCTCTCTCACAGAAACTGGTGTATGTCTAGGTTATGGGACTTTGTTAGAAAGTGAACTACCTGAGATGAAATTAGAGTGTACTATAAAAGGAAAGGTCTCACCCGAGTAATGAAGCTGAAGGGTTGTCATTCCACACGTGAAGTCTCTGGATACACTCTGAGGTGAAGCATGTTGAGATGGCAATCGTTGCTTTGGTTAGGTTGTGATCGGCGGATGCAATATTATTTGGTATGGATTGGGAGAAGCATACGGGAAAGTGAGCCCTATCCATGGGTGCCAGGACTGGGGGAAGTAGGGGCTCTATAGTGAAGATGTGAGGTTCCTGCTGTCTTAGGGTTCAAAAAGACAATCAATAGTTAATATTATCATCACATTATTTGTTAATTGGGTTAACTTTGAAAAGTCCCTTTGTTATGGTTTGCTGTACAGTACCCAGTATCTTGTATATAGCTGTGCTATTGGAAGCCTCCAATCTACTTGGTCTAGGCTTTTGAGAGAGTCCGCATATCAAATACGTAGCCTATCTATTAAAAAGATTCAGTTTGTCTCCTGAGAACCTTTGAGACATACAATTGATTTCCCCCTCTCATATTAATTAACTACTGATTTATATGTCTACATTTTGCTAGGAGTGTACATAAACACCATTCCCATCACCAAAGGACCGTGACCCATCCCTCCCGCCCATTCCCACCCCCCACTGGGGGGTGGGAATAAAATAAGATTTTATTTATTTATGAGAAAGATAGGAGGAGAAAGAAAGAACCAGACATCACTCTGGCACATGTGTTGCCGGGGATTGAACTCAGGACCTCGTGCTTGAGAATCCAAAGCTTTACCACTGCACTACATCCTGGACCACTCAAACCGGGCTCCTTACGCTGGTCCTTGCGCTTTGTGCCACGTGCGTTTAACCTGCCACACTACTGCCCCACTCCCACAAAAGCTATTTTTAGGATTCCTTTTTAAAAGTATTGTGAATTTTTTTTCTTCCAGTAAATGTTCCCTCTTGTGTTGAGAAGAGATTATAAGTATTATTTAAATTTGAGCCTTGCCTGCTTAATGAGCTACTAGGCTGGCTTCTTTTCATTCAGGAAGACTTCCAGACAGCGTCTCCAGCCCAGCTTTGCCAGTGATAAAACTTGCCTGAATCAGGTGAAACAGGAGCCTTGGAAGATGGGGCATCGATCGAGACAGCGCAGGCTGACATTTGCCCACATGGATTATTGATAGTGACTTCACTTGGGAAATGCTTTCTGCCGAGTGGTTCACTCACTCTTTTTCCTGATGAGCCACCTCTCAGTGACCCAGCCGTTGAGTCACAGAGGTAACAGAAGCGGCTTCAGCATGGAGTTGTTCTAAGCCACCAGGTCTTCGGGTTCAGCTCCCCAGCTCCATCCCTTTCCACTCCTCTTTGCCCCTGGTTGCTTCAGCTGCAGATTAGGAGCGATAGTGCTGGTGAGGAGTAAATGCCTTGACCCTATCGAGCCCTGCTGTGTGCTGCGTGTTACTGTGGTGGTGTCGCGACTCGCCTCTGACTCTGTCCTGGACAGCAGGGAAGAGCTTTTCTGCTTTAACTCGGCTGAACCAGTATTGGTGGCTGGGTGCTCTGAGGCTGTGTAATTGTACCAAGTTAAATGCATACTTCTTGTTTTCTTTTGCACTCTTATATATTGTAAAATTTTGGTGTAGGAACACACACTAATGAGAAGGAAGGTGGGCAAACTTGTAATTTCATTCCCAGATTTCCAGAATTTTCCTTTCCTCTGACTCTCTGGACGACAGCACAGGAGTCCAGAGCAGCCGTGGTGTGGGGTTGGGGTAGAAAGCCAGCAGCCAGGCTTCGGCAGCCTCTTAGCAAGAAGCAGGTGCTTGGTCATCAGGGTCAGAAGCCAGTGGTGCCCTGTGTTCCACATGCCCTACGCTGGCCCTTGGGGCCTTGGGCAGCCTGACCCTGGCTGCTGCAGTGGTCATCCCCTGAGGACTTGAGTCCAGCTTGACCCTTGTCCCAGCAGGCCCAAGGCGCGTGTCCTAAAGGAAAGTTCTAGTGCAGCTGTCTCATTCCTCCGGGGCCAGTTGTATCGAAACCCCTGGCCTTGTGGCTCTCTTCCAGAATATTTATTTAATTTGATAGAATCTAGAGAAATTGAGAGGGAAGAAGGGAGAGAAGAAGAGAGATATCGGCAGCACTGCTTCACTGCTCATGAAGCTCCCCCCTGCAGGTGGGGATGGGGCTTGAACCCTGGTCTTTGTGTGCCTGCTTTTAATTGGGTGCGCCACCACCCAGCCCCTGGGCCTTTTCTGTGTGTGCCTTGTTTTTCTTGAGAGCAGTCAGGCTGCTGAGGCTGGTGGCCCTGTGGCAGCCAGTCTCCTTCCTGCCAGCAGTGACAGTCAGAAGCAAGCTCGTGCCTTCATCCCTGAGGAGGGGAGGCAGCTGATGGTGTCTTGTCCAGCTTCTGTGTAGGAGGTGGATTGGTTTTGAAGATAGCAATGTTTCAAGTGATGATTTCCTGGTGTGGGTTAATGCTCACATTTTGGTGTGGGGGGGAGCTAGGGTTCTAGAGGCAAGAAGAATTTTCTGGAATGTGTCCATTCAGACTTCAGCAGAGTCAGAGTCCCAGCAGACATCACTGATGCCCCATTTAGTTTTGGGATGTGGGCATCTGCAGGGGGTGAGGCAGCGGTTAGCAGGTTCAGGGTCAAGTTGTTTGGCTTGGTCTGGGTAGCTCAGTGCTCTGTTGGCTGCTGGCTCTATTCATTGAAGAAACATCGACCATGGGCTGGGCCCAGTGAGGCCCCTGGGAAATGGCGATGAATGTGAAAGTCTTTCCCTTACGAAAGTCTTGTGTGTTTTAAACTGCTGAGAGGGTAGATAATGGGAGTGGGTGAAAAGTGAAACAGGAAGTGCACGTCTAAGTTCTTCCTGATGGCAGGTAGTGCCTCATGTAATAGCATCTTGCTCCAGCAGGTGAAATATTGACTAGAACTTGGAATTTATTATTTTTTTTTGTCGTAGAGGTTTATTTATGTTTTAATCCATTTCCACTCATCACAGCGGGAAGAAAAACAAAAACATGGGCTGAGTATTAACTCCCGGTGCCATTTAATCACTTTGAGTTTTTAATCATTTTTAATATAGCCGGACCTGATTTTACAGCTGGGGAAATTGAGACATCAAGCTGCGAAATCACTTGCCCAAGGCTATGAGAAAACAGCTGTAGCAGGACTTGAACCCTGGGCGGTGCCAGCTCCAGAGCTAGTACCAGGTTACAGCACCGCTGTCTGATTTCTAGAGTTTGGGCAGAAGTTGGAAGTACTTTGGCTTCTTGGAAGGACATCCCTGACCAGTGATGGCAGATGGGGTGAAGGGTTGGGTGATGGGAATCGCTGTTTTCAGGTGAGAGGTCAAGCGTAGGTCAAGGTGTCTTTTTGACATAACTGTCCCAGGACCCTGAGGCCCGACTGGCAGGGCTGTTCCCGGGGGAACTCCTGCCTTGGAAGAGCTTGCTGGGAGATAAGGCCCAGATAACATTCCCAGAAAGAGAGAGGGGAAGCAAGAGGAGCCTGGAGGCCAGTGTGTGTTGGAGGCTCAAGGCTTAGATTTCCCAGGTCTGTTGGCAGAAGTGTGACCACCTGCTGGGCCCCAGCCTGGAGCCTCACAGGCTGTGGGTGAAGTTCTACATATGTTTTTAAAGGAAGCACCGGGAGGCTATGTGCTATTCCATATGTCACCCAGATTTGAGTCCTGACATCACATGGAGTGTCACAGTGGCATCTGGGGAAGCTCTGATACTAGTCTCTCTCTCTCTCTCCTTTTAACCAGAGGCACTGCTCAGCTCTGGTGGGGGAGTTGGGGGGGAGGTTGTATTGAATCTGGGACTTTAGGCATGAGTCCCTTTGCATAAGCAATATGCTATCTACCCCCCCCCCTTCTCTAAGAATGAAAAAGCTACCCAGGATGAGTGAAGGAGACCCAGACTTGGGGAGAAAAAGAAAAGACAGGAGTCCGGCGGTAGTGCATCAGGTTAAGCGCATGTGGCGCAAAGCACAAGGACCAGCGTAAGGATCCTGGTTCGAGACCCTTGCTCCCCACCTGCAGGGGAGTCGCTTCACAGGCGGTGAAGCAGGTCTGTAGGTGTCTCTCTTTCTCTCCCTCTCTCTGTCTTCCCCTTCTCTCTCCATTTCTCTCTGTCCTATCCGACAACAACGACGACAACAATAATAACTACAACAATGAAAAAGCAACAAGGTCAAGGCCTACATTCATCTGTAATCTATTCAATTCCACATTAAGGAGCGTGGAACAGATATACGTAGCAGCTGGGAGTCATGGTCCATCCATACTGCATTGGTGGAAGGGACTGCTTGGTGCTGAGGGAGATGGTTCCTGCTGTGATGCCCAGGGCCAGGTGAAGGCAGACACCTGGAACAAAAGCCCCGGCTGGTGGCCAGGGTGAGGGACAGTTCTGATCCCCATCCCAGACCTGACTCCTTCTTCAGGGCTAGAGGTGGGGAACGCGCAGGCTATCCTTCAGCTTTGTCCTGGGCTCCAGGAGTATGACCGTAACCTTGACCAAAGAGAGCCCGTTAGAATGGAGCCACTTGATAGCAATCCCCCACCTGGTGTTGCCAAGCCTGGAGTTGGTCAGCTTTGTTTCGGGCGCCATGGCCTCAGCTCTGGAACCTCATGGGAGGTGCTCTGGCAGTGGAGGAAGCTCTGGTGCTGTGATATCTTTCCCACACCCCTGGGGGTGTGTGACTCCAAGACTGGAGCCCTGAGCGATGCACAGAGCGGTCACTGGGCTCCTGCTGTGCTGACCACACCATCAGAGACCTGCTCTCGGGGAAGGAGAAGCATTGACTGCGAATCTGCATACCACCTTGGGAGAAAGGTGGGGGCTGGAGGTGGAGCTCTGGGTCTGCTCTGGACCAGCTTGGGAGTAGGTGTGGGGGAGAAGGAGCCTGGCAGAGTGGAAGGAGGAGCCAGGGAGCCAGGGCTCCTGGGCGAAGAGGGGAACTGGGGTGGGGGTGGGGTCAGGAAGCCCATAGTGGGAGCTCTGGAGTGGCCATGTGGCATTGAAGGGGGTCTGCTAGGGTTTGAACCTGGGCCACTTGTGTGGCAAAGTGGGTGCCCTACCTGGTAATCTATCTCCCCAGCCTAGAAAGACTTGAGTGATGTTGATGCCACTTGATACTGTGTGCCACACTCTTTACTTTGATGTCACAATAGAGCCGGCATTTTTTGAAGGGGAGGCGGTACTGAGACAGGCAGCACTCTCATATGTGAGGAGATTGGTTGTTGTTAGACTTGACAGGTTCAAGTTAAGTGCCCAAGTGGCCAGCTTGACCTAAATATTAAAAAGAGACTCATGGACAGGCAGTGGTATACTTGGTTGAGGACACATGCTACTATGCTCAAGGACCTGGGTTCAAATCCCCACTCCCCACTTGCAGGGGGGAAGCGCCATGTGCGGTGAAGCAGGTCTGCAGTATCTCTTCCCTCTCTCTCAACGCCCCTCCTCCTTCCAATTTCTCTCTGTCCTATCAAATCTCATAAGAAATAAATTTCTAGGGCCGGGTGATAGTGCACCTGGCTCAGCGCACATGTTACAATGCGCAAGGACTCAGGTTCGAGTCCTGGCCCCCACCTGCAAGGGGAAAGCGTTGCAAGTGGTGAAGCAGTGCTGCAGGTGTCTGTCTCTATCCCTCTTGATCTATCCCTTCCCTCTCGATTTCTGGCTGTCTCTATCAAATAAATAAAGATTTAAAAAAAAAAAAACTTTAAAAAAAAAAAGAAGAAATAAGTTTCTCAAAAAGACTCTGGAAGAGAAGTCTTTGAGACTTGGAGTTTGCGATTAAGTTCAGAGTGTGCTGGAATATCTAAACCAGCTTGGGACTTCGGGTGCTGTCCTTCCAAGTGTCATTTTATTTTGCCTCCAGGCTTATCACTGTGGCTTAGTGTCAACGCTATGAATCCACTGCTCCTGGAGGCTATTTTTTTCCATTTTATTAGGACAGAGAGAAATTGAGAGAGGTGGAAGAGAGAGAGAGAGAGAGGGAGAGAGAAAGAGAGACGCCTGCAGACCTGCTTCACCAGTTGTGAATTGTATCCCCTGCAGGTGGGGGGCAGGGGTCCTTGTGCTTGGTACTATGTGTGCTTAACCAGGTGAGCCACTGCCTGCCCCCTCCGCCCCCCTCATGTCATTCTTCCAGTGGAGATTTATTGAAGCCTTCCCGTGCCTTGATTGGTACATTGCAAGTTCATTGTCTCACAGGGTGTTTGGGGGAGGGGTGGATCCTTGTTTCCCTCTGAACCAGCTGCTCACACGTGCGCTTTGTCAACAGGGTGATGCTGAAGAGGACTTGGAAGCACATTCCCAAGAGCAGAGGTAAGAGCTCCAGTGGGGGTGAGTCCCTGCTAACCCGCCCCTTTGAGTGCTGTGTGACATCCCCTTGTTTGCTCCTGTTCACGTGTGATGGACTTTTGTCTTGGGGACCCGGCGTGTCTGTCTGTGTTGGGATATAATGAACACGACAGCATATTGGGGTAAGGCTGTGCAGAGTGTGGTTAGCAGCAGGCGTGTGCTGGGGCCTGGACATAGAAACACTGGATACAGCCTGTGGTTGGTAGGGGACTCAGCCGTGACCATCGGCAACCTCACTGGGCTTAGAATAAGATCTTTAGAGAACTGGCTTGAGGTGGGAGGGCGTAAGAACAGTGTGGTGGGGAGTCGGGTGGTAGCGGAGCCTGTAAAGTGCAAGTGGCGCAAAGCGTAAGGATCCGGGTTTGAGCCCTTGGCTCCCCACCTGCAGGGGAGTTGCTTCACAGGTGGTGAAGCAAGTCTGCAGGTGTCTATCTTTCTCTCCCTCTCTCTGTCTTCCTCTCTTGATATCTCTCTGTCCTATCCAACGACAGCAGCAACAACAATAATAACTACAACAATGATAAAACAACAAGGGCAACAGAAGGGGAAAAAATGGTCTCCAGGAGCAGTGGATTCCTGGTGCCTGGCAATAACCCTGGAGGCAAAAAAAAAAAAAAGAACAATGTAGTGGCAGGATGAAGGCCCTCTGAGGAGGTGACCTTTGTGCTAGTCTGAAGGACAGATGGGCTGCCAGGCAGCAAGCAGAGGGAGAGCACTGGGCAGAGTGGCAGGTGCAAAGGCCCTGAGGTGAGAGGCAGTGGCCGCCATGCAAGGACTCAGAGAAGGCTGCTGTGTCTGGAGGAGGGAGGTGAGGTCAGGTCTTTGAGCCCCGAATAAGGAGATGGTGATTAGATTCTTTGCATTGATTTAAGCCTCCAGGATAAGTTTTTTTATTTTAATTTATTCTTTACTATTGTGATAGGAACAGAGAGAAACGGGGTGAGAGAGGGAGAGGGTAAGAGATACAGATACAGCCTGTTTCACTGATCATGAAGTGTCCCCCCTACAGGTGGGGACCGGAGACTTGAACCCAGGTCCTTGTGCATGGTACCCTGCGTATCTTACTGATTGCGCCACCACCTGGCCCCACCCAGGATAAACTCTTCCATTTGGGCTCTGGGGGAACAGAGCTCACGGTGGCCACCACCCCATTTGAGTGGATGGAGCAAGCCAGCTGAGGCTGTGGATTGTGGTTCAAGCCGGGCTGGCTGTGCCTGGCTTGGAGAGTCATGGAAAGTTCTAGGTGAAAGTTTCTAGGGTGGGACAGATTCATTCCTCAGGGAGTGAGTTGTAGAGAGTGAGGGAAAGGGGACTCAGGGAGAGAGTCTGGGGAGAAGGTGCCAGTGTGAGGGGAGGCTTGGCTTTTCTGCTGTCCAGGTCCGTGCATCGGGGGTGGGGTGATGGGGGCTAGTGAGTCGGGGCAGACACAGAGTGATGGGCCAGGCTGGGGCTGTGTCCCCCGGTAACAGCTTTGTCCCCCTGCCTTTGCTCTTGAGCCTCTTGGTGGGTGCACATCCCACCTTATGCTGTAGAGTTCTTCTCTTTCTACCAGTTTCCTGTCTAGCTTAAAGGTGTGAGTAGACTTTGTTCTTATCAGGCGTTGACACATTATTCAGTGAGCAGAGCAAAGATGTGGGGGGAAGGGAGCATTGCACCCAAGATTTCAGACTTGTGGACTGTCTTACAATAAGAGATTTTCTCCTCCCACTTTCTCTCTCTCTCTCTCTCTTTCTCTTTTTGCCTCCACGTTATCTCTGGGGCTCGGTGTCTGCACTACGAATCCACTGCTCCTGGCAGCCATCTTTTTTCCATTGTTGTTGGTGTTATTGATGTTCTTGCTGCTGTTGTTGGATAGGACAGAGAGAATTGAGAGAGGAGAGGAAGAGAAAAATAGATACCATATCCCTGCTTCACCGCTTGTGAAGCAACCCTCTTGCAGGTGGGGATCTGGGGGCTTGAACTAGGATCCTTGCACTGGTCCTAGCACTTTGCATTATGTGCACATAACCCGGTGTGCTACTGCCCAGCCCCCTTTCTCTCTGGTTTTTTTTTTTTTTTTTTTTTTTTTTTTTTTGCCTCCAGGGTTATCGCTGGGGCTTGGTAGCCTGCACCATGAATCCACCGCTCCTGGAGGCCATTCTTCCTATTTTTGTTGCCCTTGTTGCACTTGTTATTTTTATTGTTGTTGTTATAACTGTTGTTGGATAGGACAAAAAGAAATGGAGAGAGGAGGGGAAGACAGAGGGGGAGAGAAAGACAGACACCTGCAGACCTGCTTCACCATTTGTGATCGATCACTCAAACCGGGATCCTTATGTCGGTCCTTGTGCTTTTGCGCCCTGTGTGCTTAACCCACTGCGCTACCACCCAGCCCCCTTTCTCTTTAATATGTCTATATCTCACTTAGACCTCTTAATACTTGACTGTTCTCTTAGTACTATTTTTTTTTTTGTAAAGATTAATTAATGATAGAATCAAGGCACCACTTTGGCACATGCGACGCCAGGGATCAAACCCGGGACTTCAGACTTGATAGTTCAGTGCTTGATCTGTTGTGTTACTTCCTGAGCCTCTTTCAATTCATTTGGACACAGATGGCATGCGATGTAACTCAGCTAACATTTTCTTTTCTCAAGATTAACTCACTAGTGACACAGAATCAGAACGTCACTCTGGTACATGCTGGGACTCCATGCTCTTAAGTCCAGTGCTATAACCACTGCACCACCTCCTGGGCTTTTTAAAAAATTTTGTTTCTTCTTTTTTATTTAAGGAGATTTTTTTCCTTTGCTTTATGAGAAAGAGAGCAACATTATAACTCTGTGCTAGCTTACCGTGCTGGGGATTCAAACCTTTGGCATTATCCATGCAACTCCTGAGCCCTCCCCGCTGAGCCGTGTCTCCTGGGCCACCTCTCTGCCACGAGAGAGACACTAATGTCGTTGCAATTTCTTGCCCACAGGCCTGTGTTAGGATGTGTGACAGTGCACGTTGCTCTGCTCTGCTGGAAAACAGTGCCACTTACTCTCATAACCTGTTTTAGACGGTTTTCCTTTTCCTTTTATTGTTGTAGTGAATTATATGTAAGATGATTTGCATTTTGTTTTCCCTGGGAACCTGACCACCTCTCAGCTCTGACTGTTGATGGTGCCAAGGATCGATCCTGGGCCCTCTGGCCTGCACGTCCTGTGCTGCATGGCTGCACTCTCTGGCCAGCCCCCCCGGACTGGCCACCCCCCCCCCACAGCTACTAGCTTTGGGCCCCTCAGAACACACCACTCAGCCCCAGAACTGCCCCCTTCCATCGCCTCTCCTGTCATCATCAGGATGTCTGCTTTTAATCCTCCTCTGTCGTGATTCACAGTTTGACCCGCCCCAATTCCTGTGTTTTTAGTCTTCTCAGTATCAGATCATCCAGCCTCTCCCGCCGTTACTTTACCCAGGCCTGCTTTCCTTTTCAGCGCCTTCCAAACCTCTCTGTTGCTCTTGGCTGCTCGGGCTGGAGATTTGTTCCTTATGTGTGGAGGCCGGAGCGCGACATGGCTGCTGGTGGCCGATCCTTTCGCTGCTCAGTTACAGCAAATGAGGCTCTGGCATGCTCTGGTGTTGGGAGGGAGCTGAGGACATCACCCCACCACAGGGAAAGGAGTCTCCCAAACGCTTACTGTGATGGACTTTCCACCACGCAATAGAGAGTTGTTTTTCTGAATCTAACATATTCAGTAACGGGGGGGGGGGGGGGTTGTAAAGTAGGAGGACCACAGCATCACTCTGGCATAGGTGATGCTGGGGCTTGAACATGCGACTTCATGTCTGCAAGTCTGGTGCTCTACCCACTGCCCCACTGGCAGCTACAGTTGGGAGACTCCCCCTCCCCTGTCTCACCTTCCCTCCCTTGGTGGAGCCAGGGCCTTGGGTACCTGCGGTTTGACCCCTCCAGTCCACTTTTTCCATCCTCACAGAGAAAGATGGCAAGGGGGATAGACAGCATAGCATCTCTCATCCAGTGCTGGGGCTCCAGTCTAGGTCTTGTGCTTGGCAAGGCTGGCGTTCAACCTGGTGAGTTGTGTTTCTGATCCCCAGAAGGGTTTTTTTGTTTGTTTGTTTTTTGTATTTCGATACCACCAAGGTTAAAAGCATGTGCTGACACATCGTCGTCATCATCATCATCATCATCACCATCATCATCATCATCATCATCATCCTTATCATATTTAACTAGAGCCCTGCTCAGCACTGGTTTATGGTGGTGCTAGGGATTGAACCTGGGACCTCAGAGCCTCAGGTATGACAGCCTCAGTATTCTTGCATCACTAGTGTACTATCCGCCCCCCATATAATACATACATAGATACTTTTAACTAAAGCACTGCTCAGCTCTGACTTAGAGTGGTGCTGGGAACTGAACCTGGGATCTTTGGAGCCTCAGGCATGAGAGTCTTATTTTTTGCCTCCAGGGCTATCACTGGGGCTCGGTGCCTGCACCACAAATCCACTGCTCCTGGTGGCCTTCTTCCATTTTTGTTGTTGCTGTTGTTGTTGGATAGAACAAAGAGAAATGGAGAGAGGAGGGGAAGATAAAGAGGGGGAAGGAAAGATAGACACGTGCAGACCTGCTTCACTGCTTGTGAAGCGACCCCTGCGCAGGTGGGGAGCCGGGGGCTCGAACTCGGATCCTTTTGCCCGTCCCTGCCCTTCATTCTGTGTACGTTTAACCCGGTACACTACTGCCTGGTCCCCGAGAGTCTTTTCTTTAATAACCTTTATATTATCTCTCCAGCACCATTGCTCCTTTAAACATAAGTTTTTTACTGCAAAAATCAGTCTAGATTACACAACAGCTGTAAAGATGGTACAGAGCGCTTCCCTGAAAGTAAACGTCCAACATTGCTGTGGTATAGTTGCCACCGCGAGGACACCAGCCCCAGCGGGTGACTGTGAGGGAAACCACAGTCCATGTGGGCTCCTTCCCAGTACCCCTGCTCTGTCCGGGACACCTCAGGGTTCTCTGGGATGTGACACTTGGTCACTTCCCCTCGTTTTTGCATGTTCTCAGTGTGGGCCAGGTAGTTTGCAAAGCATGTTGTCATCTGCAGGTGCCCTGATGTTTGTCCTCAGGGTTAGTTGGGGTGATGGATGGGGGGGGGAACCACAGTAGGGCACCCACAGTCAGCGTGACTTATCACTATGACGGTGACGGTGGTCACCCGACCCTGGTGGCTCTGCCAGGCTTCTCCTCTGTCAAGCTGCCTTTTTTTTTTTTTTAAACGGTTTACTTACTGTTTATTTGATTTGATATGAGAGAAACAGAGAAGAGGGGGAAACGAAGGAAGAGAGACACTTGCAGCTCTGCTTCACCATTTATGAAGCTTCCTTCCTAGGTGGGGACTGGGAGCTTGAACCCGATTCTTACAAAGGCCAAAGTGTGTGCCCTCAACCATCTGTGCCACTGCCCAGCCCCCCAGGGTTCCCTTGCTTTTTCTGTGTCCCACTCATTGAGTCTTGAAACCAGTTAAGCCCCACTTCCACTGATAATTGTTCTTCTGTCTAGGAGATTCGTCCATTCACTCCCATTTACTTATTGATTCTTTTTTTTTTAAATTTTATTTATTTATTAATGAGAATGATAGGAGAAGAGAGAGAAAGAAACAGACATCACACAGGTACATGTGCTGCCAGGGGTTGAACTCAGGACCTCATGCTTGAGAGTTCAGTGCTTTATCCATTGTACTACCTCCTGGATCACTTACTGATTTTTTTTTTGAAAGAATATTTTATTTATTTATGTTGCATAGAGACAGAAATTGAGAGGGAAGACATGAAGATGGAGAGAAAGATAGCTACAGCACTGTTTCACCACTCGTGAAGCATTCCCTCTGCAGGTTGGGACTGGGGGCTTGAACCTGGGTTCTTGTGCATTGTAAAGTGTGCACTTGCCCAGGTGTGCCACCACTCAGCCTCTTGATTCTTTTTAAAATTTTATTTATTTATTTATTTATTTATTTATTTATTTATTTATTACCAGAGCACTGATCAGCTCTGGCTTATGGTGGTGCAGGGGGATTGAACCTGGGACTTCAGAGCCTTAGGCATGAGAGTCTGTTTGCATAACCATTGCTATCTTCCCCTCCCCTCCTCTGCCTTCCCCCTCCCTTCCTCTGCCTCCCCCCCCTCCTCAGCCCTCCCCTCCCCTCCTCTGCCTCCCCCCCTGCCTTCCCCCTCCCCTCCCCTCCCCTCCCTTCCCTTCCCCTCCCTGCCCCTTCCCTCCCCTCTCTTTTCCTCTTTTCCCCTCCCCCTCCCCTCCCCTCCCCCTCCCCCTCCCCCTCCCCCTCCCCCTCTCCTCTCCTCTCCTCTCCTCTTTTGCCTCCAGGGTTATCACTGGGTTCCTGGTAGTCAGTCTTTCTTCTTTCCTTTCTTTCACCACTGCACTGTTCATCTCTCTGGCTTATGGTGGTGCAGGGGTTTGAACCTGAGACTCTGGAGCCAGCCAGAGGCATGAGTCTCTTTGCATAACTATTATGCTATCTACCCCCTCCATTTCCCCCCATTTTATTGGATAGGACAGAAATTGAGAGAAATGGGGAGACAGGGAGACAGGGAGAAAGATAGATACCTGCAGACCAGCTTCATGCAACCCTCCTGCACGTGGGGAGCCGGGGTCTCGAATCAGGCTCCTTGTGCAGGTCCTTGCACTTAGTACTCTGTGCACTTAACCAGGTAGGACACTGCCCCACACTTCACCCCTCCCACCCTCCTCCTCTTCCTCCTTCTCCTCCTTTTTTTTTTTTTTTTTTGCTTTTCCTTCTCTTCTTCTTTTTCAGTTTGATAGGATAGAGTGAAATTGAGAAAAGGGAAGATAGAGAACATCCTTGAAGCTTATGAAGCTCTGCCCCCCCCCCCACAAAGTTTGGGACCAGGAGCTTGAACCCTAGTCCTTGAACTTGGCAATGTGTGTGCTCAACCAGGTACACCACTCCTATCTGGCCCCTCTGCTTATTGACTTGTTTGGTCACTTAGATCTGTAGGAACTCAAGGAGTACTTACACTTTGCCTTACCATCCAAGATAAGAGCTTTGCTTTGCCCTTTTGATGCCATTTCTTCTTGGTGTTGAGGAGTGTGGAGCTCATAGTAGCTCAGTGCTGTAATTGCTACCCCACAGAGCTAGCTCTTAATGACCTTAAGCTGCGTTTGAAGTCAGCACAGCGGCTCGCAGGAATTCCATAGGATGAGCGCCTGGTCTCCAAGGCAACTTCCAGAGAGAAGCATCTAGTAAAGAGAGTCAGTCCCAAGTGGAGGGGGCCCTGGCATCTTCCAGGCGAGACTATCTGGGTTTCACCCCCCAGACAGGGCTGGGCGGGGCCGGGACCACACCCTGGCTTCATTCTGGGGTGGAAGGTTCTAGAGCAGCCTGCCTTTTAGTTCAGATACACACAGTGGGAGAAAAGCTTCCAGGGTAATTGGTCTCCTTGAAGATTGTATTTGT
This sequence comes from Erinaceus europaeus, assembly GCF_950295315.1. Lineage (NCBI taxonomy): Eukaryota > Metazoa > Chordata > Mammalia > Eulipotyphla > Erinaceidae > Erinaceus > Erinaceus europaeus. The sequence goes on along the minus strand of NC_080180.1, from coordinate 49,900,390 downwards.
TATCTTGACTCCATCTTCTGCGAGTCCTGTGTGGTTGTATTTGGTGGAAAGCCAGAAGAGCCCTACTGACAAACTTCTTCCTCCCTCTTGCCTCCCCTGTCCCTGTTTTCTCTCCTGGGGGTTCTCAGGTAGCGGCTGTCAGGGGATCCAGGTGAGGGCCTGCAGCAGAGCTGACCCAGCTCTTCCTAGAACCGTGTGCTCTCTGGGCAGCCCCTCTGCCTCTCTCCTCGTTGGGCCTATTTGCTAGAACCCAAGGTGCTTTTGGCAGAGGCTGAGCAGTGTACTATTTCAGCTGTTTCAAAGTGTTTCTTTCAAGACCATACCTCCTGGAAGTCCTCTCTTTCCTTTTTCTTCCTCCTTCTTGATTTGAGTGAATTAAAAAAACAGTTTTATATACTTATCATTGGATAGAAACAGAGAAATTGAGAGTAGAGGGGGAGATAGGGAAAGAGACAGACATTTGTAGCCCAGCTTCACCACTCGTGAAGCTTACCCCTTGCAGGTGGGGACCAGGGGCTTGAATCTAGGTCCTTGCACAATGTAATGTGTGTGCTTAACCAGGTAAACCACTGCCTGGCCTCCCAAGATAACTCTTTTCTTTCTTTTTTTTTTTTTTTTTTGCCTCCAGGGCGATCACTGGGGCTTGGTTCCAGCACTATGAATCCACTGCTCCTGGTGGCCATTAAAAAAAAAAATTCCCTTTTGTTCCCCTTGTTTTATTGTAGTTATTGCTGTCGTTGTTGTTGGATAGGACAGAGAGAAATGGAGAGAGGAGGGGAAGACAGAGAGGGGGAGAGAAAGATAGACACCTGCAGACCTGCTTCACTGCTTGTGAAGCGACTCCCCTGCAGGTGGGGAGCCAGGGCTTGAACCGGTATCTTCATGCCGGTCCCTGCACTTTGTGCCATGTGCGCTTAACCCACTGTGCTACCGCCCGACTCCCCTTTTTTTTTTAATTGCATAGGACGAGAGAGAAATTGAGAGGGGGCTGGAGAGGGAAAGAGAAAGATAGGCACCTGCAGACCTGCTTCACCACTTGTGAAGTGACCCCCTGTAGGTGGGGAGTTGGGGGTTCGAACTGGGATCCTTGTGTGGGTCCTTGCACTTACTACTATGTGCGCTTAACCAGGTGCACCGCTGCCTACCCCCTACCCCATAAACTCTTTTAAAAATATTTTATTTATTTATTTTGGATAGAGATGGAGATTGAGAGGGAAGGGGGAGACAGAAAGGCTGAGAAAGAGAGACACCCGGGGGATGGATGGTGGCACACCTGGTTGAGTGCCCATGTTGCAGTGCACAAGGACCTGGTTCGATTCCCCCCGTCCCCACCTGCAGGGGGAAGCTTTATGAGTAGTGAAGCAGTGCTACAGGTGTCTCTCTGTCTCTCTCCCTCTCTATCTCCCCCTTCCTCTCAATTTCTGACTGGGCTGTCTCTATCCAATAAATAGAGAGAAAAACAAAACACACACACACACACACACACACACAAAGAAAGAGAAAGAGAAAGAGAAAGAGAAAGAGAAAGAGACACCTGCAGTTGTGCTAAAAGTTTTCCTGCTGCAGATGGGGACCGGGGGCTTGAACCCAGGTACTTGTACACTGTAATGTGTGCGCTCTACCAGATGCACCACTGCCTGGGCCCTCCAGTGAGCTTTTATCTGATGATTAACAGCAGCCCAGCATTTCCTCGGGAAACAGCTGCGGTCAGTTAAGGGTGGACCGAGAGAGGCAGGACAGGACGTGAAGACCAGCCAAGCTCAGAAAGATGGGATTGCAGGCAGAAGGGCCTTTGTCTTTAGGTGAAGCTTCCTTTTGGCCATGAAGGGGTCCTCAGAACCCTCCTCCCCAACACTCCCAGGAGAGGAGACTGCCTTTCACTTTTCTTTGCCTTCAGAAACCCACAGCTGTGTTTTTCACAAAACCCCAGAGCTCCCTCCTCCTGTGTTAGAAGGTCTTAATCATGTCTCCCTGGGATTCCTTTGTGACTCACCCTCCCTCCCCATCTGTCACCCCCTGCCTGTCCTCCTGGGGCTTCCTGGTGAGAGAAGAAGGCCCTTGAACTTGGATTAGCCCCTCGGCCCAGGGGTCTCACCTGTCCGTGTTCCCACAGCGAGCTCCCTGGAGCCAGTCAGCAGGTGCAGCTCATTTGTGTGTCCTGAGCTGACCTCCAGCGCTCGCTCCTGTAAGATAAACCAGAAATCAGTACCTGCTCCCTTCTTATCCCCCCCCCCCAGCTGATTGAAGACAGAGCGGTGGCTGAGCACAGGACTTGCACACTGGAGTTCTCAGGTTCAGACCCTGGCACCCCCTATGCCAAAGCCGAGCGGTACAGTAGTCTTTCCCTCTCCTTAGAATAAATCCATTCTGGTCTTGCCATGCTTCATGGTCTTCACATCCAAACCCACAGACCACATCTGCCGCCGAAACCACAGTACCAGCACCAGCATTCGAGGCTGTGCTTTGTACAGTGTGAGGTCAGTGCAGGTGCTGTGCCCTTGTTTTTTTTTTTTTTTTTACCATGTTTTATTTTATTTTTAAAAATTTATTTATTTTCCCTTTTGTTGCCTTTGTTGTTTAACACTGTTGTGGTTACTGCTGTCGTTGTTGTTGGATAGGACAGAGAAATGGAGAGAGGAGGGGAACACAGAGAAGGGGAGAGAAAGATAGACACCTGCAGACCTGCTTCACCATCTGTGAAGCGACTCTCCTAAAGACAATGGCTGACTAGCTCTAGTGCAGGAACGATTTTGTTGTTTCGGGATTATTCTTTCAGATATATGTGGGGGCAGGTGTTGATGCACCTGGTTAGCGTGCATTACAGCGCACGAGGACCCAGGCTCAAACCCTGCGCTCCTGCCTGCAGGGGGCAAGCTTCACAAGTGGTGAAACAGTCTACAGGTGTCTCTCTGTCTCCCCCCCCCAATTTCTCTTTATCCAATTCTTCTAGCGTTTGCCCTTCTTCCGTAGCCAGTTAATGGCTTTGAAAGTGACTGGGATCCATGTGGATTCAGTCGGCTAGGAAGGATCGTCAGTTTCCCCAATGAATGGGTACTCACGGGATGCACCATGGGAAGGTCGATCCAATAACAAAATATTATATATATATATTTCCTCTATATGAGGTGATGAGAAGGAGAGAGAGGGGCAGGAAGGGAATAATAACTATAGTTCTGGAGCTTCCCCTCAAGGCTCTGGTTCTCCCATGTGGTGCTGGGGCTTGACCTTGGGCTTTGTGCAAGACATGCATCCTACTGGGTGGACTCTCTCATCAGTCCTTAGATAGAAACTTTTAAACAGGCCTCTTAGTATATAAAATGTTTCTGCAAAATCTACCAAGATCTCGGGGTTATTTGGAGTTTTAGTTTAGTTTAGTGTTTTTTTTTTGTTTGTTTGTTTTTTAGCAAAGCTCCTGACAATTGCTTATACCATTATCTGGAACCCACTAGTAAAATAGCACACATGGAGAAGACTCCCATTTCTGGTCCTCAGGATATTGTTGGTTTGAGATTCATCATTTTTTTCCACACTCTGCAGACATGAGACTCAGGCTCATATGTGTCTTTTTGTTGAAAGACACAGCCAAGCCAACTTGGCTTGTTGAAGGTGGCTTCTGAAGGGTTAATCTAGAATAACACCACTGACAATCCTGAAAGAGCAAGTGGGCTTGGCAGGTCATTGTGGCCTATCCAGCTCAGAGTCCTGAGGTATTGACTCCAGGCATTGCTGTCCCAACGTTCACACTTAGAGTCACACTTGGTTGCTTTCATTCCACAGGCCAGCTGGTGGCTTGACCAGGTCACAGTATGTACTGATAAGTGACTCTCTGCAAGCTGTTGGGCAGGTGTCCCTCTGAGGAAAGAGCCCAGTCCATCCCCTACCTGGAGGCGGTTTTTCTTTCTTTCTTTTGCTGCTAGGGTTCTTGCTAGCGTTTGGTGCCTGCATGAATCCACTGCTCCAGGTGGCCATTTTTTCCATATTTATTGTTGTTGGATAGGACAGAAAATTTAGAGAGGAGGGGAAGAGAAAGACAGACACCTGTGGACCTGCTTCACTACTTGTAAAGCGACCCCCCTGCAGGTGGGGAGCCAGGGGCTCAAACCGGGATCTTTGCGCCCCGTGCTTCATACTATGTGTGCTTAACCTGGTGCACCACTGCCTGCCCCCCTTTCTTATTTTGTTAAAATTTGTATTTACTGGATAGAGACAGCCAGAAATCAAGAGGGGAGAGGGAGACAGAGATACCTGCAGCTCTGCTTCACCACTCGTGAAGCTTTCTTCCTGCAGATGGTGACCAGGAGCTTGAACCTGGGTCCTTGCACATGATAACATGTGTACTCAACCAGGTGTGCCACCACCTGGCCCTGGGGAGGCAGCTTCATGTGAGGGCAGGTCGTGAGGTGCAGGTTCAGTGAGAGGGACCAGGGCATGTCCCCCCGGGAGCACAACTTGCCCTGTCCCTTCAGGATACATCTACCTAGTGGAATAGACTGCACTGACATCCTTTATTTTTTTGATAGTAACTAAGAAATCAAGAGGGAAGTGGGAGATAGAGACAGAGGGACACCGGCAGTACTGTTTCGCCATGGGTGAAGCTCCCCCCCTGCAGGGACTCGAACCTAGGTCCTCGCACATGGTAAAGTGTGTGCTCAGATAGGTGCACCACTGCCCTGCCCCAGTGCTGACATCTTGGCCATTTTGGGCTCCTTGTAGGTACTGAGCTGTGTGTTTTGGGATGTTCCTGACTTGGCTTGTCACTGTGGGTGGATGGGAAATAAAGCTAGTTTTTAGATGGGTGCCTGATGTATTGGCTGCAGCATTGACGAGGCCAGCAGGACTTGGAGTGCCAGGGTTCCAGGGGGATCTGTGATTTCCCAGGGTGACATTCTCTATCTAGGAGCACCACTATTAAGCTACTAGGGTCCCCTGGGAACTTGTTATTCCAGTTTTAAAGGAATTGTCATCAGGCGATTAGTTTGTTGTTCCAGTCTGTCACATCTGAAATGTGACTCCAGAGTAATAGTGATCCCCCCTCCCTGATAAAATGTAACAAAAGAATGTTGCCACTCTATAAATAATTACCCTGTAGTCTAGACACGATTTCACAAGTGCTGAAACTGATGAACACGTTTTTGGATCCATTGTTTTAGGATAGTCTTGCAGGTGATTGAGAAACCGTGCCAGAAACAGTCTTCTTCACTCACTGCCTGTCTCCCTGGTTCCCCCAAAGTATAGTAGGACTGTGGCTTTTAAATGTCAGCCTTTTTTTGTTTGTTTTGTTATGGTTGTTATTTTAAAAAGATGAATTTACGGGGTGGGGGGAGAATACAGGTCCTGGAAAAGAATGACAGAGGACCTTGTGGGGATTGTATTGTTATGTGAAAAACTGAAGAAATGTTATGCATGTACAAACTATTGTATTCATTGTCAAATATACAGCATTAATCCCCCAATAAAGGAAAAAAAAGTGACCTGAGAAATAGTGCTTAAACTTGCTGGCTAGGAAATTACAGACTGGTGCTGTGACCTTAACATTTATGTCTTCCTAAACTGTATATTGAAATCATTTAAAATTTTTTAAAAATATTTATTTATTTATTTTCCCCTTTAATTGTTGTTGTAATTATTATTATTGTTGTTGTTATTGATGTCAGAGAAATGGAGGAGGGGGAGATGAGGAGAGAAAGACACCTGCAGACCTGCTTTACCGCCTGTAAAGCAACTTCCCTGCAGGTGGGGAGGTGGGGGCTCGAACCGGGATCCTTATGCTGGTCCTTGTGCTTCATGCCATGTGCACTAAACCCGCTGTGCTATCACCCGACTCCCGAAATTTTTTAAAATATTTATTTATTCCCTTTTGTTGCCTTTGTTTTTTTATTGTTGTCGGATAGGACAGAGAGAAATGGAGAGAGGAGGGGAAGACGGGGAGAGAAAGATAGACACCTGCAGACCTGTTTCACCACTTGTGTAGCGATTCCCCAGCAGGTGGGGAGCTGGGAGCTCGGACCGAGATCCTTACGTGGGTCATTGCACTTTGCGCCACCTGCGCTTAACGTGCTGCACTACCGCCCGACTCTCTGAATTCTTACTATGAGTTGTAATATCAGGAGTTGGGAGCTGGTGGGGAAAGTTGGAAGTTGAACAAATTGTGACAGCAGATTCTTTCTGATTGGAATTACTGGTCCCATAAGGAAGACTGCCAGTGGACTAAAGCAGCAGCTTATCACGTAGACCAGGTGCCTTGCCACATGCACTGTCCAAGTTTTAGCCTTCACACAATATGCAACTTGGGATGGGATGGGATGGGATGGGATGGGATGGGATGGGATGGGATGGGATGGGATGGGATGGGATGGGATGGGATGGATGCAATGGAGTGAATAATGAATTTATAACAAGAGAGAGGGTGTGAGTGGAGAAAAAGAGCATCAGAGCACAGCTCAGTAGTGGCATAAGGTGATGTCGGGTTGAACCTGTGGCTTTTGTGGCCTCAGTCAGGCTTGCCAATCGGTGCTCTGACTGCCTGAGTTGTCTCCTTGGTCCAAACTCTTTGAATTCGAAATGAAAACAAAACAAAACAAAATCAGAAATAAGAACTTATGATTGAAAGGCTAGTCACTGGGAGGGATACAGAACCTTGGTGGCAGGTGTGGTGTGGACCTGCACATTGTCATCTTACCATCTTGTGAGGTATTATTAATAATGAAAACAAACAGAATCATTACTTACTGGTTTTTCCCCCTTTGAAAAATCTTTGTTATCATCATCATCATTCTTTTCGGTCACCTCTGGGACTCTTCACAACTCCAAACTCCAAACTAACTTTTTCAGATAGAGAAGATAGCAATTGAGGGGGTGGGGGGGAGAGCAGGGGCCTGGCAGTGGTGCACCTAGTTAAGCACATATAATCCCTGTTCGAGCCCCTTGCTCCCCACCTGCAGGGGAGTCACTTCACAGGCGGTGAAGCAGGTCTGCAGGTGTCTGTCTCTCTCTCCCCCTCTGTCTTCCTCCCCTCCATTTCTCTCTGTCCTATCCAACAACAATGATATCAATAACAACAACAATAACAACTACAACAATAAAACAACAAGGGCAACAAAAGGGAATAAATAAATTTAAAAAAAAAAAAAACACACATAGTATGAAGCTCAAGGACACTCACAAGGACCTGGGTTCAAGCTCCAGCACCCCACCTGCAGGGGCAAAGCTTCACAAATGGTGAAGCAGGGCTGCAGATATCTCTCTGTCTCTCCCCCTCTGTTTCTCCTCCTCCTCTCTCAGTCTCTCTGTCTTATCTAATAAAGTGGAAAATATAACTGCCAGGAGCAGTGGATTTGTAGTGCCAGCACTGAGCCCTAGCGATTACCCTGGAGGGAAAAAAGAAAAAGAAAAAGAAAGAAAGAAACCACAGCGCCGAAGCTGTCCGGTGTGGTGAGGGCAGGACATGAACTTGCACTGCAGACATAACAAAGCATCGCACTATCTTGCCAGCCGTTTACTTTGAAAAACTTATAAAGTAGAAGTTACTGTTTCAGCATGATGCTGTATTTCACCTGTGGCATTATTTTCTTTTTTGTTACTTTTATTTAAAAATTTTTTTTTCCCTTTTGTTGCCTTTGTTTTTATCATTGTTGTGGTTCTTATTATTGATGTCATCATTGTTGGGTAGGACAGAGAGGAATGGAAAGAGGAGGGCAAGACAGAGGGGGAGAGAAAGATAGACACCTGAAGACCTGCTTCATCGTTTGTGAAGTGACCCCCCGCAGGTGGGAAGCTGGGGGCCTCGAACAAGGATCCTTACGCCGGTCCCTGAGCTTCGTGTCATGTATTCGCTTAACCTGTTGTGCTACCACCCAACTCCCAGCATTATTTTCTTTAACACACACACGCACACGCACATGCCAATTCCTATTTGGCATTAAAACACACACACAGACACACACAAACACACACCAATTCCTGTTTTGCTTTACACCCCTTGCAGTTCCAGGGAATGAACCTCGGACCCCGCACATTGTGAGGTACTGCTGAGAAACCTCCTCAGTCTAATTTCCTATTATTTATTTATTTATTTTGAGAAAGAGAGGAGAGACTCCACAGCAAACCCCCCCATGCTGTCCATGGTACTCACATGTGGTGCTGGGGCTGGGATCCATACCTCACCTACAACAGTGCTTTCACTCAACCAGGTGAGTTATCTTACCTGCTGTTTTCATCTAGCTTTTCCAAGTTCCTGGTTCAGAAAATATAACTTGTGTCGAGGGGTCATTCACCCCTTGTGAGTCCACTGTTGCGTGGGGAGTTCTCATCCAGAGAACTGATTGGACACCGCAGAGACATTGTCATGTCCTCTACAAGTGGATGACTGTGGAGACGCTTGTTGTAAATAATTCATATCGAAGTCCTGCCTGGCACCAGGCTGGCCTTCAGAGCTATGTCTGCTTGTCCCTTAGCTGCCACCATTCTTGCTACCCAGGGGTATGGAGGGTGACTGGTGGCTCAGTGTTCTGGTTGCCAGTTCCGGCAGCTGTGTGTGGTAGGTTGTGTGTGTGTGTGTGTGTGTGTGTGTGTGTGTGTGTGTGTGTGTGTGTGTGTGAGTGAGTGAAGTAGTTCTGGGATTGGGAGTCGGGCTGTAGCGCAACAGGTTAAGTGCACATGATGCAAAGCGCAAGGACCTGCGTAAAGATCCCAGTTTGAGCCCCGGGCTCCTCACCTGCAGGGGAGTTGCTTCACAGGCAGTGAAGCAGGTCTGCAGGTGTCCATCTTTCTCTCCCCCTCCCTGTAGGTCTGCAGGTGTCTATCTTTCTCTCCCCCTCTTTGACTTTCCCTCCTCTCTCCATTTCTCTCTGTCAAATCTAACAATGTCAGCATCAAAAACAACAACAGTAATAACTATGACAACAATAAAAAAAATCAAGGGCAACAAAAGGGAAAATAAATAAGTAAGTATATTAAAAAAAAGTAGTCTGGGATCATGTGTAATTGTTACTTCTTGGAGTTGGGTTAATCTAGTTAATCCATAAGCCATCAGCTGGAGGTAATTACCCTAGTGTTTCTGCTTTATGACTTCCAAAGGGCTCTCTTGGGCATGGTTCTCAGGTAACAGTGAATGGGCAGGTACTGGCATTTCATAGATGAGGGGACACTTTCCTAAAGGGAGAGCGATTTTAGGTGACAGCCACAGAGGGCAGACGGGCACAGAACCCACAGCCTCTCCCCCTGCTCTGTCTGCCTGGCATCTGGAGTGCAGTAGACTGGGCCTGTGGGTGTCCTGCTTCTCTCAAAGGAGCCATTCTTGGGGCTGAGCAGAGGCACACCTGGCTGAGCATATGCTACTGTGCGGAAGGACCAGGGTTCAAGGCCCTGGTCCCCACTTGCAGGGGAGAAGCTTCTTGAATGGTGAAGCAGTGTTGCAAGTGCCTTTCTTCCTTCCCATCTCCCTCTTCTCACCCCATCCTTCTCTGTTTTATCAAACAACAAAAGGAAGAAAGAAAGGAAGGAAGGAAGGAAGGGAGGAAGGAAGGGAGGGAAAGATGGTTCCTGGGATTGGTGGATGCATTGAGCAGGCACTGAGCCTCAGCAGTAACCCTTGTGACAAAATGATGATGATGATGTTAAAAGCCATTTTCGTTGCCCTGTAGGAGCAGTTGCATTCTGCAGCTTGCTCCACTGTTACATAGTTGCTAGTCACCCCCTGGCAGAAATGAGCATGCCTTAGTTATTTATTTTTATTGCCACCATGGTCATCATTAGGGCTTGGTGCCTACAAGCTAAATCCACCATCCTACAAGCTAAATCTAGTGGCCATTTTTTCGTTTATTCATTTTCTCTTTATTTTTGTTAAATAGGGCAGAGAGAAATTAAGCGAGCAGATAAAGAGGGGGAGAAAGAGAGACACCTGCATCGCTTTACCGCTTGTGAAAAGGTATATCCCCTGCAGGTGGGGAGTGGGGGCTTGAACCCAAATCATTGTACATATTGTGTGCACTCAACTGAGGCACCACTGCCCGGCTTTTAAGAAGGACCTAGAGGGGGCTGGGTGGGTAGTGCAGTGGGTTAGGTAAACATGGCACAAAGCACAAGGGACCAGCATTAAGATCTGGGTTCGAGCCCCCTGCTTCCAAACTGCAGGGGGGGGGTCCCACTTCACAAGCGGTGAAGCAGGTCTGCAGGTGTCTTATCTTTTTCTCCTCCTTTCTTTCTGTCTTCCCCTCCTCTCTCTACTTCTTTCTATCCTATCCAACGACACCAGCAATAACAAATAAAAAAAACAACAAGGGCAACAAAGTGGGGGAAAATGGCCTCCAGGAGCAGTAGATTCATATAGTGCAGGCACCGAGCCCCAGTGATAACCCTGGAGGCAAAAACAAAAAAAACCAAAAAAACAAACAAACCAAAAAGTCCAAAGTGAGGATGTGAGCCATGCATCATGGTGGGTTGTTACCCTGTCTGCAGTCACACTCTCCCCGCTGGGCCTCATCCTCTGACCTTCATTTGCCCGGTTTTGAGAGTCGTCTGGATGATTGAAATCGGGGGAACTGGGAATTGGGGCCGTGGGATTGAGTGTCCTCATAAAGTTCCACCACCATCCTGTTAGCCGCTTTGCTTTCCTGCTAGTTATTTCCAGCTTGGAGTAACAGAAAAGCCTGACTCCACCAGCTCAAACAATGAAGAACAAGCTATGTCAGCTAGCAAGAAGCCTGGAGGCAGGTGGCTCTGGGGACCTTTACTCAGCAGGTACAGGGCTGAGTGGAGGAGCCCGGCTGCTCACTTCTTCTGTTGCTGTGCCACTCTGCCTCCAGGCCTTCTTCTGAAACACTGGAAGCCCGGTTAAACCGCCTCTGTCTTTCTCAGGGCCCCCCCTCAGCTGCCGTCCCCTTCCATTTCACCCTTCCAAAATGGGTCCCCACTCTGCTCACACCCCTCCCTGCCTGGGCAATGCCTGGGAGAGGGGATCAGGGGTGGACAGCACTGGGGCTGCCCGCTGAGCTGTCTCTTGTGAGAGGTGAGGTCAGGGACTGAGTGGCGTCCCTTGACCGCCTGGCAGCTGCTGGAGGGAAAACCAGTCGGGCCAGTTCTCACCCACACTCCCGGCCTACTGAATCAGAAGCTGCCCAGGAGGGGCGGGAGCTGTTTTGACAAGCCCTCCAGGTGACTCCAGTCTGGGAACCGCCAGGCCAGGGAGGACTCTGAGGAAGCACGTTTCAGAATAGACTTGTGGTTGGAGATTAAAACCATGAGGGACATAACCAGTCTCCTGACTAGATCATGTTGGGGTGGGGTGGGTGGGAATTGGGGGGAGGGTGATCTTTCAGTACTACTCAGGACTGTTTGGGCTTTGCTGAAAATTCTTAGGAATGGGGGTTCAGGACTAATCACCAGTGTCCGGAATGGGGTCCACTGCGCCCTGTGGGGCCTGGCAGACAGGTGAGCCAGCCAGGGCTGGTTGGTTTCCGGTGTGTACAGAGGAGTGGGGGACAGAGCAGCTTTCTCGGGGAGGGTTCATTCATTTGAAGAGAAGTGAGTCTGGCAGAAAGTCTTGGCCCAGGAACAAAAAGCCTCAGTTATGGGATGGGAGTGGCCAGCTTCAGTACAGGGCTGTGTGTGTGTTTGTCAGATCTGTCTCCTGGCCCAGCTCCCTCTGGGCACGTGGCTGTGTGTGTGTGTGTGTGTGTGTGTGTGTGTGAGAGAGAGAGAGAGAGAGAGAGAGACATTGTGAGGGAGAGAGTGAGAGTCTGGGGGTGGGGTGGAGCGTGAGGAAGGATACCACGGAAGTGCAAACTGAAAGAAGTGTGCTAAAAATTCTGTGAGAAAACAGGGTGTGCGGAAGCAACCTGGGCGGGGGCCCACACTGAAGGGAGTTTCCACAGCTTTCCCACCCCTCACCCACCCCCTGGAGACAGAGCTGCTTGCTGGAGGGGCCTCAGGGAGCTGGGCCTGTCCCTTGATGCCTTAGGGGAGGAGGCCCTTCCAGGCCTCCCAGACTGGGTGCTCCCAGTGGGAGCTTGGGCCCCTGGGGAGGCTTGAGTTCCAGTGTGCTGTGGCAGCTTCTGAGGGTGGGTGACTGAGAACACACACTCGCCCTCTGGGTTCTGGAGGCCAGAAGGTAGGAAGCAGTTGTGGCGGGAGTACTGCACAGCTGAGGCCCCTCTCAGATGGGGATGTCACCTCCAGCCTGGCTGCAGACTTGACCCTTCTAGAACTTCACGAGCAGATTCGCATTTGGGGAGAATCTGATCTGTGGTCGGCATCATTCACTTCTTCCTCTGAAAGTTGCAAGGAATCCTCCCTTGCCCCTTCCTAGTTTCTGCTGGCTCCTTGGTAATCTGTGGGCGTCCTCGGCTTGGGACTGTCTGGCTCCATCTCTGCCTTTGTCGTCACCTGGGGGCTCCCTGGTGTCTCTTGTCCTGCAGTGTGGTCTCCTCTCTGCAGTGAACCATTTTCAAAGAAAGTCATGTTCTGAACCAGGGGTTAGAAGTTGGTGGCATTTTAGGGGAAAACAGGAACAGTTCAACCCATAAGATAGAAACCCCCTTTTCAGATCTTTGTGACGGGCCCTCAGCTGTCCCCAACTCGAGTTCCTTAGAAATGACTTTGCTGACATTCTTGTAAGTGACAGACTGTGATTCATTCTCAGGGCTTGAAGCCATGCCTACAGGTCAGCTGCAGCTCTGCATTGACAGTTTTTTTCTTCTTTTTTCTCAAACTAACTAAAAAAAAAAAAACACTTAAAAATTATTTATTTATTCCCTTTTGTTGCCCATGTTGTTTTATTGTTGTAGTTATTATTGTTGTTATTGATGTCGTCGTTGTTGGATAGGACAGAGAGAAATGGAGAGAGGAGGGGAAGACAGAGTGGGGAGAGAAAGATAGACACCTGCAGACCTGCTTCACCGCTTGGGAAGTGACTCACCTGCAGGTGGGGAGCCAGGGGTTTCGAACCGGGATCCTTATGCCGGTCCTTGGGCTTTGTGCCACGTGCACTTAACCTGCTGTGCTACCGCCTGACTCCCCAAAAAAACCACTTTTATTTGGGAGAGAAAGCAAGTGCTCTGGGCCCCTGGGCACATGTGTCCTATTTTCTGTTATGCTGAGGCATCTCCCAGGCCTGCTAGGGATTTTCTTACCAATTTGTTGAAACTGACCTTTTGCATCAAATTTCTTTCTTTTTTATTATTATTTTTTAAATATTTATTTTATTTATTCCCTTTTGTTCCCCTTGTTGTTTTATTGTTGTAGTTATTATTGTTGTCATTGTTGTTGGATAGGACAGAGAGAAATGGAGAGAGGAGGGGAAGACAGAGACGGGGAGAGACAGACACCTGCAGACCTGCTTCACTGCCTGTGAAGAGACTCCCCTGCAGGTGGGGAGCCAGGGCTTGAACCAGGATCCTTACACCAGTCCTTGCGCTTTGCGCCACCTGTGCTTAACCCACTGTGCTACAGCCCGACTCCCATCAAATTTATTTCTAATTTCTTGGTGGTAGAGCATCCAGGGAAGTTTATTTATGCAAAGTAGTAGGGATGACTTTTTTTTCTTACTATTTTAAATTATATTTTATTTATTAATTGAATAGTGACAGAGAGAAATCAAGAGGGATGGGGAAGATAGTGAGGAAGAGAGACAGAGAGACAGTTGTATCTCTGCTTCACCACTTGCAAAGCTTTCCCATTGTAGGTGGGGACCGGGGACTAGAACTCAGGTTCTTGGGAGTCGGGTGGTAGTACAGCGGGTTAAGCACATGTGGTGAAGTGCAAGGACCAGCATAAGGATCCCGGTTCGAGCCTCTGGCTCCCCACCTGCAGAGGAGTCACTTCACAGACGGTGAAGCAGGTCTGCAGGTGTCTGTCTTCTTCTTCTGTCCTCCCTCTGTCTTCCCGTCCTCTCCCCATTTCTTTTTGTCCTAACAACGATGACATCAATAACAACAACAATAATAAAAACAAAAAGGGAAAATAAATATACAAAAAATTTATGAAAACAAAGAACTCAGGTCATTGAGCGTTGTAATGTGTGTTCAACCAGGTGCACCACCATTCGGCCCCTTTTTTCTTATTATTTTTTAAATTTAATTTTACCTATTTATTATTTTTCCCTTTTGTTGCCCTTGTTGTTTATCATTATTGTTATTATTATTGCTGTCATTGTTGTTGGATAGGAGAGAGAGAAATAGAGAGAGGAGGGGAAAGATAGACACCTGCAGACGTGCTTTACCGCCTGTGAAGCGAACCCCTTGCAGGTGGGGAGCCGGAGGCTCGAACTGGGATCCTTACGCCGGTCCTTGCACTTTGTGCCACGTGCGCTTAACCTACTGCACTACCGCCCAACTCCCTAGGTATGTGTATTTTAAGCTTTTTTTTATAGCAAACTAATCCTGCTGGACTGAATCATAGGCTAAGACAGATCCAAGTGACCCACCAGTTGGTTTGGTGGGAAAATTCTTTTGTTGGCTTCTAGAAGTGCTTGTGAAGATGAGACTTGTACCATGTACAAGGATCCATGTTCCGAGTGCTCCTCCCACGTCCCCACCTGCAGACGGAAGCTTTTTTTTTTAATTTTTATTTTTATTTATTCCCTTTTGTTCCCCTTGTTGTTTTATTGTTGTAGTTATTATTGATGCTGTTGTTGTTGGCTAGGACAGAGAGAAATCTAGAGAGGAGGGGAAGACAGAGGGGGAGAGAAAGACAGACACCTGCAGACTTGCTTCACCGCCTGTGAAGGGACCTGCCTGCAGGTGGGGAGCCGGGGGCTCGAACCGGGATCCTGATGCCGGTCCTGAGCTTAGCGCCACCTGCGCTTAACCCGCTGCGCTACAGCCCGACTCCCCAGACGGAAGCTTTATGAGTGGTGAAGCAGTACTGCAGGTGTCTCTCCTCTCTCTGTCTCTGTCTCTGACTCTCTCTCATCCTTTTCAAAAAATGGCTGCTGGGAGCGACAGAGTTGTGTAGGTACCCAGCCCCAGCGACAGACATGGCAGCTCACACCAAAACAAAAGCATCCGAAGCAGCCATCACCCGCCTCACGGGCAGGTGCACGCTCATGCTAGAGCACAAGGGACAGCTGCTGTGATCGGGGATTTCAGAACTTCATGGCTAGGGCTCCTCTCAGGTGGAGACTCCACAGCCAGACAGCCTGTGAACTTGACTGTGATGGAACTTAATTAGCGACTCATGTTTGGGGCACTTTTGATCTGTGATCCCAAAATTGGTTATGGTTGGCATAATCCATGGGCAATTAGGCTCCTTAGCTGAGACTTTGCTAGTCATTACAGGTGCCAGGGTAATTCAGGGTGGAAATGTGTGTGTGTGTGTGTGTGTGAGAGAGAGAGAGGTGCATTCCTTAATCTTTTAATCCGTTTAACCTCGGTTGCAGATTCGGGGCTGTATTTTTTTTTTTTTTTGCTTCCAGGGTTATTGCTGGGGCTCAGTGCCTGCACCATGAATCCACTACTCCTGGAGGCCATTTTTTCCCCCCTTTTGTTGCCCTTGTTGTGATTGGGCTGTATTTTAATTCATAAGTGTGCTTAGATAGTTCGGGAAGGGGTTTCACTAATTCACCATCTGTTGACCTTGGAATTAAGGGGCAAGAGGTTACATCTGATTGCCTGAATTTTTTACAAGCTATATTGTGGGCAAAGTTAGGGTTCTGTAAGGTTCCTCCTAGGGAACTAAAGTTATAGGGTTTATAACAAAACAAACAAAAAAAAAAAAAGAAAGAAAGTCTAAAATTAAAAACAAGAATTGCGGAGTTGTGAGCATTGCCCTTGGGAGATTAGAAAGACATGATAGGAAGACACCTAGTTGGGAGAGTGATTTGCAGACCTGATTGTGAGAAGGTGATTGTGCCCATGTGACTGTGCTGGAATCCACCGACTTCCCCCAACGAAGAGAAAAGAAGAGAAATACATTTGTGACACATGGAATAGGATCCACAGATGCACAAGTCACCTGGAGTGGCCGGTCCCTGTCACTTCGATGCACGTGATTTACATATGGCTTCTGCTTTAGGACAATGGGGGAAAGTGAGGGAGCTGGATGGGAGAGGTGCTGTGAGCCACCTCACACCTGCATCACTGAGTGTAGAAAGCGGAGCAGCCAGGCAGGAAGTGGGGAGAAGGGAGAGGGCAGCCCCCTGGAGAGTCTGGATCCTGGACATTCTCTGTCTATACCCCCTGTGCCCCTTGGGGATCGGGGCAGGTGGATGGTGGTCATAGCTGTCAATCAGTCAGCCTCCGACCTTCTGTACTGTTTTCATTGATTTGGTTCTACTAGTGGTTTTCTTCCAGCTTTTACCCTTTGTGCATTGAGTTTTTTTTTTTTTTTTTTTAGCGTTCTATTAAAAGTCTTCTAGGCGGGAGTCGGGCTGTAGTACAGCGGGCTAAGCGCAGGTGGCGCAAAGCACAAAGACCGGCATAAGGATCCCGGTTCGAACCCCGGCTCCCCACCTGCAGGGGAGTCGCTTCACAGGTGGTGAAGCAGGTCTGCAGGTGTCTGTCTTTCTCTCCTCCTCTCTGTCTTCCCCTCCCTCTCTCCATTTCTCTCTGTCCTATCCAACAACAACAACAATAATAACTACAACAATAAAACAAGGGCAACAAAAGGGAAAAAATAAATAAAATAAATATAAAAAAAAAAGAAAAAAAAGTCTTATAGGCCCAGATAATATAGCCAGTCTCTGGATTACTCTTCAGTAGACTCTTTGTAGAGTGCTTCTGTCTTATTTCAAAAGAATTATTTGTCACGATACAGACAGAGCCCAAGCAAGCATCACTCAGACACTTGCAGACCTGGGGATTGAACTCAGAACCATATGCCTGCAAGTCCATCACTCTGCTAATTTTTTTTGTTATTTTAATTTATTTATTGGATAGAGATAGTCAGAAATTGAGAGGGGAAGGGGAGATAGGGAGGGAGAGAGACAGAGAGACACCTGCAGCACTGCTTTACCACTCGAAAAGCTTGCCCACCACAGGTGGGGACCAGGGGCTTGAACTCAGGTCCTTGCTCATTGTAACTAACATGTGCACTCAACCAAGTGCGCCACCACCCGGCCCCCCAGATTGTTTTCTTTAAAGCATCATTTTGACTCTCTGACCCCTGCCAGTGGTGGGGAATTTCTAGCCTATATAGACTGTGTTGGGTCTGGTCTTGCCAAAGGATCTGAAGCTTTATTCTTGGCAACATTAAGTGCCAATTAATTTTTTTTTCCCTTATCCCATAAGACAAATTGAGGGGGAAGTGGGAGCTAGAGAGGGAGAGAGAAAGAAAGACAGTTGCAGGGAGTCAGCGGTAGCGCAGCGGGTTAAGCGCACGTGGCGCAAAGCGCAAGGACTGGCTTAAAGATGCCGGTTCGAGCCCCCGGCTCCCCACCTGCAGAGGAGTCGCTTCACAGGTGGTGAAGCAGGTCTGCAGGTGTCTATCTTTCTCCTCCCCTCTCTGTCTTCCCCTCCTCTCTCCATTTCTCTTTGTCCTATCCAACAACAACATCAATAACAGCAATAACTACAACAATAAAACGACATGGGCAACAAAAGGGAATAAATAAATAAAATATTAAAAAAAAAAGAAAGACAGTCGCAGCACTGCTTCAGCACTTGTGAAGCTTCCCTCAGCGGGTGGGGGTGAGGGCTAGAACCTGGGTCTTCTTGCACATGGTAATTAACGTGGGCACTCAACTGGGTGCCCCGCTGTCCAGCCTTTAAGTGCTAACTTTTTAAAAATAACTTATTTATTTTCCCTTTTGTTGCCTTTGTTGTTTTTATTGTTGTAGTTATTGTTGTCATTGATGTCATCGTTGTTGGATAGGACAGAGAGAAATGGAGAGAGGAGGGGAAGACTGGGGGAGAGAAAGATAGACACCTGCAGACCTGCTTCACTGCCTGTGAAGCGACTCCCCTGCAGGTGGGGAGCCAGGGGCTCGATCTGGGATCCTTACGCTGGTCCTTGCTCTTTGTGCTACGTGCGCTTAACCCACTGCACTGCTGCCTGACTCCCTAAGTGCTAACTTTTAAGTTGATAATTTCAGGTGGCCTGAGTGTAATGTTTGAAATATACAAATAACCCTTGGAAGACAGACAAACAGGCTTCTCACCTAAATGAAGACCTTTTGTATTTGACAGTTACTTAGAGCCAGTCTTCTGCTTCCTAAACTCACCTAGCACTTAGACTATTCGGATATAGGGGCGTCAGTTTTGTGTAGACCTCCTCCCAGCACATGCAGTCAATCCTGCTGTCAAGCAGAAACCTGCTTAAGAGAGACCCCAACACACTCCTTGTTAGACAGAAAAAATGTCTGGGGCCTCCTCCTTAGCTTGGAATTTGTATGGAAATCGCAGCCCTAAAAGGTCCAGGAAGTGGAAGCCTAGGAAAGTCAGACCTGCGCTAGCTTGAATCGGGGAGAGACAGATGAGTCCAGGGTGTTGAAATTTTTTATTGAATACTTGATTTCTCCCCCCCACCCCCCCCCCCCACCATTCTCATGTCTTCAAGCTAAGCTGCTACCTCAGAGCCAGCTCCTCCCAGAGGGTGTGTCCTACTCAGATTTACACACCCACCCACCCATATGGGCAAATCCTGAACTTGACTCTACTTGCTCTGTTTTTTTTTTTTTTTCTTCTCTTTTTTTCTGTTTACCCAGGGCATACTCAGCATAATGGGGCCTGGAAAATGCACTTAGAGGTGAAATCAGTGTTGATTTCTAAAGCCACGTATACCTCAGCAGGCGGGTTTGCCCATGCCACTGGCTACATTCCTCACTTGTTCTTTGCAGGTGCTGCTGTGTGTGTCAGAGGGCCCAGCAACGCATTGCTGCTGGGCCCGCACACAGATCTCTCTCAGTCAGTGGTGCCCAGAGGTCCTGGGGGAGAGAGCTAATGGTTTATCGAATGATTAGCATTTCTGGGTATTTTATTTTGCTTCTTGGAATGTGCCGTGAGAAAGGTTCTCCTCGTCTCCATTTTGCGGTGGCTATTCTAGTCTCCCCTGAGAATTGGAGACATATGATGGCCCAGGACTGGGGTCCAGAGCTGGGGCCTCCAGATTTTGAGCTTCACATGGTCACAGGCATGACGTCAGTCAAAGTGCTTCAAAAAAATTCTCATTGCTCTCATTTCTTCCTTTAGTTTTAGTCTCCCCTCTTATATGTCACAGGGCAGAGAAATGGAGAGGGGTGAGATAGGGGTGAGAGAGAAAGAGAGACACCCGCCAGCACTGCTTTACCATTTGTGAAGCTTTCTCTCTGCAGATGGTAGCTGGGGGGCTTGAACCTGGGTCCTTGCACATTGTGACGTGTGCACTCAACCAGGTGTGCTACCACCCAGCTCCTACATTGAACATTGTATAGTGGAAATGTTACCAGGACACTCTGAAAGAAGTGCACACTTAAAAAGGTTCTGTTTTTGTTTGCTCAGGAAATGGCATTTTGCTTTTTGCATGCGACACCATCGGGCTTACTGAGGGCAAGGACCTAAGGCTTAAGCACAGTGAGAGGCTGCCAAGAGCCTTCTGGGGATGTAGCGGCTCTGGTCTGAAGCTCTGCTCCAGAAGCTCTCTCTGGCTGGATGCTTCTCGCCAAAGGCCTCTCCCCCAGGAGGACTGTGGTGTGAGCTTGTTAACAGGAGCCTGGGTCTCTGCGGGGTGATGGGGTCCTATTTGGAGGTCTGGGATGGGGGCTCTACCCTACCCACTAGACATCCTTGTGGTGCCCAGTCCCGGGAGGTGAGTGCGGCCTGGGGCAGGTGTGGGAGCTGCTCACCAGACAGGAGTGGACAGGCCAGTGTGAGCAGACGACTTCATCAGTGTGTCCTGGAACCCCACCTCTCCAGAGCTCTGCCCCACTAGGGAAAGACAGAAATAGGCTGGGAGTATGGATAGACCTGCCAACGCCCATGTCCAGTGGAGAAGCAATTACAGAAGCCAGACCTTCCACCTTCTGCACCCCGTAATGATCCTGGGTCCATACTCCCAGAGGATTAAAGAATAGGAAAGCTATCAGGGGAGGGGATGGGATACGGAGTTCTGGTGGTGGAAATTGTGTGGAATTGTACCCCTCTTATCCAATGGACTTGTTCATTATTAAAAATGAAAATAAAAGAGTGGACATGCCAGCAGAGGCACCCACTGAAGCCACATTCCTAGAATGTGGGGTCCATGTGGAGGCAGCCCACCCTCATAGCATAGGCTGGGGCAGGAAGGCACCCATAGCACTGGCCTAGGAGTAGCATGAGAAGCTGGGCTTAGCACTCATTTCAAGAACCAGAACTCTCGCACGCCACTGAGGACTTGGCCTGGAGTTTTGTGCAGATGCCAGCACAGCAGAGGCATACAGCCCAGCCCAGGGATGACACTGTGGCCAGAGTGCTGGACTCTGGAGCGGGAGGTCTCCGGTTTGAGGCCCCAGCGTCGCATCTGCCTGAGTGATACTCTGCTTCATTCCATCTTTCTCTCTCTTGTATTAATAAAGCTTAAAGAGAGATGGTCGGGCTGTAGCGCAGCGGGTTAACACATTTGTGACACAAAGTGCAAGGATGGGCATAAGGATCCTGGTTCGAGCCCCCGGCTCCCCACCTGCAGGGGAGTCGCTTCACAGGCGGTGAAGCAGGTCTGCAGGTGTCTCTCTTTCTCTCCCCCTCTCTGTCTTCCCCTCCTCTCTCCATTTCTCTCTGTCCTATCCGACAACGACATCAACAACAATAATAACTCCAACAACAATAAAAGAAGGACAACAAAAAGAAAAGTAAACAAAAATAAATAATTAAAAAAATAAAAAAAAATAAAGCTTAAAAGGAAAGACAGGGTGGGGAAGATAGTATAGTGATAATACAAAATGACTTTCATGCGTGAGGGCGGCTCCAAGGTTCCAGGTGCAAACCCCCCCGCTCCCCACACAGCACCTTTAGCCAGAGCTGAGCAGTGCTCTGGTAAAAAAAAAAAATAAAATAATATGAAAATAAATAAATGAAAAGAAAGATAGAAAAGATACCCAGGAAACTCTGTTACCCTGGGGGACAAGCAAGCCCGCTGAGGCAGAGGGCTGTTAGCCTTGCAAGGTCCCCCTCCCCATCTTGTTACTCACTGCTGAGTGGAGGCCCGACTGCAGGAAGACTGACCTCCCTCTCCAATCCCAGAGAGCCGTCTCTAATAGTCATACATAGTGCCCTCTGCAGAGGTGTGTCTGCTGACCAGAGAGCTGTCTCTAATAGTCATACATAGTGCCCTCTGCAGAGGTGTGTCTGCTGACCAGAGAGCTGTCTCTAATAGTCATACATAGTGCCCTCTGCAGAGGTGTGTCTGCTGATTGACCTCTTCATTTTTCTAGATGCTGACTTTAGGCTGGGTGTCTACTATTTAATTTTTTTGTGGGCTCCTTTTTCATTCAGATAGATAGACACTGCAGCACCTGAGCTCCCTCTGGTGCCCTAGCATCTCCCATGTGGTGCCAGGGTTTGAACTTGCATCTACCCTACCTCGTGAGCCAGCTCTGCCATCCAGGGCTGGATGCTCATGAAAACAGTTTATTATTATTATTATTATTAATTTTGTAGAGACAGAGAAACTGAGAAGGCAGAGAGAGCTGTTGCCACAAGGGAGAGCTGGGGCTGGGCTCTGCGCCTCACATGCCCAATAAGAAAGTCCACCTGGTAGAACACCTGCCTTGCTGTGCACACGGCCCTTTGAGTTCCTGGTGCCACATGTGGGTACTTGAGCACAGAGAGATACTTCAGTGCTATTCGCTCTCTTTCCTTTTAATTTCAATCAGTGCTATTCTCTGTCTTAGTTAATTAGGCAATTAAAAAAATATTTATTTCCTTTTGTTGCTCTTTTTTATTGTTGTAGTTGTTGTTGTTATTGATGTCATCGTTATTGGATAGGATAGAGAGAAATGGAGAGAGGAGGGGAAGACAGAGAGGGGGAGAGAAAGATAGACACCTGCAGACCTGCTTCACTGCCTGTAAAGTGACTCTCCTGCAGGTGGGGATCTTTACACCGGTCCTTGCGCTTTGCGCCATGTGCGCTTAACCCACTCCGCTACCGCCCGATTCCCAATTAGGTGATTTTTAAAACCTTTATTTATAGGAGTCGGGTGGCGGCACACTTGGTTGAGCACACATGTTACTATGTGCAAGGACCTGGGTTCAAGCCCCCCAGCCCCCACCTGCAGGGGGAAAGCTTTGCAAGTGGTGAAGCAGGGCTGCAGGTGTCTCTCTGTCTCTCTCCCTCTCTGTCTCCCCCTTCCCTCTCAATTTCTGGCTGTCTCTATCCAATAAATAAAATAAAGGTAATAAAAAACCCCTTTATTTATTGGATAGAGACAGAAATTGAGAGGGGAGGGGGAAGATGAAGAGAGGAGGGGGAGATCTATAGCCCTGTTTCACCACTTGTGAAGCTTCCCCATTTGAGTGGGAAGTGGGGGCTTGAACGTAGGTCCTTGTGCATTGTAGCATGTGTACTCAACCAGGTGCACCACTTTCTGGCCCCCTCTCTTTTTAATTTCAATCAGAGCGCTACTCTGCTCTGGCTCATAGGGGTGCCTTGGACTGAACCTGCGGTCTCAGAGCCTCGGCAATAAAAGTCTTATTTGCAGAGCTGTTATTTTGTCTCCCTGGCCTTAGCCTCTCTCCGTTTACCTGAAAAGAGAAGTCTGCCCAGAGTCATAGAATCAGGCATGCAGGAGTCCCTTGGGAGCCAGTCCAATAACTTCTATTTTGTTTTGTTTTGTGAGGGAGACCATTCTCCTGCTGGGAAGCTCCATTCCTCTCTGCCCTTGGTGCTGTCATGTGGTGCTGGGGCCAACCCTGGGGAACCGCCTCCTGCAGGTCTTTATCAGTTTGGAGACAGGAAACCTCATCTGTAGGTTCGTTTAGCTATTTTTTTTTTAAATTAGATCAAATGATTTCTCTCTTTTTTCATCTCTATTGTTGGAGAGACTTTTTTTTTTTTTTAAACGTTTCACTAATATTGAAGTGATTGAGTTGAGATCTGCATGGTGTCCTGTGTAGTGAATCTATTTCTTCTTTTTCTTGGTCTGGAGTCTGTTTATTTTAATGGAAACTTAGCCTTCATGAGCACTTCTTCTGCTTGGGCCATGCTGATTTCTGTGACCAAGCACAAGAAGAAAAGCAAAACAAAACTGAAGACGAAACCAAAACCAACCAAACAACACTGAACCCTTCCCTTCATTAAAAACAAAAAAAAGATTGGGAGTCGGGCGGTGGCGCAGTGGGTTAAGCTCAGGTGTTGCAAAGTGCAAGGACCGGCTTAAGGATCCCGGTTTGAGCCCCCCGGATCCCCACCTGCAGGGGAGTCACTTCACAAGTGGTGAAGCAGGTCTGCAGGTGTCTGTCTGTCTCTCTCCCTCTCTGTCTTTCTCTCCTCTCTCCATTTCTCTCTGTCCTATCCAACAATAACAACAATAATAACTGCAACAGTAAAACAACAAGGGCAACAAAAAGGAATAAATAAACATTTAAAAAATAAAATAAAAAATTGGGTTTTGGGTGGTGGCGCACCTCGTTGAGCACATACTACAATATGTAAGGACCAGGGTTTGAGCCCCCAGTCCCTACCTGCAGGGGGAAGCTTTGCTAGTGGTGAAGCAGTGCTGCAGGTGTCTCTCTGTCTCTTTCCTTCTCCATTCCCTCTCTTGATCTCTGGCTCTTTCTATCCAATAAATAAATAAAGATGTTTGAAACAAAAAGATTGATTTCCATATTAAGGAGAAAGAGAAATCAGAGCATCACTGTGGTATTTACGATGCAGAGGATCAACTTGGCACCTCCCACCTGAGCACCCAACTTTATCTACTGCGCCACCATTAGGATGGATGCCCGTTCTTTTTACTTATTTTTAATAAGAACCTGGCACTTTGGAGCCTCAGGCATGAAAGTTTTTTACGCATAACCACTATGCTATTCCCTTAGGACTTTGGGACTTCTGAGTTGCTGCACTGGCTACCTTCGTGAGGACACGGGACTTACTACCCACCTCCCAGAAGTGTTGCAGGTGCCAAAGTGTTAAAGTAAATGATGTGTGCAGAACACTTAGTGGGCCTGGTATGTGGATTCTTCCTGCCGTCACTTGGAGGGGCGTGCGTATGGCCTAGAATAACTGTCAGCCTGCAGGATCAAGTTCAGCTCTGCTTTAGGAAGGAGGAAAGAGTTCTTGCAGCTCCACATGAAGGTCACTTCCTGGAAGTAGCCCCCACCATTGCAGTAAGCACCTCCTTTCCTGAGTTGAGTCACACGCTCACCTCCCACTTGTGGCTGAGCCTCAGCGGGCAGCCACATGCCCCGCTAAGAATCCCTTTGAGAGGAAGGAGGGAAAAGCAGGTCCAGGTGGGCCACTGGCGTGCGTCACTTCAGTTATTCACTCACGAGTGTGTCACACTCCACGCTTCCAGAAGAGAAGATTTTCTTCTGCTCTGAGCATTCATTCACACACAGGTCCGCTGACATGTTGACTTAGGCTTTAGCTGACAAATGAGTTATTAGGTGTTCAATTAAGCATTCAACCACAGAAGTGGCTTAATATGCTTGCAACATATACTGCTAACTTCAGCTTAACCTTCCATTTGAAGAGATCTGCAGACACAGAGGAAAAGGGGGAGGGAATGAGCCCAGCTTGTGGGGCTGCTGCGAGCCCCGCGTTATTATTACCCTTTGGTCTTCAGACAGTTCATTTCTGGCAGAGGGTGCTCAGAGCAGTTGGTATTTCTGACCCTTGTTACTTGATCTGTCTGCCCAGGGAGTGCTCCAGCTTTCTAGAAGAGCTGCTGGGGAGTCTGCATCCTGCAGTTTTCACTTTATTCCTTTCTTGAGAAATCTATTATTCTGTCCTGGCAGCCATGTCCCTGTTCCTAGAAGGTTTCTCATTGCAAAATCTCCTCTCATCATGAGACCATTTCTGGTTTTCCTGACCATGTTCATTTCTGTTGACCCAAATACTTGAGATGTCTCTCAAGCTAGAAAACCTCAGGTTTGCCTGAAGATTCATGAACTCTGTCCACTGTGCATCAAAACAGACGCCGTCATGATTTCTCACTCCTTACTTAGTACTGCCTCACTAAAGGGATTTCTTAAGAACGTTAACACTCAACAAATGTTCATGGGATGTTTTCCATGGCTGTAGCTTTCTCTTCTGATTCATTTTCCCCCTTATTTATTTCTAGAATGTGTGAGAAATCTTATGTGTTGGCTATTATTTCTTACTCTTGGAGCAGAACAAAGCTTTTTAACATAAACCAGAACAGGAATAACCCTATTAGATAAACTAGTCTGGGGGAAAGGTTATGTGGCACAGAATATTTTAAATGCCTGAATTACTGTCATGTTCGGATTCAGACATTTTTGGAGGAAGTTCTGTGTAAAAGTGCCTACTAGTATGTATGTTATTGAATGTTAAATTATGAGGATAAAACATTAGGTCTATATTAAATGAAAGCCTTAGTTCAATTCCATGGTCAGAATTAGCTCAAGGAGTCAGAGAAGCTGGGTCCACAGCTCACTCCGGATGTGATTTGGGGAAAGGCATTTGACTTCTGAGTCTGTTTCCCCAGCAGTGAACCAAGGCTGATGCCTGCCTCACCAGCCTCACTGCAAGACTGTTAGGAGATACTGGTCATGAACGTGCCTTGAACACGGACGAGGGGTCGGATATGTTGGGTGATGTTGAAGAGTCCCAGCTGAGGTTAGAGACCAGTGTTTAAGTGACTAAGAACACTCTTGGGGTACTGTGACGCTGTACCCTGGAACACCAGCCATCTTGTGACTTAGGATTTCCTCATTAAAGTGATTTGGTTTTAAAAAAAAAATTAACCAGGAAAGGAAAAAACAATCAGACAATTCATTGCTTTTCTTTCTGTTGTTTTCAGTAGACACTGTGTGTGCACACATATACATTGTATCTGCAATTATATACCTTTATTTAATTATTTAGATAATTTTTATTGGGGAAGCAATTGATTATAGGACAGTCATTGGGACTACCTTTCATTTTAAACATGTCAGGAAAGCTGAAGGCTTGGTCCACTGTGTTTTCCCTTAAGCAGGAGGAAAATTGACTTACTGGAATAATTGTTGCTTGTTTAGTCTGAGTCGGGATGTTAAATTTTCTTGCAATGATGGTATTTCACTTGTCCAGAAGAATTAGCGCAGTGTTATGGTTCTTTTTAACTAGGTTATTGGGTTTGCTCCTGTAGAAAGGCTTATTACCCAAGCAAATGAAATTCAGGACCTAGGAAAAGCAGGCCACTGTCAAGGATGGGGGCATCACGTGGATCTCACTGTTTCTCCAGAATGACCAGCCTAGCTGAGGTTGGGGCTCCCTTCCATGAGAAGGGGAGGATTTGACTGACTAGGTGCCTGCAATCCTTGAGGGGCTCAGAGACTCAGTTGAGGGGCCTTTGCAGGGAGAGGAAGAGAGGTCACGTGTCTTTTGTGTTCACATATAGGATAGTTCTCAGTTGCACCATACTCCGAAACTTCAAATTCATTCATTCATTTATTTATTGGATAGAGACAGAGAAGTCAAGAGCGATGGGGGATAGAGAGGAAGAGACAGACACCTGCAGCACTGCCTCACCACTCATAAAGCTTTCTCCTTGAATGTGGGGACCAGGGGCTTGAACACGGTAATAATGTGCATTCAACCAGGCACACCACTGCCTGGCCCCTGTAAATTCCTTCTTTAATTTGAATGTGGGTGCAGCATTTGAATTAAATTAGAAAGCATTCATTGTGCTGCAGGGGGACAAAACACAGTTATCACAGTACTCATGTTCTGTCTCTCCATGTGTCTAGGAAGTAAGTCATGCATTCTGACACACACACATGGTGTCAGAGCTCTATCACGTTGCTTTCTGGTGAAAATATCTTACTTAGATCACTGAGGGAAGTGGGGCAGTCCACCGATGAGAGTTTAGAGGAAGGTGCATTGGGATCGAGGAGGTGAGAGAGGGACTCCTGAAGTGAGCAGGTGAGGATCTGAAAGCAAGGTGGGGTGAGCTTGGGAGGTGAGCTAGGACGAGGGGACCACCTGGTCGAGCTCAACGCCTCTTTGCTAGTCCCGGACACAGGTCTGTCTCCTGGCTCTCTGTCCTGCCAGCTTGACTTCTTGCCTCAGGAATGCAAACTTTATTAGGTTATTATTACTGCAACTTCGCACCTACATGATTCTGCTACTCGCAGTGGACACTGTTTATTCATTCATTTATTTATATTAGTGATTTAATATTGATTTATAAAGTTAATTATACAGGGGTATAATTTCATACTTTTCCCACCACCAGAGTTCTGAATCCCCATTCCCTCCCTTGCAAACCACTTCAGTTCTCCCGAGGTTGCAGACACGGGCTAACTAGCATCTCTCGATCTAGATCTGAACATGAATGTCCCCTTCTCCTTCCAGGTCCAGTCCTCTTTTCCCCTCCAAGCCACTCATGACCCTGTTACTAGATCTGACTGTTCCTCTCCTCTGTCTGCGGACCTGATGGAGCTAGACTTCAGAGCCCTCTTATCCTCTTCCTCTCGTCACTTCTCCCCCACGGGGAGCCTGGATCAAGATTGTTTTTGGGATGCAGAGTGTGTGAGTTCTGGCTTCTGTAATTGCTTCTCCGCTCTCCATGGGTGTTGGCAGGTTGATCCATACCCCCAGCCTGTTTCTATCTTTCCCTAGTGGGCCAGAGCTCTGGAGAGGCAAGGCCCCAGGACGCATTGGTGAGGTGGTCTGGGAAGTCAGGATGAAACCGTGGTAGTAGCATCTTCAACTCGGTGTTTGGAAGGTGGTGGGACATAAAGTGAGACAAATGGTTAATGAACAGGAACCAGAAAGTAGGAACAGAGCAAATGAAATTAGGGATCTTAGGATGGAAGGAAGTTAGGAAGTCCATTTTAGGCATGTTTTTAGGGGCCCCACAACTATGGTAGTTTTGCTTGAGTTTGATAGCTAACATGAAGTTGGATAAAAATATTGTTTGAAAAGATGGTGTTAGATAGAAAAAAGGGCTAGAAAGTTGGATTAGGGCAGTGGTTGGCTCCCATTCTTGAAAAAAATCTGTGGATAAAATTAACTATTTACCTTTACCCACCTGACCCAGGGCATATATATATATATAATCACCAGAGCCTCTGTAACCTCTGAGTCTCGATTGGTCTGAGCTTGCAGCTCATGGTCACAGCTGGAGCATTCTAGGCTGCACTCATTTCAGGACCGACCAGTCTTCCTCGAGTGGCAGGCAGGATACTCTGGCCTCCCTTTAGAGACTGGGGCAGTTCCTATCATCACTGCTGTATAGTGATGGCAAAGGTAGACACTATTAATTTATTTCTGTGGCCCGTGGTTTCATTTTATAGTATTTATGACTCAGAAAGATGGTTTTTTATTCCATAATTAAAGGCTCCCCCCAATTTATTTATTTTTAAATAGAAAGAGACAGAGCAGGGAGACACCATGGCACTTGTGAAGCTCTCCCTGTGCAAGTGCTCCCATGTGGTGGCTTTGGCCTTGAACCTGGGTCCTTGCGCACAGTAAAGTGTGCATTCCCCCATGTGAACCATTTCCTGATCCCCCAGAAAACTTTTCCATAATATGAAGAGGATCAGATTAAAAAAAAAGGTATTTGGAGTAGAAGGCGATAACACAAAAGCAGCTTAGGTACAGCCGGACTTATGAAGAAGGAAAATGATTATGCTATGGGGCAAATGCTTAGAATCCAAGAGAGCTCTTTGGAAATAAAAGACCCGAGTCTGTAAAGCCCATCAGGTCCCTGGGGAAATGAAACCAAAATAACCAACGTCGACCTCTGTCTTAGAGAAAGCATCCAGCTTCCCAGGGAGAAAGGTAATACACACTCATGGTCTGGGAGTGCAAAGAGTGAGTAGCTGACAGGCAAAACGAGTTTGGCCAGAATCACGGTTTTCAAGATGACCTAGAAAGCAACAGAGGAACAATATTCTCAAAAGACGCTAGAGAAAGTGACACCAGGGATTGGTTACAACTAGCCTAGCCATCCTGTAAGGATGGAAGCTAGAAAAATTACTTTGGAGATAGACAAGCTCAGTGAGGTCAGCGTTCAATTCTTTGAGTCCTGTTAAGTCATCTGATGAAAACCAAACTTCCGTCAGCCAGGAAATGACTGGGTGACCTCTGCAAAATGACTGACGCAGGAAACACCTCATGTTTTTTACTTTTCTGATCTCAGACCAAGGATGGAAGACTAAGAATCATCCTGTTATTATTTATTTATTTATTTATTTACTTACTTACTTACTATTGAGAAAGGGGGTGGGGAGAGAGAACCAGAGCATCACTTACTTGGGCACATACTATGCCAGGGATCAAACTTGGGACTTCAAGCTTGAGAGTCAATGCTTTATCCACCATGCTACCACCTCCCAGGCCATCTATTTGTTTATTTATTTGTTTACTCTTTCCTATTATTATTATTATTATTTTATCACAACACTTCTCAGCTCTGACTTATGGTGGTGCTAAGAATTGAACCTGGGACCTTTGGTGCCCCATGCTTGAAAGGCTTTTTGTATAACCATTACATTATCTCCCCAGCCGTCCCTCCCTCCCTCCTTCCTTTCTTTTTATTACTACCA
This sequence comes from Erinaceus europaeus, assembly GCF_950295315.1. NCBI lineage: Eukaryota > Metazoa > Chordata > Mammalia > Eulipotyphla > Erinaceidae > Erinaceus > Erinaceus europaeus. The sequence continues at coordinate 49,870,790 of NC_080180.1, read as the reverse complement.
TGGTTATTACTGGGTACATTTCCAGCAGCCATTTTTTTCTTCATTTTTCTTTTTTGTATTTTATTTGCTAGGACTGAATTTGAGAGGGAGAAGGGAAATAGAATGGGAGAGAGAAAGAAACCCACAGACCTCCTCCGCCACTCATGAAGTGTCCCCCCTACAGGTGGGGAACAGGGGCTTGAACCTTGGTCCTTGAGCATGGTAGAAAGTGTTCTGAGTTAGGTGCGTCATTGCCTGCCCCCTGTCCCCCAATTTATTTTTTAGGTGACTTACTAACATGAGAGCAAGAAACCCAGAGCATCACTCTGGTACATGCAGTGCCAAGAATCCCAAAAGCTGCAGCTTTTAACCCCACTGGTCTTGCCACTGCTCCACCTCCAGGGCATGCCCCTCCCAAACATTAACCCTCACCAGCCTGTGGAGCTCAACCTGCCTCGCTTGCTGTGTGGCTTCTCTAGAAGCAGGTGCTGAGCCAGGATCTGGCACACAGGACCTTGCAGGAGGATTAACGCCTCTGGGAGGGAGGAGGAGGAGGAGGAGGCAGCAGCGGGGCTGGGCAGACAGGGAGTGAGCTGAGAGCCTTGGCCAGTGCCCCAGGGAGGTTTGGGGTGTTTACAGGCTAGCCTTGGCTGATATGGCCGGACTGTTACACCCCATCTTCCCGAGTCATGGGGTGTGGACGGCCCTTCATAGGGTGTGGTGTTTTGGAACCCTGAAGGAGCACGTCAGTGCACTCCCTGGGCACCCTCCTTGCTCTGCCTGCCCGAGAAAGCTAAGTTTGGAACCATGGATCTCCTTCTCGCTGCAGACCTCCATGCCTTTGTCCCCTGCTAGTGCCTTTAATATCCCTTCTGTGTCTGGAAGGTTCTCTGTATCGTGAGTCATAAATTTTCACAAAACCTCCCAAAGACCAGAATCGAAAGTGCATCACCTGGCCCCTTCTTGAACCCTGGAGGATCTAGGCCTGAGCCTGAATCCTGCCCGTTTGAGCAAGACCCTCGGGTACTGGTGGGCTTGGAAGGTGTGCAGTGTCTACATCGCTGGGCTTGGTGGCTTCACAGGCAGCTTGAAGGGGCAGAGCAGAGCTGGGCTGCTTCCTCCAGGGCCTGTCAGCAGGATTCAGCTGGGAAGGGTCTAACCCACTCCTCCTTGCAGTGAGGGCGTTTCTCCACGGGGCTGGGCTCAGTGAGTCGGGACACCAGAGCCAGGGTAGACTGGTGATGGCCCAAGGGTTTAATGAATACGTGGCCATGGCTGGTGCGCCGCTATGTTCCATCGCTGGGGAGCCAGAGACGACCCGAACTGCCCCTGCGGCTCCAGACAGACTATGACCCACATAGTCAATGACTGCCACCTCTCCAGATTCAAAGGAGGTCTCGAAACTTTACATCAGGCTCAACCTGATGCTGTTGACTGGCTACGGAAGAAGGGCAGAAGGGCAAATGCTAGAAGAAGAAGAAGGAATCAGTCAGTGAATCATATTGTCATCTTGGCGATTGATCACAACCACACAGTGCTGCTTACTAGGCTAATGCTGTGATGGGGAAGTTCACACACCATTCAGTGTGGCCTCTGGGCAATGGTTTGGGTGTGTATAAGTAGGAGGGACACAGGCAAACTCTCCAGTGTCCCCACTACTGTGTGTTGTTTGCTGTCTGCTGACAACACTGCATGAGTTAAAACCAAAGGGCTTTACTAAGGCTTGAACTAGGATGACTGCGCATTGTAACATCCAAGTAGCAGATTGGGATATCTGCATTATCTGTGCTTGAATGTGTGTGCATAGGTGTGTGTGTGTGTGTGTATGTGTCTGTGTCAGTGTGTGTCTCTGTGTGTGTCTGTCTGTGTGTATATTTATCTTTACTAATCTGAGAAATCCACATGAGTGCAGACAGGACTTACGAAATTAGTGAATTATCTGAATCTCAAGTTCAGAAGTTAGTGAAACACAAGTACTGAGTTTCTGTTGGGTACTAAGAAAGAAAATGTGTGTGTTGGATTAGATTCATTGAATATTTTCTCATTTAAAACTTTTCTTCTCCTGTCTATGTTGGCCTGTTAGGTTACTCGCCAGCTAAGTTCCCAGCACCCACTGATGAATTCTGTCTCATGGCTTTCTTTCAATTGAGAGATGAGATTTAGAGTTTGCTTTAAATGGTGTCCTTGAAATAAAAGAAGAAGCGTATGCAGTTTTATTTACATAGAACTTTGCCTCCTGTTATATTTTTAAAAGTTAACACATCTTCCAAATTATAAAATTTGTAACCTCAGGATAATCTGTAAAGCAGAACCCCCCCCCAGAGTTCAAAGTTAATTCTAGGACCAGGAGGATAGCTCAGTGTTAAGAGCATAGGACTTGCATGCCTGAGGCCCCAGGTTCAATCTCTGGCACTACTATGTGTTGGTTGAGTGGTGCTCTGGTCTCCCTCTCTCATTAAAAATATTTCAGGGCCTGGGTGGTGGCACAGCTGGTTGAGTGCACAGATTACCATGCACAAGGACCCAGGTTCAAACCCCTGGTTTCAACCTGCAGGAAGGAAGTTTCACAAGCAGTGAAGGAGGGCTGCAGGTGTCTCTTTCTCTTCATCTCTTCCCCCCTTCCCCTTTCAGTCTCTCTCTATCCAATAAATAAATGAAATCTTTACAAAAATATTTCTAGTGGGGCCAGGCAGTTAAGCGCACATGGCGTGAAGCGCAATTCCCTGTGTAAGGAGCCCAGTTTGAGCCCCCGGCTCCCCACCTGCAGGGGGGTCACTTCACAGGCAGTGAAGCAGGTCTGCAGGTGTCTTATCTTTCTCTCCCCCTCTCTGTCTTCTCCTCCTCTTGATTTCTCTCTGTCCTATTCAACAATAACAACGACAACAACTATAAAAATAACAAGGGCAACAAAAGGGGAAAAATGGCCTCCAGGAGCAGTGGATTTGTAGTGCACTGAGGTGCCGAGCCCCAGCAATTTTTTTGGAGGCCAAAAAATCAAATATTTCTAGTGTTTAGGTGTCAGTTTAGTGGTTCTCTATGTGGTCACACTTCATTCTCTGTCACCCAGGGAGTTTGGTAAAGACGCAGGGATGCTGCTGGTCTCACCCAGAACAGCAGCTGCTGGGAGCCGGAGCTGGAGCCAGAGCTGCTGAGCAGGGATCCCTAGTGATCGTGCTAACTGATCTTAGGATCTGGCAGGAAGCACACCATGATGTCCATTTTGGAGAAGACTATTTTCATTTTGTGAGACAGTAGAGGAACTCCGTGTGTGTGTGTGTGTGTGTGTGTGTGTGTGTGTGTGTGTGTGTGTGTGTGAGAGCCTCTCTGATGCATTACCCAAGGCCTCCTTTACTTTCATTGGGAACTAAGGATGAGCTTCCTCCAGTCCCATGGCACTGCCACTTGGTGCTAGAGTTTGAAGCTCGTCTGTGCATGTGGCAAAGGACCCCCCCTTACTCAGTGAGCTAACCCTCTAACTCTGGAAACTCATCTGGATGTGAAGATTTGCTGCTTGGTTCATTTGTCAGAGAGAGAGAGAGAGAGAGAGAGAGAGAGAGAATGAGAGAGAATATGAAATGGTTCAAATTAGAATCAGACCTTGGATTGTTTTTTTTTTTTTTCCTCCTCTCTTCTTTGATCCTGTGCTTTGTTCTTACATCTGCTCTTGAACTTGAGGTCTTCTCTGCAGGCATCTTAGAGTAGTGACCTTCAGATCCAAGTGGTGCACACCTGGACATCCTTTGACGTCTGCTCGGTCGATATGCAGGCACTGATCAGGCATGGAAGTCATTTGTGTCACCGCTGTGCTGCTTCCCCAGCGCTTCTGTAGTCTTCCCAGATGGGGCCTTGAACCCAGGTCACTAGAAGGGCAAAGCAGCCACCTTCTCAGGTCAGCTGTCTCATTGACCCCAACCTAGAAGAAACTTTTTTTTTTTTTTTTAACCAGAGCACTGCTTGGCTCTGGCTTATGGTGGTGTGGGGGAATAAACCTGGGACTTGAGAGCCTCAGGCATGAGAGTCTCTTTGCATAACCATTATGCTATACCCCCACCCAGAAACTTATTTTAATCTCTTTATTAGGGAGGTTATGGTTTACAGTACAGTTATTGACCCAAGGGTCTGCTTTCTCATCTCTCCATGATAGGTGTCCGTAGCACGCTGTCACCTCCAGCTTAGGTCCCCCCCAGCCCCTCCCAGCCCCCCTTTCTGCCATCCCTCCTCAGGGTCCTTTGCTTTGATGCAGTATACCAAACATAACCCCAGTTATACCTTAGAGGAAACTTTTTTTTTTTTAAACCAGAGCACTGTTCAGCTCTGGCTTATGGTGATGTGGGGGACTGAACCTGTCTTTTAATACTGATTTTAAAAAACTGCATAGATCTCTGTTTTTATTGTTATTTTTCCTTTCTTTCCTTTTTTTTTTTTTTTTTTTTTTTACAAGTTAGGACAGAGAGAAATTAAGAGGGGAGGGGGAGATAGAGAGAGAGAGACAGACACCTACAGTACTTGCTCCAATGCTTGTGAATATTCCTTTCTGCAGGTGGGGACTAGGGGCTCAAACCCGGGTCCTTATGCATTGTAACATGTGCATTCAAACAGGTGAGTCACCACCTGGTCCCAGATCTCAATTCTTTTTTCTATTTTTTTTTTTATTTGACAAGACAGAGATAAATTGAGAAGAGGGGCGATAGAGAGGGAGAGAGACAGAGACAGACACCTGCAGAGGTGCTTCACCGCTCATGAAGTTTCCCTAAAGGTGGGCATGAGGGGCTTGAACCCTGGTCCTGGCACATGGTGATATGTGCACTTAACTGGGTACAGCACTGCCTGGCCCCCCGGATCGCAGTTGTTTAACAAGGTTTTATTAGAGAAGTATAGCAGACTTCCTGTCAAACGCTAGAAGAAGAAGCAGATTTCCTGCCCACCCCCTGCCCCCTCCCCACACTTGAGTTTCAACTTCAGTATCACTTTATTGGGGAAAGGTCAATTTACAGCACTGATCTTGTCACAAGGCTACAGATTTACTTTGCCCCTGTGGGCAAGGGTTGGTAGACACTTAAGCACGAAAGTAACAAGGATTGAACACCGTGGAGAAAGGGGGATAAAAAGAAGAGATCAGGAGAAGGGAAGCGGTGGCTAATCCCCAACTCTTAAAGAGCTCATTTATCCATTAAAAAGGAAGAATGTTAGCATATAGCAAACTTGGTAAGGTGTATCTCAAAGTAGGCATGTTTTTAGAAAAAGATCACAGCTCCTCTGAGAGATATCTAACTTCCTTACTTCCGTTATCTTGTGTGAGGACTTGGGTTTGCCCCCTGGCACCACAGTGGAGCGTCGTGCATGGCTAAACATTTTTACAAAGGTGTTATAATAATTATCGTTAGTACTGGAGCCAGAAGATGCAAAGTTTGTTGAGTGTGTGCCCAGGGAACGAAGCCCTGGGTTGGAGTTCTGGCATTACACTGGAGCACTCTAGATGGTAGAGTGGTTCTGTGGTCTCTTCCTCCTCTCTCTCTCTCTCTCTCGCCTCTAAGGTTATCGGTAAGGCTGCTCAGTGCTGGTTCTGTGAATCCACTGCTCCTGGTGACCATTTATTTCATTTTATTGAATAGGACAGGGAGAAATTGAGGAGAGGGAGTTAGAGGGGGAGAGAAAGAAAGAGACACCTGCAGACCTGCTTCACCATCTGTGAAATGACCCTTCTGCAGTTGGGGAGTGAGGGGGGCAGGTGGTTGGACCCAGATACTTGCTTAGTACTATGTGCACCTGGCCGCAATACCTCACTCTCTCTTCCTTTCTCTAAATTTAACAGCAAATGAGAAAACCTTGGCCCTTAAGTATGGCTCATACAAAAGGTCCTAGTTGTAATTTAAAAAAAAAAAAAAAGACTTGGCGGAGTGGCTGCTTGTGCACATTTAAAACAATCAAGGTTTAGTACGTGGCGGCACAGCAGTACAAAACGATGTTTTAGGTACATTAAAAACAAGCAGTTATCAGCAGGGGTAAGACTCGGCTGGTCCACGAGTCCATAAGCTAGTTACCAGACTTCAGCTACACATGGACACGTCCTGGGAGGAGCGGCCATGGCAGTCACCGTGAGCGTACAGGACAGCAGGAAGACGGAAGAGTGGAGCACAGGAAGAAAAGACAGCGAGAGAGGCCTAACTTCTGGCCAGCTAGCAGTTAAATAACTCGGTTTACAGTGAGTCCGTCAGCCTGATGCCAGCTGTATGCTAATTACGTTCATCAGCCTCAGCCTTTTGCTAATCACGTCCCAAAGTCCCATCCATGCGCTGTGTCACAACAGGCCCTGAGTTCATTCCCAGCCTGGGATTAGGACTCATATTTACCCCATGCCAGGAGCTGCATTCTTTGCAGTCATGTAACATGCCAGTTTGTAGTTCTGAGTGTGAACTTAAAAGATGTGGAAGCACATGTCTCGGTACAGGCCTTTGGAGGGTCATGTGATGCATAAGAATGGTGAGGAAACACAGGGCCAGGCTTCCCCCCTTAAAACACTTGAAAGGGGATGTGATTTGGTATTGTTAAGCATCTAGCAATAGTATATGTTTTTAAAAAGGTCAGTTGCTGAAATTGAAATCAGTGTCTTAAAAATGCATACTCTTGGGGTCACAGTGGTGCAGCTGCTTGAATGCCTGTTACAGTATGCAGTCTCCTGGTTAAGATCTCAAGATGCCTGCCTCCATGGGTGGCCAACACTATATCGTTTCTTCTCCAAAACAGAAGATTCCGGGTACATCTGGGTGACAAGTCTAGCAGATGGAGACTTGTCTCAAGTGGCCTCCCCCAGGGCTCTGTTCTGGCTCCTACGCTATTTAATATTTATATCAATGACCTCCCAGAAACTTCTTCAAGGAAGTTCATCTACGCCGATGACATTTGCTGTGCAACTCAGGCATACAAGTTTGACATCCTCGAGGAAACACTCACGAAAGACATGTCTCTGATATCTGATTACTGTAAAAAATGGCGACTAATTCCTAGCACTGCTAAAACGGTATCATCTGTTTTCCATCTACACCATGCCTCGGCCTCGCGTGAGCTTAATGTGCAGCTTGGCGATACGAGAATCCATCCGGCATGAAGCCCAGCCAGTCTATCTTGGCGTTACTCTCGATCGCACTCTGTCATTTCACAAACATCTCATAAAAACTGCAGCAAAGGTGGGCGCGAGGAATCACATCATTGCAAGACTGGCCAGCTCCTCATGGGGCGCGAGCGCTTCCACACTACGATCATCATCTCTGGCATTATGCTATTCCACTGCAGAATACTGTGCCCCAGGATGGTTCCGTAGCCCCCATGTCCACTTGGTCGATTCCAAATTATATTCCTCCATGAGGATAATTTCTGGAACCATCCGTTCCACCCCGGTTCCATGGCTGCCAGTTCTTAGCAACATCGCCCCGCCAGATATTCGTTGGGATGCGGCATCATCTAAGTTCATTTCCCACGTCTATGCTCGACCGGACCTGCCAATATACGCGGATATCTTCGCCCACCCTGTTCAACGCTTGACGTCTCGTCACCCAATCTGGTCCCCTACGCCTTCACTGAACTTCTCTGTTCCAGTCTGTTGGAAACAGAGCTGGCAGTCAGCTGAGGTAAAGAACAAACATCTCATCACAGACCCCTGCAAGCGTCAACCCGGCTTTGACCTAGCACGTTATGATTGGGCCCTCCTCAATCGCTATCGAACAGGCCATGGCTGGTGCGCCTCTATGTTCCATCGCTGGGGAGCCAGAGACGACCCGAACTGCCCCTGCGGCTTCAGACAGACTATGACCCACATAGTCAACGACTGCCACCTCTCCAGATTCAAAGGAGGTCTCGAAACTTTACATCAGGCTCAACCTGATGCTGTTGACTGGCTACGGAAGAAGGGCAAATGCTAGAAGAAGAAGAAGACAGTATGCAAGGACCTGTGTTCAAGCCCCCAGTCCCCCCTGTGGAGAGGAGCTTCATCAGCAGTGAAGCGGGGGCACCTGTGTCTCTCTGCCTCTCTCTTCCCTTCTGTTTTTCCCTCCCCTCTCAATTTCTCCCGGTGTCTAGCCAATAAGTAAATCAATAAATAAATTAATTTCAAAAGCCCAGACACACACTCTTTCTCAAGTTGTTGGACTCCTGACCACACTTCTGACCCTTTTCAGATTACATTTCTCACTTCATCATGTCTTCTGTCCTACTGTTCAAGAGTCTTTTTAATTTAATTATAAAGTGAAAATATTGACAAGACCATGTGATAAGACCAGTATAATTCCACACAATTCCCACCACTACATTTCTGTATCCCATCCCCTCCCTTGAAAGCTTTCCTGTTCTCTATCCCTCTGGGAGCAGAACCCAGGATCATTATGGGGTGCAGAAGGTGGAAGGTCTGAGTCTTTAGAAGGTGTTAATTTAGATCTACAGGTCTTTGGCAGTTTGCCACAGCTAAGTGTGCCTTCCCATCTGTTGGCTTTTAGTTTTTATTTAAGGCCAGAGCTGACTGTTTGCAGGTAGAGATTCCATAGCACTGAAGCTCCCCCACATCATAGCGAGTCTTAAATGTGGGTCTCACGCATGGCAAAGCAGCCCCCCCTCCCAGTGAGCTATCTTCTTGGCCCCTGAATTTTGTTTTGTATCTGCAGATTGCAGTTTATCAAGGTGTCTAGAGAGACTAGGTTTGCAGAGAGTTGCAAATGGAAGGGCCAGGGAGGTGGCTGTGTGAGTGAGAGAGAGAGAGAGAGAGATATGCCTTGCATGCTGGAGGCCCTGGGTTCCATCTCTTGAACCTGCATTACATAAAAAGACAAAATAAGGGGCCAAGGGTGGCATACTTGGTTGAGTGCACACTTTACAACATGCAAGGGCCTGGGTTCGAGCCCCCTGTCTCTCCTTAGCTGACAAGTATTTTGAATTTACTACTATTTATTTAGTAAGTGGTCATATAGGTCTACAGGGGTCAGAGTCTGTGCTTGTCATTTTTTGTTACTAGGGCCTTTACCCCACAGCACGTTTGTGTACTTACTGGAGGAAATTTGAGACTTGGCTGAGATAAACTTCTTTCTGTTTGCTCTGGGTGTCCACTGTGCAGGAGAGCTGATAAGGCTCAAGTTTATCTGCTTTTGAGTTGACAGTTTTGAAGAGATAAACCCCAGAGATACTTATCAGTGAGTAAACTGAAGAACATACAGTTCAGCTGACTCTTTGCCTGTGGTGAGGTTAAGCCCAGGGGAGGGGATAGCTCCAGCCTTGTTTTCTTCTCCTGTCTTCTGAGTCCCAGCACTCAGGACTCACAGTGGTGTAGAAGCCGTCACTGGAGAGACATATTGAACATGAAATGCAGCACTTATAAGTAGCTCTCTCTCCAGATCACGTCTCCCAGCTAAATACCAGCGTCTGTTCTGCCTGTTTTCCATTTGGTCTGTAGCCACTGTCTTTGCACTGGCAATTGAAGAAGAGCAAATCAACGAAGAGGATGCAGCTGATGCTTCATAGAAGTTGGTTTAATGTTCAGAAGGGGCCTGGTTGGCAGTGGCACACCTGGTCGAGCACACACGGCACCATGTGCAAAGACCTGGGTTCAAGTCCCCAGTCTCCAACTGCAGGAGGGAAGCTTCATGAGTGGTGAAGCAGGGCTGCAGGTGTCTCTCTGTCTCTTATCTCCGTCCCCCATCTTGATTTATCTCTATCCTATCAAATATAAAGAAAGAAGAGAAAAAAAAAATTAAGTCACTAATATCCAGAGAAACCCACCAGGCACTCTCAGCCCAGTCTCTGAATACTATCTGAACACCCCACCCCGTATGTTGGGTGAAAGATTCCCAGCTCTGACTCATTCTTTGTTTCTGCTCAGACCCCAGGAATGTTTGGGACTGTAACAAAATGTATTTGATGTAATAGCTTTTTTTTCATGACTCCATTTTCTAACATCCCAGATACATCTCTCTCTTTCACAGTGGTGGATTTTGAGTGGATTTCTTTGAGCCCTCCTACCTCCTCCCCAATTTTTTTCAGGCACCCTCTTCCCTCCTCTAAATCTGCGTTTATTTCTGGCTTAGCCCCTTGCCTCAGGTGACCTTCCCTTTGACTTCCTCCTCCCTGAGTCCAAGCTAGTGGGATCTTTTGCGGTGCAGGTAGGAAAATGACAGAGCACGAGAGGCTTGTTCCCGAGGCTGAGATATGGTAAAACCAGAGCTCTGGGCTGCTTTACTTATTCATTATTTATTATTTTTTTATTTGCTAAGACTTGTCGCCTGTTACTTTGGCATCTTGTTTGCTTTGCTCTGTCTCGGTGGAGATGAGAAAGGCTCCTTCGGTAACGAGCAGCGAGTCAGGAATGCATCGTGATGTCACTAGGAGGCTATGCTTTGGGTTTCAGAAATGGAAAACTTCAAAAGAACATTTCTTTCTTTCTTTTCTTTTTTTTTAAAGGCCACAACCACAATAGCTCATTTTGGAGTGCCTGCTTTATGGGAGAGTCTAGTTTAAAACCCTCTCCAAATGGAGTCTCATTTCATCTTTCAAGTGAAACTACAACTGGCTACTGTTAAGATCAAGATCGGCAGCTGTACCAGTGATAACTCCGCGGGAGGCCGGAGTTCACTCACACTTGCTCCACTGATGCTAAAAATACAGTGTGTGTGAGAGAGAGGGAGAGGGAGAGGGAGAGGGAGAGGGAGAGAGACCAAGACCAGAGCACTGCTCAGCTTTGTATGTAGGGCAGGGAAATGAACCCAGGACTGCTGACATACAAGACGTATATTCTGCTACTGCTGAACTACCTCCCTGGCCCTCAGTGAGTTTTTTCCTTAGAAGATACTACAAAAGGGTTAAGTGCACACAGTGTGAAGCGCAAGGACCCACACAAGGATCCCAGTTGGAGTCCCTGGCTCTGCACCTACAAGGGGGTCATCTCAAATGTTGAAGCAGGTTTGCAGGTGTCTATCTTTAATTCCTCCTCTCTGTCTTCTCCTCCTGTCTCAATTTTTCTCCATCCTATCCAACAACAACAAAAATGGGAAAAGATGATCACCAGGAGCAGTGAATTCATATGTGTGTATAATTTTTTTTTTTTGCCTCCAGGGTTATTGCTGGGGCTCAGTGCCTGCACCACAGAGCCACTGCTCCTGGAGGCTATTTTTTCCCTTTTGTTGCCCTCCTTTTTTATCATTGTTGTGGTTATTGTTATTGTTATTGTTGTTGGATAGGGCAGAGAGAAATTGAGAGAAGTGGGGAAGACAGAGGGGGAGAGAAAGATGGACACCTGCAGACCTGCTTCACCACTTGTGAAGCAACCCCCTCCTGCAGGTGGGGAGCTGGGGGCTTGAGCTGGGCTTCTTGTGCTTTGCACCATGTGTGCTTAACCCACTATGCTACTGCCTAGCCCGCCCCAACCCCAATCTCCTTTCTACCTCTAGAATTGCCTGTTCTGAAGATTTTACAGAAATACAACTGAGCAGCATGGGACTGGC